>NC_090652.1:40648545-40975684 GCF_040937935.1 Hyperolius riggenbachi
CCTGGTGGTGCCTAAACCTAAGACTCCCCTGGTGGTGCCTAAACCTAAGACCCCCTGGTGGTGCCTAAACCTAAGACCCCCCTGGTGGTGCCTAAACCTAAGACCCCCTGGTAGTGCCTAAACCTAAGACCCCCCTGGTGGTGCCTAAACCTAACCACTCCCCTGGTGGTGTATATTGCACTGTATGTATACCTAACCCTCCCTGTACCTATCCCTAACCCCTAGACCCCCATGGTGGTGCCTAAACCTAAGACCCCCCTGGTGGTGCCTAAACCTAAGACTCCCCTGGTGGTGCCTAAACCTAAGACCCCCTGGTGGTGCCTAAACCTAAGACCCCCCTGGTGGTGCCTAAACCTAAGACCCCCTGGTAGTGCCTAAACCTAAGACCCCCCTGGTGGTGCCTAAACCTAACCACCCCCCTGGTGGTGTATATTGCACTGTATGTATACCTAACCCTCCCTGTACCTATCCCTAACCCCTAGACCCCCCTGGTGGTGCCTAAACCTAAGACCCCCTTGGTGGTGCCTAAACCTAAGACTCCCCTGGTGGTGCCTAAACCTAAGACCCCCCTTCTGGTGCCTAAACCTAAGACCCCCCTGGTGGTGCCTAAAACTAACCACCCCCCTGGTCCTAACCCTCCCTGTACCTATCCCTAACCCCTAGACCCCCTAGTAATGCCTAAACCTAACCATCCCCACTGCACAAAACACACTAAACACATATAAACAATAATATATTTAATCCTTAAAATACTTCACTCCAAATAACATGAATAAAATAATGTATATATTTGTAATAGAATAACTAGCCTTAAAATCACGTAGAAATCTTAAAATAACAGTAATTTGTAATAGAATAACTAGCCTTAAAATCACGTAGAAATCTTAAAACAACAGTAATATTTAAAGCGATATTTTAGTAACTATAATCAACGCATTAGAAGTGTAAAAACAAAGTTAATACCATAAACGATGTATTTCTAATACAATCAGGTTTAGAAACGTTATTTAAGCATTATACATATTAAAACGAATTTTAAATGATAAAAGAAGTGTAAACGAAATTTTAGTTGTTATAGTTTTATAAGTGCAATTTTAAAACGAAAAAAACCTAGTTAAAACTAGGGATGAGCGTAATGACCTAATTACGAATTAATTACGAATTTCCGAAATTTCGCGAAATTACTACAATTACGATTTTAGCAGTAATCGAAATTTCGTAATTTTCGCAAATTTTCGTAATTACGAAATTTAGTATTTTAGAGTTTGTATCCCTCTAGATGCCTAAAATGAATAGCACAGCCAGCCTCCTCCTCCTCCCTCTCCCTCTCTCCAGAGATTTGTAGTATTTCAAAACCATACTCACATTCATGACATGTCCAGGGATCAAAAGTAGTAAGGATTGGTTAGCACTCCAGCTTCTCAAATAAGCAAAAAATTTATTCTTCAATCATGTGTCAACACAAGGTTAACAATTGTTTCGGGGCCAGCAAGGGTCCCCTTCATCAGAACAGTGCAGACAAACCATGTTACAGATAATGCTCCTTCTTAAATCTACTGACAAACAACAGTAACTCCCACATAGAAAGGAAGCTCCTCCCCTCCAATTATGGACATAAACAATAAGTTTCTCAAGATCGATGCAATATCAATCAATGCTACATGTTAAATTATGAGTATGCATACTATCCAAAGCCATGCAGGTACATTGCTTGCAGAGTAATACGCTTAGATTGCCAAAATGTTTCTACAATAGTTCACATATGCCCCTGTCACTCAGCTCACCTTTAAACTGATTGGAGCTCAAACCTGCACCATAGCAGCGGGAAGACCCGCTCCGACCGTTGCTCCGGTCTCGTAGGTCTCCCACGCATGGTCTCCATGGTAACCCCTAACCCAGAAGGCCAAGCGCGGAGAACCACCAATCCGCGTTCGCCAAACAGTGGCAGAGGCTTCCCCCGTCAGTGTGGGCGGAGCTAGTCACCCAGCAACCAAAGGGCGCTCAATGCGTCCCCCGGCCGCCCACACGCCGCAGATCAGAGCGTCCCCCTCCGCCGTCACCACGTCAGTCCGAGCGTCCCGGTTTCCAAAGCAACCACCACGCTCGTGCCATTACTGACGTCAGTCAGAGCGTCTCGGTTGGCAAGGCAACCACCACGCTCATGCCGAAGCAACACATGCCCCTAAAAAAAGGGCACTCTGCAGCCAAAGAGCCTCTCCGCATATAAATAAATCTGCAGGGAGGCTCATCCAACATAAATCTGCAGAGTAGTGACCCCAACATATACTCAAGCGCATCCGTCTCGATCCGGATAAATACACCTGAGGAGAAACTCTAGGAGACAAGACTTTTTGAGGGGGAGCTCTGCATGAAAAACACATTATACCAGAAACACATGGGTACCTGTCAGGTCCAATGGACTCTCCCCAGGTGCAAAATTTGCATCCCGCAAGATAATCCATATGCTTCACTGCAGTCGGCTCCATCCAGTCTAGGTCATGCTGGAATAAAGTGACAGAAACAGAGTGAGCTCAACCAATGTAAACCTATAATTTTCATGGCAAATATAATGTCATCCAAAATCATGGGAGGGAGGAAGGAACAATGGGAAGGGAGGAATGGGAAAAAGGGAAAGGAAACAGTGGGAGACATATTCAATAAAAAACATGCAATTGCTAAATTGTATTTACTGACAAAGCTATGGCTACTCCATCTACATAACATGGTGATTATCTCTCCTCTAAATAGCAAGCAAAGGAGTTATACTGATTCAAACCCCTGGGATTTACTGTATCCAGAGCATGTATCCAAAATGTTTCTTTCTGCAACAACAGTTTGTTCCAATTACCACCTCTTCTAGGTCTCTTGACCTGATCTATGACAAGTCCCCTCAATTCGCTGACTCGGTGACCCTGCTGTACATAATGAACTGCTACAGGTTTAGAAAGATCTGGTGGTTTACCCTCCTTTTGTGCTTCAATTGCTAATTTCACATCACTCCTGTGTTTCTGGAATCTCACTTTAAATGGTCCCGTGGTTTTTCCCACGTAACCAAGTCCACATGGGCACTTCAGTAGATATACACAGTGTTCTGTGTTGCAATTGTAGTAATCTCTTAAGGGATACTTCCTACCAGTTCTTGGATGGGTAAAATGAGTACCTGTAATCAAAGAATTGCAGACATTACAATTGTGACACTTATAGCAGCCCTTCCTCTCAGAGAAAACAAACGGTTGCTTCATATATTTTTGATAAGGATCAGCCTGTACCAGAATATCTCTCAGGTTCCTGCTTGACCTATAGGCAAATAATGGTTTCTCCTTAAGCTGTGGATTCAGATTCCTATCTGATTGGAGTATGGACAGATTTTTCTCAATCGAGTCTCTGACCGCTTTGGACATAGAATTATGATCCTGCACAAATGGAATGCTGTTTTTGCTTCGTCTTGTTTCAGTGCCATTAAAGATAGAATGTGCTTTTAACATAGCTTCCTGTAGTATGTTCCCAGGGTACCCTCTTTCCAGAAATCTGTTAGTCATGATTGTGATCTCATTTTCTGCCTCCCTGGGATCAGTGCAAATCCTCAATACTCTGAGGTATTGTGATATTGGTAGTCCTTTCACTAGGTGCGTTGGATGAGCACTGCTGTATATCAATAGTGTGTTTCGATCCGTGGGTTTTCTATATAGATTGGTGCATAATCCTCCCACTGTATTTTTAACCATTACATCTAGGAATGGGACAGACATCTCTGAAATCTCTGCATTGAAGACTATGCCCTCAAATAGTGTGTTCAAATAATCGACAAAGTTCAGCAGAATTTCTCTGCTTCCCCTCCAAATAACAAAGATATCGTCAATGAACCTTGTCCACAACTTAACATGGCCAAGGAACAGTGACGATCTGAAGATAAATTCCTCCTCCAAGTACCCAACAAATAGATTGGCATAAGCAGGGGCTGCCGAACTACCCATTGCAGTCCCCCTGCACTGTTTATACCATGTTTGTTCAAATCGAAAACAATTGCAAGTTAAAACAAGTTCCATGCCTGCCAATAAGAACTCAGTGGGTAACATTTTATCCTGTTGTCTCAATAAAAAGTGTCTTACCGCATTCAGGCCCTCTCCATGAGGAATGGAGGTATAAAGTGATCCTATGTCCATCGTGCATAGAATTAGTCCTTCAGTTGTGTCTTCAAACTCACGTAATTTGGTCAAGAAGTGTTGTGTATCCTTCAAGTATGCTGGCAATGTTTGTACTATAGGCTGAAGGAAGAAATCTATAAATTGGGCTATTGGTTGGGTCACCGAGTCAGTGCCAGAAATGATAGGACGATATTTCAATGGCAATATTCCTTTATGTATCTTGGGGAGTCCGTAGATCACGGGCTTCTGTGGATGCTCAGGTAACAGGAAATCTTTCTCCTTCTCAGTAATCCAGCTATTTGACAAGGCCAATGATAGAAGTTCTCTCAGCTTTCCATAAATAGACGGTGTTGGATCCCATTGTATTTCACAATAACTTGTCTGGTCATTCAACATATCTTTAATCCCCTTACTGTAATCTTGGTAATTGAGGACAACTATTGCTCCGCCTTTATCGGCCGGCTTGATTATTATGTCTTTGTTCTCTTGTAGTGATTTCATGGCTGCCCTCTCAGGTGTATTTATCCGGATCGAGACGGATGCGCTTGAGTATATGTTGGGGTCACTACTCTGCAGATTTATGTTGGATGAGCCTCCCTGCAGATTTATTTATATGCGGAGAGGCTCTTTGGCTGCAGAGTGCCCTTTTTTTAGGGGCATGTGTTGCTTCGGCATGAGCGTGGTGGTTGCCTTGCCAACCGAGACGCTCTGACTGACGTCAGTAATGGCACGAGCGTGGTGGTTGCTTTGGAAACCGGGACGCTCGGACTGACGTGGTGACGGCGGAGGGGGACGCTCTGATCTGCGGCGTGTGGGCGGCCGGGGGACGCATTGAGCGCCCTTTGGTTGCTGGGTGACTAGCTCCGCCCACACTGACGGGGGAAGCCTCTGCCACTGTTTGGCGAACGCGGATTGGTGGTTCTCCGCGCTTGGCCTTCTGGGTTAGGGGTTACCATGGAGACCATGCGTGGGAGACCTACGAGACCGGAGCAACGGTCGGAGCGGGTCTTCCCGCTGCTATGGTGCAGGTTTGAGCTCCAATCAGTTTAAAGGTGAGCTGAGTGACAGGGGCATATGTGAACTATTGTAGAAACATTTTGGCAATCTAAGCGTATTACTCTGCAAGCAATGTACCTGCATGGCTTTGGATAGTATGCATACTCATAATTTAACATGTAGCATTGATTGATATTGCATCGATCTTGAGAAACTTATTGTTTATGTCCATAATTGGAGGGGAGGAGCTTCCTTTCTATGTGGGAGTTACTGTTGTTTGTCAGTAGATTTAAGAAGGAGCATTATCTGTAACATGGTTTGTCTGCACTGTTCTGATGAAGGGGACCCTTGCTGGCCCCGAAACAATTGTTAACCTTGTGTTGACACATGATTGAAGAATAAATTTTTTGCTTATTTGAGAAGCTGGAGTGCTAACCAATCCTTACTACTTTTGAACTGTTCACCGGATGCTGCTAACATCCATGGTTATGCACCCGCACTGCGGTAAGGTGTGCCTCTCCCCACTGTCTACTTTGGATGTCCAGGGATCAAACCCAGGCCAACCACATGGAAGACAGCTATGCTCACCACCATACCACCAAACACACACTAAATAGACTGCTAACCTAAATCTTACTTGTAGACAGTCATATGAGACACATGCTGGGTGCAGGGCTTTGTGATTGGACCATGCGATAGAGTGAGGTGCAAAAATGAAATCATGCCTAGCAGAGGATGGTTTCACAATGCTAAATGCTAGGCTGGCTGTGGTGCAATTGGTTAGTGTGTCTGGCTGGTAACAGCAAGGTTACAGGTTCGATTCCATCCAGGCATCTTTTCCTTTTGCGTTCAACAGTTGTCCAAACAGAGCCAACAGAGCCCCAGATAGCCATGTAGAGTTAGGTCACAGCTAGCCTGGCTGTGGTGCAATTGGTTAGTGTGTCTGGCTGGTAACAGCAAGGTTACAGGTTCGATTCCATCCAGGCATATCTTTTCCTTTTGCGTTCAACAGTTGTCCAAACAGAGCCAACAGAGCCCCAGATAGCCATGTAGAGGTAGGTCACAGCTAGCCTGGCTGTGGTGCAATTGGTTAGTGTGTCTGGCTGGTAACAGCAAGGTTACAGGTTCAATTCCATCCAGGCATATCTTTTCCTTTTGCGTTCAACAGTTGTCCAAACAGAGCCAACAGAGCCCCAGATAGCCATGTAGAGTTAGGTCACAGCTAGCCTGGCTGTGGTGCAATTGGTTAGTGTGTCTGGCTGGTAACAGCAAGGTTACAGGTTTGATTCCATCCAGGCATGTCTTTTCCTTTTGCGTGCGCGCGCTGCGCCATTGAACCCCATGGGGTATTTTGCGTGCGTAAAACTTTACGCATGCAAAACTTTGTGCTCGGTGTTTGGACAACTGTTGAACTCAAAAGGAAAAGACATGCCTGGATGGAATCGAACCTGTAACCTTGCTGTTACCAGCCAGACACACTAACCAATTGCACCACAGCCAGGCTAGCTGTGACCTAACTCTACATGGCTATCTGGGGCTCTGTTGGCTCTGTTTGGACAACTGTTGAACGCAAAAGGAAAAGACATGCCTGGATGGAATCGAACCTGTAACCTTGCTGTTACCAGCCAGACGCACTAACCAATTGCACCACAGCCAGCCTAGCATTTAGCATTGTGAAACCATCCTCTGCTAGGCATGATTTCATTTTTGCACCTCACTCTATCGCATGGTCCATGGTCCAATCACAAAGCCCTGCACCCAGCATGTGTCTCATATGACTGTCTACAAGTAAGATTTAGGTTAGCAGTCTATTTAGTGTGTGTTTGGTGGTATGGTGGTGAGCATAGCTGTCTTCCATGTGGTTGGCCTGGGTTTGATCCCTGGACATGTCATGAATGTGAGTATGGTTTTGAAATACTACAAATCTCTGGAGAGAGAGAGAGAGAGAGAGAGAGAGAGAGAGAGAGAGAGAGAGAGAGAGAGAGAGAGAGAGAGAGAGAGAGAGAGAGAGAGGAGTGGCTGGCTGAGCTATTCATTTTAGGCATCTAGAGGGATAGAAACTCTTACAAACTTGAAAAAGCAAAATTTCGGTTGGAGACACGAAATTCGTCATTACGGGAGTGAAATTTCGATTACGAAATTGTAAATTACGATTTGAAAATTAATTACGAAATTACGAATTTGGGTCGTAATGTTAAATTTCGCATTCGTAATAAAAGCAGTTCGAAATTTCGAAAATTTCGGCTCATCTCTAGTTAAAACCCATATAAGCGAAATTTACAAACGAAAAAATAAGTATAATACAAAGTCTAAACGAACTTGTAAACGATATTTGTTATAAACTTTATCCTGTAAACGAAAACCTTTGTTAACACGATCCCTGTAACCGCTATTTCTCGTGCGCCCTTTTCTCCTGTCGGGCGCCGTATAGCCGATATTTTGCATTGCAGTCTATGGCGGCGCCCTTTTTGTCCACTATCCCTGTGCGCCCTTTTTTACTAGTTCCCAGAATAAGAGGGAGGAATGACAGGGCTTTTCTCCATATAGGTTTGTTGGAAAAAAAGGACATAACATACCAGGAGAGGGGTCTGCCCCATCCTGTACACGGAAGGAATGTAAGATATCACGCAATACGGGGATATAAGGGAAGGGTTACTGGGCTCTCCTGCACATGGGATGGATGGGATAAGAGGACACATAATACTGTACTGGGATAGGAGAGAGGGGTGACTGGATTCTCATGTACATGGGATGGATGGAATAAGAGGATACACTGTACCGGGATAAGAGAAAGGGATGACTGGGCTCCTCTGTACATGGGATTGATAAGGATAGAAGACACACAATACCGGGATATAAGGGAGGGATGATCACAGTCTTTTGTACACAGACTGGATGGAAGAAGAAGACACACAATACCGGAATATGAGAAAGGTGCCTCTGCTCTCCGTTACATGGGATGGATGCGTGAACAGGACTTACAATACCAGGATAAGAGGGAGAGCTGACCAGCCTCTCCTGAACATGGGATCGATATAGTCAGAGGACACAAAATCCATATAAGCGTTGCCTAGCAATTGTGTGACCTCTCAGCCCTACTTACAGCTGCTAGCAGCACTGAGACAGGCTGACACCTTTCCCTCTGCTGTAAATCCCTCCAAGGAGATCAACAGTCGTGTCTAGCTACACTGCGCCTCCCTTCCTACATCCTGGACTCCTCGCTGAGGTCTGGTGCCTGCTGCTCACTGTAGAGCCCTTGACCCGGATAAGCCCCATAGGTTCCCCTTCCCCCGCAAACACCAGGCTGTGACAATTGTCTGGAATACCAAGGCCACAGCTTTTATTAACATTATTTTCTGGTTACATTCCAATCCTAAAAAAGTGTTAGTATACAATAATCAATTTCTCTACAAACAATCACTATTTCACGTAACCAGACTTCCTTATCCTCTTCTTTCGGCAACCACAATCATTTCGTTGCAGAGTCCCCGGCCAAGGCCGCCATCACCAAAGTAGCCGCAAGCCATGTTCCATCTCAGCTCTGCGGGTAACTTTATTCCGTCCTTATTGTGATTATGCCTCCAAGTCGGCCTTACCAAGGACCCGCCATGCTGTGACAGAATAGATACCTCCCTGCCCCATTACCCCTACCCCTGCTGTTTCTGACGGGTGGGAGGGTGGGTGCTGCTCTGCTCCTTTGGATTGAAAGGAAGTCCCTTTGTCTGCCCTGACCATATCAAAGGCTAGCAGATTCCTGCCCGCCTTTGTTTGACACCTTTGACCTAAGTTGACCTATCGGGATGTCTGGGGTCACCTTTCGCCCATCCAGGTCATGTGCTCTGGTCGCTTAGCCCTGCCCAGCTCTGGAGCTTTCTTGACCCGGATAAGCCCCATAGGTTCCCCTTCCCCCGCAAACACCAGGCTGTGACAATTGTCTGGAATACCAAGGCCACAGCTTTTATTAACATTATTTTCTGGTTACATTCCAATCCTAAAAAAGTGTTAGTATACAATAATCAATTTCTCTACAAACAATCACTATTTCACGTAACCAGACTTCCTTATCCTCTTCTTTCGGCAACCACAATCATTTCGTTGCAGAGTCCCCGGCCAAGGCCGCCATCACCAAAGTAGCCGCAAGCCATGTTCCATCTCAGCTCTGCGGGTAACTTTATTCCGTCCTTATTGTGATTATGCCTCCAAGTCGGCCTTACCAAGGACCCGCCACAGCATTCCGGGAGTTGCCTCTCAACCCCAAATGCCCCGCCACACGCTGAGGGCGGCCTCCGCAGCCTCCCTCAGCCCAAACAGGAACGCCTCGTTCCCAACATCATTAAGATGGACGCCATCATGCCTGAAGAAAGAAGAGTCCTTTTCCAGTAGCTTGTGTCGAACTGACAATCCCCCTCTTTTGCATACAAATTTGGCAATGGCTTTGTTTACCTTCCAACAGGTTCGGTTGATTTTTGCGTATGGGACCAGAGGGCGCCACCGCATTCTGGGTATCATTTCTGACCAGACCACCACCACCCCGGGGCAGAGATCCCGAACTCTCACCATGAAGTATTTTAGATCCGTCATAAGGTCGTAAGTTGACAGCCAGCCCAGGTCATTTCCTCCTATATGCAGCATTAGCACATCAGGAGGTCCCCAAAGCCGTGTCAGCCGGCCGAATTTCGATTTCAGTCTTTCTAGCGTAAGGCCCGGGTACCCAAACCAGTGCACCTCTGCGTCTTCTGTGCTCATGCTCAAATTCCTTCCCCCGTTGTGCTGAGTTGCCCGTCGTTCCGCCCATACCACATAGGAGTGCCCCACTATCCATACTTTGCATCTGGGCCTGGGTGTTGTTGAAGGCAACAATTGGGTACGTTTAGCAAAAAAATTTTTTATTTTTTTTATTTTATTTTTTTTTTATTTTATATATCCTGTATGCCGGCCTCCCTCCCCTTAGGGCCCCCCCCCCCCCCATTGCCTTAGTATTGCTCTACCAGGTGAGGGCGGATGTATAGCTTGAACCTCCCTGATTTCCATCTGCCCAATTTGCAAAGCCTCTGATCGCTCAGGCCCCTTGCTGCCCCTTCCGTGGCGGCCCCAATGCGGAACGAATGGGATCCGTATTCCTCTGATCTGCAGCCGACTGAAGTCAAGCAGCGCTTAAGTACTGTAACAAATTGATAGCGGGAAAGGGCTGACCCATCTTTGTGCTGTAGCAGAGGTCCCCCCCCTGTTGGGTGTTCCCCCATAAATTGCGTCAAGAGCCCGAGAGGGCACGTGGGGCACCCAGGCCTTACCCTCAATGTCAATGTCGCCCCTTTTCCCCTCTGATCTGTCTTGGATTTAGGTATGTGGATGAACAGGGCCTCTTTTCCCATGGAAACTTCCGTGACCTGTAAACCCCCCCGATCCTTTTTACGCTGGCTGACCAATTCCCCCAATCGTAGGGCCCCGTGGAAGGCTATTGAGAAGGCTAGGCTGAACAGCTTCCTCTCGTGTTCGTCCCGACACACCTTACCCATGCTGAACATGATATCCCTGAGTAGCGGGAGAGTAATGGGACGTCTCTTGTCCGTGGATTTTGGGCCCCTGCGAAAACCTTTTATTGCCTGTCGCAAAATGAAGTCTTTTGTTATGTCGCCCCCCCCCTTTAAGCTTGAACATGAAGGCTAGTGCCGCCATGCTCCTGTCTACCGTTGCCGGCGAACAGCCTCTCTGGAACATTTCACCTAAAAATGCGAGAAGGCGCTCCCTGTCTGTTCCCCAACCTGTGTGGGTTGGTCCTGACCTGGCCTGGAAATCCGCCCACTGCCCCCATACCCGGGAATATGCCCTCCATGTGCTCTCTGCTAGTGATTGCCTGACCCAGCCCGCCATTATGGAGAAATGATGTCCCAGAGGTGTTGTGGTACCTGGACCGGTAGGGCATGCGATTTTGGAGCCAGTTCCCGGAAACGTTCCAGCTGAAAACGAGATAAAGCATCTGCTATACCGTTAGATATTCCCGGTAGGTGGACGGCTCTGAATTTGATGTTGTGCATTAGGCATTGCAATACAAAGTGCCTGACTAGGTTGACCACCGGCCCCGAGCTGGATGTCAGTTTGTTCACCACCGATACCACCGCCATATTGTCGGTATTGAAAACCACGTCCTTATTTGCCAGCGCTGGGCCCCATACTTCCGCCGCGACTACCAGCGGAAAGAATTCTAGTAGGGCCAAGTTCCTTATCAGCGGGGACCTGCGCCAAGCCGGTGGCCACCGGCCATGGCTCCATTGTCCTTGAAAGTATGCCCCAAAACCAATACTACCGGATGCGTCAGTGAACAGCTCCAACTGCTCACTGCCCGTCTGCTTCTCCAACCACAGCGTTCTCCCATTGTAATCCTCTAGGAAGTGTTCCCACACCCTTAGATCCTCCTTCCCCTCCGCCTTTATCCTAACATGGTGTTGTGGGTTTGTGACCCCCGCTGTCATAAAGGCCAGTCTCCTGCAGAAAATCCTGCCCATCGGCATAACGTTACATGCAAAGTTCAGCTTCCCCAACAACGACTGCAGTGCCCTTAGAGTTATTTTCTTAGCTGTTATTGCCCTTGTTAACTCCCCTCTTAAGTCTGCCAATTTGTCCTGTGGGAGTCTGTATTCCATTGCCCTTGAGTCGATCTCGATTCCCAGGAACCTGATCACCTCAGTGGGTCCCTCCGTCTTTTCTGGCGCTAGGGGCACCCCAAACTCCTGGAAGGAATGCTGCAATGTTGCCAACATTACCGCACAGTCCTTTGACTTAGCTGGGCCCACGCACAGTAAGTCGTCCAGATAGTGCACTAAGCCCCTTAAGCTGGATCTTTTCCGCACTACCCACTCCAAGAACGTGCTAAAAGCCTCAAAATAAGCGCAAGATATAGCACACCCCATAGGGAGGCAGCAGTCTATGTAGTACCCCCCGCCCCATTGGCATCCCAGCAAGTGAAGACTATCTTGGTGAACCGGCAGTAACCGGAAGGCCGATTCGATATCTACCTTCGCCATGAGTGCCCCCCTTCCCATGTCCTTGACTAAGGCTGTAGCCTGGTCGAATCTCGTGTATGTCACTGCCGCCAGCTCATCGCTTATACCATCATTCACCGACTCCCCCTTTGGGTGGGAGAGGTGGTGGATCATGCGGAATTTGCCCGGTTCCTTCTTTGGCACGACCCCTAGGGGCGAAATGTGAAGGTTGGGGATGGGGGGGGTTTTGAAAGGTCCAATCATTCTTCCCAATTCTATCTCTTTGTCTATTTTTTGCTGCACGATGTGCGGGAACTGGAGGGCTGATTTTAGGTTTTTGCAATGCGTCGTTGGTGAAGTGGTCTGTGAAGGTATTCGAAAGCCGTTAGTGAAGCCGTGGATTAGCAGGTCTGCATCCTCTCTATTGGGGTATTTATCTAGCCATGGCTGCATCTCTGCGATGCTCACCGGTGACCTCCCCTTTGCCAGCCTGCTCGTGAGATTTTTGCCCTGTTCGGAGCCTTTTGTAGCACTTCTCCCAAGTATGGTTGAGGCCGCCGCAGGCGGAGCATTCGTGCTTGTAGCGGCAGCTAGTGCCCCATTTGCATGCGCCATTGTTGTAAAGCCAGCAAGCCCCGCTCTTACGCAATGCCGACGACCCCGCCTGGGGACCGCCGGCTGCCCCTGAAAAGGGAGGTTGGTTACCTCGCAGTACACTGTATCCGCATCCCCCCTGTGCTCCAGTCGACCCCGACGAGGTCGATTTTGGATCTGTGAAAAGACGTGTCCATAGGGGAAGGTCTTTTTGGTCCCACTCCAATGAGGGCCAAACCGCCATACGCTGGCGATATTGCTCATCGTACTTTAGCCACGCTGTCCCCCCATAAGCGCGATATGCATCTATTATGCTGTCTAAGTAGCAGAAGAGGGAGGAGCATAATTCCGGTGTCCTTTCCCCGATTATGCTCCCCATTGTGACAAATGCCTGCAACCAATTCATAAAGGTTCTAGGTATTAGTCTGACCTTCCTCCTAAACTCGTCCTTGCTCCTACGATGTTCCTTGCCCCTTTCCCATTTCTCAAGTGGGAAACGGTCCAGGGAAAGGAGTGAGAAAATGTCAAAATATTCCCGTTTCCACACTTTTTTCTTTAGTTTCTTTTTTAAGTGAGTACCTAGGGGGCCTTCGTATACCACATAGGTGTTTCTTTTTGCTCCGTCTGACACCCTCCCTCTACGTGGCCGTTTTTTGCCGCTCGCGCGCGAGGTCCTGTCTGCGCTGGCGCTGCTGGCGCTTGAGCAACTGCGGCTCCTGTCCGTGACCTTCTGCTTCCGCGAGCGTTTTTTACCGCTTGTGCAGGAGGCCGCGTCGGTGCTTGTGCTAGCGGGGCTGGAGCCCCTGCGGCTCTCGAGATTCTTGTCCGCTACCCCGCTAGTGGCTTCCCCCTGTGACCTGTTCTGCATTCCCGCTATCATTTCCCTCATGTTTTGTAACAGACTCATCTGAGCTGACCATAAGGGGTTGGGTAGTGTATTATTAGCCGGAAAGGCCGGTTGGGGATAGTTTGGTGAATACCCTTGCCGCCCCCCCTCCCCCCTCATGCAATAATCATCTATTAAACATTCCTCGTCAGTCTCGTCTCCTGTGGTGATCTCCTCACCTGAGTCTGCCGCCATAGGCGCCACTGATCCTGTTCCTGGCGACCCTCTACCCCGAGCATCATGCTCCAGGGGGTGTCCGATGCTTTGCTCCATAGCCCGGCGCGTCTGCGGTAGTAGGAGTGACGCCACCCCTTCCACACATCCGAGAGCCATCGTACTCCCCTGTGCGTTACACCTGCTCTGCGCCGGAGCCTCCACAGCGTCATGTGGACCTCGCTGTTTTTGAGCACTGCTCCCCTGGGAGCCTGCCATCTGCGACCTGCTTGCCGTTCTGTTACTGGTGCGTGTCTCCTTATGAGCACGGCCCCGGTCAGAGCCTGCCTTAGCTGTCTTGTCTCTTCTGCCACTCCGGGCATGTCCGGCGGCTCCCTTTTGGGTTTCTTTCGCCCGGCTTTTCTTGGGCTGTTGGTCCTTTTCCCCCCCGCCTCTCCCCTTGGCGTGGTGTTTCTTGGGCCGGCTGTCTGCTGAGCTATACCCGGAGACAGGGGCCTCGGGATGAGTGGGCCAGGGAGGGGGGGGGGCAGGCGTGGGGGCCAGGGGGGGCTGTGGGCCTCCAGCTGCTGGTAGGTGTAGCAGTGGTGGTGGGAGCAGGGTGCCGGGTGCGGGCGGAGCGCTGGTGGGGCGCAGGCATACCCTGTAATGACCCCCTGGGGGGCTCCCGGGAGATCCCAGGCGGGGTGATGCATTGTGGGGGAGAGGGGGGTGGCTGCAAGCAGGGTGCCGGCTGAGGGTGAGGGCGGGTGAAGAGCTGGGGGGGAGGAGCGGGCCCACCCTGGAAAGACCCCCTGGGGGCCCCCCGGCTGGTCCCTGGTGTGGGAATGCGGTGTGGGGGTGAGGCCAGAGGGATCCGGTGAGTCCCCAGCAGGTGGCGCGCTGGTGGAGGGTGGAGGCTGCTGAGCATGCGCGTCCCCGGGGTGCTGGACGCGTGCACTTATGGGGGGTGGAAGCGAACGTAAATCCGCGTCCCCCGGGTGCTCTACGCGTGCGCTGTTGGGGTCTTGCTCCGGGGAAACGGCAGCGTCCGCCGGGATGTGAAGAGGCGTCACTTCCGGGTCGACCCCGTGGACTTCCGGGTCGACGCCATCTTGCCGGAGCCCGCTCTGGAGCTGAGCGGAAGACGCCGATGCGCCCTTCTTCTTGGCCCTGCCCGCACTGGAGTTCGTCGGCGGGGAAAGCCGGCGGGCGGGGCCGGGGGGCTCCGGGGAGCCTGCACATCGCCCCGACTTGTCCCGGGGCTTGGAGGAAATGCCGTCAGCGGCCTTTTTCTGAGGCTTAGATTTAGTTTTTCGGCCTCTCGTAGTAGGGCCAGGGGGGTTGGACCCGGAGGAGGACTTGCCTCGGGCCTGCCCAGGAATGGAGCAGGCAGGCTCCGGGCTGCCGCGGGAGGTGCGGGAGGGGGGTTTTGGGGGGGGGTGGCTGAGTGGGCCCTGGTGGATGCCTGGACTGTGGACTGTGGACCCTGAAGCCCCCTGCCTGGCTGGGGACCCTGACGGGCTGAATCTGGAGGGGGCCCTGCGCATCCTGGACTGAGGTAATAGGGGGGCACGGCCCTCCTGCACATCCAAGTACCCCATCTGTCCTTCAATCCACCCCATGCCTCCTGCTGCGGCCTGCCTCTTAATTCTATCCAAAAGTTCTGCCAATGCTGCTGCCTCCATGGCTGCCCACGTCCAGGCCCCCAAATTATCACAAAAAGTCCTTACTGTTTCCTTAGTGGGGGGATGCGTGCGTGTCAGCCTATCCGAGAACCTTGCAATTGCTGCTGTGTGCTGCTCTGCTCCTTTGGATTGAAAGGAAGTCCCTTTGTCTGCCCTGACCATATCAAAGGCTAGCAGATTCCTGCCCGCCTTTGTTTGACACCTTTGACCTAAGTTGACCTATCGGGATGTCTGGGGTCACCTTTCGCCCATCCAGGTCATGTGCTCTGGTCGCTTAGCCCTGCCCAGCTCTGGAGCTTTCTTTCCCCGGCTGCCATCTACGAGGGACACAAGCTGACTCAACCTGATCCTTACTGACAGCCACTACATTCCAGGTGAGACCTGTCCTGGATAGGATAGTGTGATTGCAACTTTCTGCCAGTCTCAGAGCGCACTTGTTGTTTGTTTATAGCCCTACTGGAGAAAAGGGCACACATCAGAACATGAGGGAGGGGTGACCGGGCTCTCCTGTACATATGTTGGATAAGGATACACTAGGATGTGTGGGAGTAGGCTCTATTATACATGAAAATCGCAACAGAATGGGACTCACAATACCAGTATATGGGAGAGGGGTGACTGGGAGTATACATGGACTGCATTAAACAAGAGGGCACATAATGCTGGGATGCAAACCAGGGGTGACTAAGCTCTCTTCTACATGGGATGGATGCAAGAAGACACATAGTACCAGGATATGAGGCAGGGGCGATTCAGCTCTTCTGTACATGGGATGGATGGAAGAAAAGAGCGCTCAATAAAGGGATAGGAGGGAGGGGTGATTAGGTTCCTCTGTACATGGGATGGATAGAAGGAAGGGACACAATACCGGGATATGAGAAGGGGTACATAGGATGGATAGAAGGAAGGGACACAATACCGGGATATGAGGAGGGGTACATGGGATGGATAGAAGGAAGGGACACAATACTGGGATATGAGGAGGGGTACATGGGATGGATGGAAGGAAGGGACACAATACCGGGATATGAGGAGGGGTACATGGGATGGATGGAAGAAAAGGATAACTAAGAAAAGAAGGAGGGGGTGTGCATGAAAAAAGGGCGCAGTGAAAAAAGGGCCCGAGTTTATAACAAAATGGCGCCGGTTGTTAACGAAATCTATCGATAAACATCGTTGTCAAGCTTGGTTAACGATAAATACAGTTGTAAAAACAGACAAGAAATAATAATGAAAAGATATTAACGCTAAATATCGTTATGTAATTCAACAATACAACTTAACCCAACCCTACTCTCACACAGAACCAGAATGTTTTAACTATATTTTTTTTCAGCGCCCTTTTTTCGCCGTATTAACGATAATTGCATTAAAGTCTATGGCGGAGCCGTTTTCATCCACCCTCTCCCTTTTTTCCTGCTACCGGGAGGGGTGATCAGGCTCTCCTGTATATAGGAAGGAATTAGGACATACAGTGCAGGGATATTGGGGAGGGGGTGATTGGTCTTTTCTATACATGGGATGGATGGAAAAAAAGGGCACACAATAAGGCCTTGTTCACATCTAAAATTGCTGACGCTAGCGGTTTGCGATTTTGTGGGCGATTTTTTTTTGTTTCTAGCGCCTAACTGCATGCTGCGATTTTTTTATAAAGCACGTTTGCAGAGCGATTTGTTTTTTCACTTCATGACGCAAGTCAGGAAGTGAACTCTTTGACCTGGAAATGATTCATGAAAGCGCTGGGGAAATCACTATACAAAGCGCTTTTTCAAGTGTTTTGCGATTTCCCTATACCTCTCATTGAGGCAAAGTGCCCCAAAAATGGTCCAGGCAGCGCTTTGGTGAGCAGATCATAATCGAACCGCTCAGATGTGAACATTCTCATAGGGAATCATTGCACAAGCGCTTTTAGGGCGATTGTGGAAATCGCCAGCACTTAAAAAAAGGCAAAAACGCCCAAGGTGTGAACAAGCCCTAAGGGGATATGAGGAAGAGGTGTCTGGACTCTTTACATGAGATGTTTAGAAGAAGAGGACATACAATACTAGGATGTAAAGGAGGGGTGACCACTGACCAGATGCAATACTGGGTTATAAAGGAGGAAGGACCAGGTTCTCCTGTGTATAGGAAGGAATTAAAAGGACACACAGGACCAGTATGTGAGGGAAGGTTGACCGAGCACGAAGTTCTGTGTAAGGGGTGGATGGAGGAAGACAGCACACAAAACTGGGATATAAGGGAGGGGTGACCAGGTTCTCCTGTATATAGGAAGGAATAAGAGCACACACAGTACGGGTAGCTGAGGGAGGGTTAACCAGGCTCTTCTGTACATGAGATGAATGGAAGGAAAAGGAACACAATACGAGGGATGGGTGACCAGGTTCTCATGTACATAGTATGGGTGGAAGAAGAGGGCACACAACAGGATATAAGGGAGAGATCACCAGGATCCTCTTTGCATGAAGTGGTGAGAACACACAATACTGGTATGCGTTGGGGCTGACTGGGGTGGATGGAAGAAGAAATCACAGAATATCAGAATATGAGAGTGACCGAGTTGTCTCGTGCATGGGTTTGAAGGAAGAAGACACAGAATATCGGATTATGAGAGAGACAGAGTTGTCTCGTGCATGGGTTCGAAGGCAGAAGACATAGAATATCGGATTATGAGAGAGGAGTGACCGAGTTGTCTCGTGCATGGGTTTGAAGGAAGAAGACACAGAATATCGGAATATGAGAGAGGAGTGACAGAGTTGTCTCATGCATGGGTTTGAAGGAAGAAGACACAGAATATCGGAATATGAGAGAGGAGTGACAGAGTTGTCTCGTGCATGGGTTTGAAGGAAGAAGACACAAAATATCGGATTATGAGAGAGGAGTGACCAAGTTGTCTCGTGCATGGGTTTGAAGGAAGAAGACACAGAATATCGGAATATGAGAGAGGAGTGACCAAGTTGTCTCGTGCATGGGTTTGAAGGAAGAAGACACAGAATATCGGAATATGAGAAAGGAGTGACAGAGTTGTCTCGTGCATGGGTTTGAAGGCAGAAGACATAGAATATCGAAATATGAGAGAGGAGTGACAGAGTTGTCTCGTGCATGGGTTTGAAGGAAGAAGACATAGAATATCGGAATGAGAGAGGAGTGACAGAGTTGTCTCGTGCATGGGTTTGAAGGCAGAAGACATAGAATATCGAAATATGAGAGAGGAGTGACAGAGTTGTCTCGTGCATGGGTTTGAAGGAAGAAGACACAGAATATCGGAATATGAGAGAGGAGTGACAGAGTTGTCTCGTTCATGGGTATGAAGGAATAGGACAAAGACTGGTATATCAGGGAGGGGTGACTGGGCTCTTCTGTACATGGGTGGATGTGAACAGTACTTGCACGTGAGTGTTGTGTCCAGAATCTATGTTGTTTGGCACGTGACTTTGTATTAAGAACTTGCATGGAGAAGGCGCCCTGGGAAATGTGAAGCAATGTGTTGCTCAGAAATACATTAATATTAATGAATCCAAGCTGATTATTCAGAGATACTGGAGGAGGCTAGCGTCACTGCAGACAGTGGCTTGCTAAGGATTACAGTAAGTGATCTGTCTCAGTAGTGGGAGGGGCCTTGATATTGAAGCAATTCAGTACATTCTCTCTGTTCCCTCTTACATCCCAGTGACATAACAGACAGTACATGCTGCTCGGCAATAGTCACCATCCTTCATGTAGATACAATGCAGGTTAGCTGCCATTGTCCAGTTCACAACCTATATAAAATACAATCCCTTTATAGTAAACTTCCAAGGACCTATAGTAGCTTACTATATCAGGATTGTTCATACATTGTATATATTCATACAGGCACGATTGAGACCTGGGGACTGAATTTACTATGACCAGAGGTTAACCATGCCTGAGTTTACTATAACGAGATTCTACTGTACTAGTTTCAAGGCTGTGAAGCCACCATTCAGTATCACTTGGAGAGAGGTGCCCTGGAACTAGCATGTCATTTGTGAGTTTGGAAGGTGCAGCTTCTATCAGATGAAAATTTAGTTTGATGATGTTGAGGGGTCCATTAACAAATTAATGTGAACTAATAACTACCTCAGGGGGCAGGGAATGGATGTAACAAAATTCCCATGCACTTTAATAAGCACAATTATCATAATC
Source organism: Hyperolius riggenbachi (assembly GCF_040937935.1). Taxonomy (NCBI): domain Eukaryota; kingdom Metazoa; phylum Chordata; class Amphibia; order Anura; family Hyperoliidae; genus Hyperolius; species Hyperolius riggenbachi. The sequence continues at coordinate 40,668,149 of NC_090652.1, forward strand.
ACATAAATAATAATATAAAGGTGCTAAGGTCAGTATAAACCCCAGCTGTTGTCACTCACTACCGTCATAGGCCTGAAGAAGTGGAACAGCCTCACAAAACGCGTTGTCCTTGTGTTTTTTGTGCAGATTTGTAATACTCCAACATATATGCCTAGTATGTATATTCAGAGGGAGGGAAGCCTTTTTATTATTTTACACCATTTTGGGCACCTCCACCCAGAAGTTTATCTCGTTTACACATCTTTTGGGGGGTTATTTTATCACAAATATATAATTGGGAGTGCGACCATTCTAGTCCCGAGGTTTCGGGAACCAGTTCCAGGGCCGAGTCTGGTTTTCCTCCGTAGATTTGAATAGGTTGGTTGCGTCCCTTGCAACCCGACTTGTGTATTTACACAGTAATTGCTTAGTGTACCGATATACCAAACCCACTGGCTACTGGTCTTTGACTTTGTCTTTTTAGGTTCTCTGTGTTCTGCAAAGATCATCTGGTTTTCATCTCCCAAATAATATACTGTATATATAGTAGAATACACCAAAAGTCCACTGATTGGATTCCTTTATTGAATTACATTTAATCAGTAAAAAGGCTAACATGTTTCAAGCCAAACTGGGCCTTAGTCACAACCAGACATACAAGGTCATCAACACCTGCACCACAACAAACCCCACCTACCTTGTTAAATCAATCACTAGAGGGAAGGGGAAAAAACAGAGTGCAATAACACTCTACTTACCTAGGGCTTCCTCCAGCCCCTTGCTGCCAACATCAACATGTCCCTCGCAGCATCTCCACTTCCAGCCACTGGCCCCCTGCCGATGTCGACCTCGCGAGGTTGTCCTCTTCTACTGCGCAGTACACTCCACACCACATGCGTCACGTGATTGAAAGCAGCGCTCATGCAGGCGCAGTAGAGGGTGACCTCGCAAGGACGGCCTCTGCACCGTCCTTGCAAGGTGCTGGAAGCGGAGCTGCTGTGAGGGACATGTCAGCTGCAAAGGGCTGGAGGAAGCCCCGGGTAAGTAAATGTCTTTTTTTTAATCTCCCTGGACATTCCTGAGAACACGAGGCCAAAAATTATTGTAAAAACAGACTTATCTAAGGAGAGGGAAGCCTCTGGATCCTAATGAGACTTCCCACGGCGTCCTCTGGTCCCCCGTTGCCACTCGTGGACCCTGCAGCTGATTGGAGCTACGCTCCTCTTCTGGCACAAGCATAAAAGTGCTGTAGGCGCAGTATGGCCACGCTCATGCTAAACCACTTCACCTCCTAAGGTTTTTCCCCTTAAAAACCAGAGCAATTTTCATCTGTCAGCACTCCTTCCATTCATTCTCCTTACTTTATTACTACTTCTCACAACAAAACAATCTATATCTTGTTTTTTTCGCCACCAATTAGGCTTTCTTTGGGGGGTACTTTTTGCTAAGAATAGTTAATGGGAATAATAAGAAAAACATTGAAAAAATGTATTATTTCTCAGTTTTCGGCCATTATAGTTTTAATATAATACATACATATACAATACAATGCTACCATAATTAAAACCCACACATTTTATTTTCTAATTTGTCTCAGTTATTGCAACGTTTAAAATTTTTCCTTAGTACAATGTATGGTGCCAATATTTTATTTGGAAATAAAGGTGCATTTTTTCAGTTTTGCGTCCATCACTAATTACAAGCCCATAAACAGTAATTTACCTTCTTGACACACATATTGAAAAAGTTCAGTCACTAAGGTAACTATTTATGTTTTTTTATTGTATATAATTTATTTTTTTTGCAAAAACATTTTGGGGGTAACTATTGGGGAGTGTGGGAGGTACGGGGTTAATTTTAATTGTAAAAAAAAAAATGCCTATTATTAATAATTAAAAAAAAAAAAGTTTGTAGATGTAATTTTACTATTTGGCCACAAGATGTCCTCGTGCATAACTCGTAGTATTACTATGCAAACAGGAAGTAATGTGTGGACGTGTAAGTATCGGTTTGTGGGAATGATGGCGCCATCTCATTGATGGCCACGGTCATTTACACTGGGACTTAGATCAATAAATGGGAACTGTGTTCCCATTCATTGATCTCCCGTCTAGCGAAGGGCGGCGGTAACGAGCGCGGGGGGCGAGCAGGAGTGTGCAGCAGCAAGGGACATAGAAGCTACGTCCGTGCGAGAAGATATGGGGAAATGCAGGGATGTAGTTACTCGTCCCAGGGATGGGGAAGTGGTTAAAGAGGAGCATGGCCTCGATCAGATTACTGACACGTCATTGGGAGGATCTGCAATGGCAACAGGGACCGAAGGATGCTGTGGGAAGCCTTATTAGGATCCAGAGACTTACGCAAAGCTATCTTCTCCAAACCTTGAAAAGAGTAATGCTAGACCAGGTAATAACTATTAGTCAATATTGGTTTCTGCTGTTCAGAAGGTGTGGTTTGTTGTGACGTACAGTACATACAATCGCCAGTGTCTGTTGCAATAATGTACTTACCTGTACCCCCTGTGACCTGGCTGATAGAGTTGATGCATAGAGTATTGGCAGTGACATACAAGGAAACACAGTCTACTCACGGACGTCAGCACACAAATACACCTGTTTGTCATGCTATCATTTACTGTACATGAACATTCAAGGTACTTCTTGCAGTTATTAAGGACCCTTTTCCACTAAGCACATTTCAATTAAAAAATCTGATCACCGATGTTTTGCTGATCACCACAATTTAAGAGAACCGGTGGCGAAAAGTATATAGAGGCTTCCATATTTATTTCATTTTAAACAATACTAGTTGCCTGGCTGTCCTGCTGTTCTAATTGGCTGCAGTAGTGTCTGAGTAACACCAGAAACAAGCATGCAGCTAATCTTGTCAGGTCTGACAATAATGTCTGAAACACCTGATGTGTTGCATGCTTGTTCAGGGTCTATGGCTAAAAGTATTAGGGGAAGAGGATCAGCAGGGCAGCCAGGCAACTGGTATTGCTTGAAATGAAATAAATATGGCAGCCTCCCTTACCTCCCACGACGGTTGTCCTTTAAAAAACACTTGCCAACTGCGTCACGCCGATGGGCGTGCACACGCCGTTGCAGCCCCAGGACTGCCTAACACCAATTGGCGTAAGGTCCTGGAGCAGTGGCACGCAACTCCAGTTGGTAGGCGGAGCTCCGCCTTCATTCTCCCAGCGGCGATCGCTGCTCGGAGACTGTTGACGATGAAACCGTTGCCTATTAACTTAGTACAGCGCTGTGATCTAAGGCAGCACTGTACTGGGGACTGCCGTGTGACACGGCTATCACCCTGGGACACAGGAGAGCGATCGCTCTCATAGGCTGAAGCCTATGACAGCCGATCGCCATCATTGGCTGGCTGGGAGGGAGGGAGTTAGGGGAAAAAAAATCATAAATAGCAAAATTTATTTAAAAAAAAAAAAAGAACATAAATATGCGGTTTGCAAGCGGATTCATGCGCGTTTTCGGTCGCGTTTTGCAACAGTGTATTTCTTTGCTCGGCGGTTGTGTAGCGTTTTGCGTTTCGCGTTTTCCTGATTGGTCCTGTGAATTATTTTTAATTTTGTTACAGTGTGCTGAACCGCAAAACGCTAGCAAAACCGCTCAGTTTAGGTTTTGCTGAGCGTTTCTGCTAGCGTTTCAATACTTTACATTGAAGCGCTAACGCTCCCAAAATGCTGCAGGTCCTGCGTTTGCGTTTCTGGGAAACGCAAACGCTCCTGTGAAAGTTGCCCCATCCATTAACATCAGCTGAGCGTTTTGGCAAACTGCTAGCGTATCGCAGCGCTGCCAAAATGCTCAAAAAAAACGCTCTTGTGGGTTCCAGCCCTGACAGCTGATCTGCTGCATGCTTGTTCAGGGTCTATGACAGCCAGGCAACTGGTATTGTATTTTCCCCTGACATTTTGAATACATTTCTGCTTGATTACCTACTGGTGTGAGTGCCAATCTTTATTTATCACCCCTATGTTGTGCACCCATGTTCATATCTTGCTTTCTACTGTTATAGTGACATAATGTAAACCAACAAATAATGATGTGGTGAGCAAACAGATTAAGCAGACAGAAGGACCACAGTGTTCTGCACAGGTTCTCACAATCTATATTGCTATGACAGCACAAGGCCTCATTAGAACAGGATGTATAGATTATAATGCTGTAGGCCTCACAGGGACATTTAGTACTGATAAAGAGCTGGCCAAACAATGATTCATAAACCTGCTCACCATCAATTTACATTCCCAGAATTCTACTCTTCTACAGAAACTGTTTGTGGAATAGCTGTGTAATATGAGGAGTTCTAACAGCTTTTCAGGATAATCGGGTGAAAACATGGCAGCTATTGTTTCACCACATCCAGACTTCCCAGCCCTGGCTTTGAACTGCATGCCTCAAATATAGGTGAAAAATAATGCTAAAGTCCATTTATTTTAGTCATTCAACTTAAAAGGTGAAACTAATATATGAAATAGACTCATTACATGCCAAGCTAGATATTACAAGCCTTTGTTTGTTATACAGCTTATGAGAACCCCAAAATCTCAGACCATTAGAGGTTCAATAATCTCTAGGTTCAAAGTGGTTGATTCACAAAGGTTAATATTTTTCACCTTAACTGTAAGAAGTGCTAATGCATTAGATAAACAAATATGGAGAGATAATTCATGAGATAAATAGATAAGGAGAGCTAAACCATGAGTTATGTCAAATAAGGAGAGCTAAACCATGATTTATGTTAGATAAGGAGAGCTAAACCATGAGTTAAAGGGGCACTATGGTGAAAAATTATAAAATGTAATATATGTGCAAACATATACAAATAAGTACGTTTTTCCAGAGTAAAATGAGCCATAAATTACTTTTCTCCTATGTTGCTGTCACTTACAGTAGGTTGTAGAAATCTGACAGAAGCTACAGGTTTTGGACTAGCCCATCTCTTAATAGGGGATTCTCAGGGATTTATATTCAGAAGCACTTAACCCCCCTGGCGGTTTGCAAAAAATCCGCCAGGGGGCAGCAAATCTTTTTTTTAATTTTTTTTTCATGTAGCGAGACAAAGTCTCGCTACATGATAGCCGCTGCTCAGCGGCATCCCCCCAGCCCCTCCGATCGCCTCCGGCGATCGGAGATCCCGTTCAAGGAACGGGATCTCCTGGAGGGCTTCCCCCGTCGCCATGGCGACGGGCGGGATGACGTCACCGACGTCATCGACGTCGTGACGTCAGAGGGGACTCCGATCTGCCCCATAGCGCTGCCTGGCACTGATTGGCCAGGCAGCGCACGGGGTCTGGGGGGGGGGGGGCGGCCGCGGCGAGAGGAATTGCGGCAGATCGGCGGGTAGCGGCGGCGATCAGATGCTACACGCAGCTAGCAAAGTGCTAGCTGCGTGTAGCAAAAAAAAAAATTATGCAAATCGGCCCAGCGGGGCCTGAGCGGTGCCTCCCGGCGGCATAGCCCGTGCTCAGCACGGGCTTACCGCCAGGGAGGTTAGTGAATGGCAGTTGCTCTGTCTAACTGCCAAAAAAAGTTTGTAGCAAGCAGGGAAAATGGCCAGCATCATTGTTTAAGGGCTCATTCACACTACGCAACGCAAGCACGAACATGATTTCGTGCTTGCGTTGCCATCGCACGGTCAACGCACGGAATGTACCTCGGGGAGCGCTAGAGCGCATACGCCGGCAGCCTTACCCATTGGGAAACGTGTGCGTCGTGCGATTTTATGTCCCCAGAAACGTTACATCGCAACGCATGGAACGCACGCCTGTAGTGTGAATGGTAACATGAGAGTCTATGGACTTTCATGTTGCCATGTGGATCGTACACTATGTGCGTTGCGTCAAAACTGACAGCGCAGCACATAGTGTGAATGAGCCCTAAATCCTTTTTAGGGAATATCTTTATAAAGAATAAAAGCCTTGCTGAGAATCCCCTATGAAGAGATGAACTAGTCCAAAACCTGTACTTCTGTTAGATTTCTACTACCTACTGTAAGTGACAACAACATAGGAGAAGAGCCATTTATGGCTCAGTTTACTCTGGAAAAAACGTACTACTTATTTGTCTATGTTTTCACATATTTTACATTTTAAAATGTTTCGCACTTAGTGCCCCTTTAAGTTAGATAAGGAGAGCTAAAACATGAGTTAAGTTAGATAAGGAGAGGTAAATCTTGAGTTAAGTTAGATAAGGAGAGGTAAACCATGAGTTAAGTTAGATAAGGAGAGGTAAACCATGAGTTAAGTTAGATAAGGAGAGGTAAATCTTGAGTTAAGTCATTTAACCACCTGGGCGGTATGGACGAGCTCAGCTCGTCCATCACCGCCGGAGGCTGCCGCTCAGGCCCTGCTGGGCCGATTTGCGCCAAATAAAGAGCAGCACACGCAGCCGGCACTTTGCCAGCCGCGTGTGCTGCCCGATCGCCACCGCTCTGCGGCGATTCGCCGTGAGCAGCGGCGAAAGAGGGTCCCCCCAGCCGCCTGAGCCCTGCGCAGCCGGAACAAAAAGTTCCGGCCAGCGCTAAGGGCTGGATCGGAGGCGTCTGACGTCAGGACGTCGGCTGACGTCCATGACGTCACTCCGCTCGTCGCTATGGCGACGGTGTAAGCAAAACAAGGAAGGCCGCTCATTGCGGCCTTCCTTGTTTATTCTGGGCGCCGGAGGCGATCGGAAGAACGCCTCCGGAGCGCCCTCTAGTGGGCTTTCATGCAGCCAACTTTCAGTTGGCTGCATGAAATAGTTTTTTTTTAATTTAAAAAAAACCCTCCCGCAGCCTCCCTGGCGATCTTATCAGAACGCCAGAGATCATTTGTGAGTTAGAAAATAAGGTGAGATAATTTAACAGAAAATCTTTGTGAATCAGGCGCAAAGTGTCAGACTCTAATCAGCTAATTCATCAAAAACACCTGCAAATGGCTCCTACTTCATTAGTTTCAAGTTTTAAATTAAATTACTGAAATAAATAGAGCTTTGCACAATATTTAAATTTTTTGAGTATCACCTGTAATTTGAGGTTTACCATTAGGTACAAGAATCCACACCATACTATCATGTTCATGCATATTTCTACAAGGATCACCTCCAGTGAGGACAGCGGCCAGTCTCCGTTGCGTTTTTCGTTTGTGATTATCGTGCGCCGTTACCACAACAAACCTGATCGAGCACTTTGGCTTGAGATTTCCCAGCACGTCCGATCAATACATCAATAATAATGCCAACTCGTTGATTGGGCATGCTTGTGGCGGCACCAAATTATCACCCGACACAACAATATGATAATTATCAAATCGGATGGTCGATCGGCTGCCAAGTTCATAAGATGTAAGGCCACCTTAAGGGCTGGAACCCACAGGAGCGCTTTTGGCAGCGTTTTGGCAGCACTGCGATACGCTAGCAGTTTGCCAAAACGCTGGGCTAATGTTAATGGATGGGGCAACTTCCACAGGAGCGTTTGCGTTTCCCAGAAACGCAAACGCAGGACCTGCAGCATTTTGGGAGCGTTAGCGCTTCAATGTAAAGTATTGAAACGCTAGCAGAAACGCTCAGCAAAACCTAAACTGAGCGGTTTTGCTAGCGTTTTGCGGTTCAGCACACTGTAACAAAATGAAAAATAATTCACAGGACCAATCAGGATAAAAACGCAAAACGCAAAACGCTACGCAACCGCTGAGCAAACAAATACAATGTTGCAAAACACAACCAAAAACATGCATGAATCCGCTTGCAAACCGCTCAGACAAAACGCTAGCGGTTGCGTTTTGCGTTTGCTGATTTCAGTGGGTTCCAGGCCTAAGGGTCCAGTTCCACGGGCAGTTGATGGGCAGTGAAAAGACTCTCAAACTCTCACAACTGCTTGCTGCTGCCTGGTAACTACTTGCTGAGCACACAGTTCAATAGTCCGTGGAAATGAGGCCTTAGGGCCCTTTTCTACGGGCAGTTGGTAGGCAGTGAAAAGACTCTCGAGCTTTCACAACTGCTTGCAGCTGCCTGGTAACTGCTCGCTGCTGCCTGGAAACTGCGCAATGCTGCCTGGTAACTGCCTGCTAAGCAAACTGTAAACTGCCAGTGGTAATAAGGCCTTAGGGCCCTTTTCTTCGAGCAGTTGGTAGGCAGTGAAAAGACTCTCAAACTCTCACAACTGCTTGCTGCTGCCCGGTAACTGCTCACTGCTGCTTGGCAATTGCTCACTGAGTGTGCAGTTACCAAGATGCCTAATGCTAGGTACACACTATGAGATTTTCTGGTCGATTTACTGTCAGATTGATTATTTCAAACATGTTCGATTTGCTTTCCGATCGATTTCCATGCATTTTCCGATCGATTTCCTATTAAAGTGAACGGAAATCGATCAGAAAATGCTCGGAAATCAATCGAAAAGCAAATCGGACATGTTGAAAATAATCGATCTGACAGTAAATCGACTAGAAAATCTCATAGTGTGTACCTAGCATAAGATGCATTGCACTGGAGTCCCTTTTGAGCTGGGTCGTCGCAAAGGTCACAGTGCAGTAATGTCAGAAATACTAGGCAGGTTAGTGTAAGGGCCACAGGCAGCTGAACTGAGCACTTAGTGAGTAGTTCTAATACCAAGCAGCAGCCAGCAGTTACCAGGAAGCAGCAAACTGTTGTGAGAGTTCATTTAATGTATGTTCCAGCCCCCCGGCAGTCTGAAGTATGTTGACCAGGCCCTTGACCAAAAAAGTTTGGGGACCCCTGACTTAAAGGAATGGGGGGAGAACAAGAGGTGGGGTAATATACAGTATTCGTACAGGCAGTGTGTAAAGGTTACCTAGTGAGGAGTACAACTTGATCAAAGCCCGAAAGGGGAATGGCCTAAAGTAGAGCATATGCTTGTCGGAAAAAGTGAGTTTTAAGGGACCGTTTAACCTCCCTGGCGGTATTGATGTGTATGCTCGTCCATACAAAACATGCTGCGAATGGTATGGATGGGCATACACGTCCAGAAGTTCGCTCACCCCCCCACTGCTGATTGCGGCGTTGTCTGCCGGCTCCGTCTACTTCTGCTGCCCGTCTGAGTGTCCCTCCAGCCACAGGAATCCTCCCTGTCCAGTCGGTAAAACTAAGATGGCGACTCCCAGCTCCTAGTGATGCTCGGTGTGCGCCCCCTACTGACGGGCGCACATATAACAACACAAAATGAATGAATTCAAAAGTGTTTGTATTAGATTCAAAATACAAACATCTATATTTGAATCTAATACCAACAAGTATACATAGCTTGGCAGTTATTCCCCTCCTTCTCTTTTCAGAGTCCCAGAGTCCAGTACTAGTTGTTTTCACAGTTCCTGAGATATGTGCTTTGATTGCCTATTTGCCTGCTATTTCTGCCTTAGTTTTGTTCAGAGTTGTGGTATAGTCGTTCTAACGGCTGCTGTACTTTCTGGCGATCTTCGCTGCAGATTTTTTTTTGTCTTTACCTTTGATCTTTGGTTGACCTTTAGCTGACTGCTGTCATGGCCTCGAGTTCCAAAAGGCATCTCTCCGACCAAGCGCTCCTGGACATCTTGGAGGATAGTGACAGCGACGTGGATTCCTTGGTGGAGTCGACTGACAGCGATATGCCTGAAGACCTGTCATCTGCATCCGAGACCACCAGTGAGAGCGACAGCGAAAGCTCAGTTAGTGGGGTGTGCACCTGGTGCGAGATGGGCTGCCTGACTCAGGAACCGCCCCCTAGGTTCCCTTTTACTGGGTCACCTGGACAGAAGCGGGAGTGTGACCACAGCCCTCTGGCCTACCTTGAACACTTCTTGACGGAGGGTGATTGGCATGATTGCGCAGGAGACCAATCGCTACACAGCACAGCAGCTGGCTGCTCCTTTTAGCAGGTTCTCCAGGACCAGGAAATGGGAACCTGTCACCAGCGAGGACATCTGGCTGTTCCTGGGCCTCGTTATCCTCCAGGGAGTGGTGGGGAAGCCACTCCAGAAGTGGTACTGGTCCACAAATCGAATCCTGGCCACACCGTTCTTTGGGTCTGTGATGCCGGAGTACCGCTTCTCCCTCATCATGAAATTCTTGCACTTCAGCAACAATGAGGACATTGATGAGGACACCCACCCTGCACCCAAGCTGAAAAAGATTTGGGAGCTGTACCAGCTGATCATGTCCAAATTCAGGACCGCCTATACGCCAGCAGAGGCGTATCTAGGGATAACAGCGCCTATGGCAAGCATTGAAATTGCGCCCCCCCCCAAGATATTGAAAATACTATGGAGCAGAACTATATGACGGCGCTTAAGTATGCGATGACAAATAAGCTAAGCGTGCACTGTTCTCCCGCAATAGTCGATGTTCTTTTGGCCGACCCACATAACCTAGAACCCGGACATACTGTGCTGCGTATGTACTGTATGTCCCCTGTGCCCGTGCCGAATGATGTCCCTATACAGGAGAATGCTCGCTACCCGCGCTCCACTGCAGTGAGAGTACACGCAGGACAGGAGTTAGCGCGCTCCTGTATAATGACATCATTCATGCACAGGGGAGAAGGACATACTATGCATACACAGTATGTCCGGGTCATGCGAGTTGCCCAAAAGAACATTGATTATTGCAGGAGAACAGCAAGTGAGGGACAGGAAAAGAAAGTGGTATTTGCTTATACCACCCTACCATTACCACAACATATGCCTATTTAACCAGTCTTTCGGCTCTGGTATCCTATTTGGTCAGTGGACACTGGACAGTGGTAATCAATCAGTTCTTATTACCTTATAATATTTTAAATTTCACTGCTGCCACCAGCCAGATGTGATCTCTGCTGGACTGCTGCCCATGCCCAATGCCTCACAGAGACAGTCAATGTGCACACTCACCGCCAGCGCTACTGTATAGGTCCGCCGCCTGCCCGCAGGAGGAGAGGAGAAGCCAAGGGATTCTGTGACATTTACTGCTGTGCCGGTGACCTGCCGTGCAGTGCCCCCCACGTGTCACCTAACCGCCTGGTGCCAGCTACATCCACGCAAGACAAATAACATTTATATTGCGCTTTTCTCCTTGCGGACAAAAAGCACCAGAGCAGAGCAGCAGCCACTAGGGCGCGCTCTATTGGCAGTAGCAGTGTAAGGGAGACTTGCCAAAGGTCTCCTATTGAATTAGTGCTGGCTTACTGAACAGGCAGAGCCTATTTCCTGCTAGTGAGTCTCCCCTCCCACCTCCATTACATATGTGGCCAATCAGGAGCGGGAACGAGGATACAAGGCAGCGAGCAGCGCTGCAGTTGCTATGGCGACCAGAGACGCTGCGGGGACCTCCGTCCCCGCAGTGTTTCTGGTCGCCATAGCAACGCCGGCGCCTTCTCGCTGCCTTGTATCCCAAATCCGATCCCGCTCCTGATTGGCCACATATGTAATGGAGGTGGGAGGGGAGACTCACTAGCAGGAAATAGTGCGTGGATGTAGCTGGCACCAGGCGGTTAGGTGACACGTGGGGGGCACTGCACGGCAGGTCACCGGCACAGCAGTAAATGTCACAGAATCCCTTGGCTTCTCCTCTCCTCCTGCGGGCAGGCGGCGGACCTATACAATAGCGCTGGCGGTGAGCCAGCTAATACAGGGGGGATTCATTGCTTGTTGGGGATGCGCCCCCCCCCACAAGGGGGCGCCTATAGCAGGTGCCCTATGTGCACCCCTACAAATACGCGTCTGTACGCCAGAGCGCAATATCACAATCGACTAGTCTCTCATGGCTTGTAAAGGTAGGCTCAGCTGGATACAATTCATTGCATCTAAAAGGGCACGCTTTGGGGTCAAGAGTATCATGTTGTGTGAGTCAAAGTCTGGATACATCTGGAACTCATCTATACAGGGAAAGGCACTAAGTTTGACCCCAAGTATAGTGCCTATTGCTGGGAATACATGATGCGTTTTTGCGTTCGTTTTTGCCGTCGTTTTCGCTTTCGTTCGATTCTACTCTCGATTCACTGCTCGATTCTCCTCTCGATTCCTTATCTTTTCTTATCAATTACATTCACTTGAATGAGGAGAATCGAAACGAAAGTAGAATCGACCAGATCCAACAGGTTGGAATTTATCTATCGAACCCATCTATCTAAAGTAAAAACTTAACGTGTATTCCCAGCATAAGGCCTGGCAACTTCATCTGTGCTCACCCTCATTAATCAGTTGCTGGATAAGGGATACTGTTTGACGACGGACGACTTTTACACCTCGCCAGAACTGTACGAGTACCTGTTGTTACACAAAAACAGACGCTTATGGCATTCTAAGGGCTTGCTGCCACCAAATGCCACCCACGTTTTCTAGCAAAAAATTGAAAACTGGGGAAATTGAGGCCTGGCAGAAGGGCAAGATACTGGCGCTGCGGTGGCACGATAAAAAGGACGTGTGCCTTCTAAGCACAGTACACAGTGCTGCCAGTCCTCACAGTAAACAGAGGTGGAAAGGCAGTCCAGAAACCCTAAGTTGTGCTGGACTACAACCACACCATGGCGGGGGTGGCGGAGCGAGCTGACCAGGCCATGACATTCTTTCCTAATGCCTCCATGGCAGCACCTACGGGTTGTTGCCCCGCCCCTCAACCCCATAGGACAGGTAACTAGATAAATTTGACTCACACCCCCTCACACCTGTCTATGTTTTTCGTCCTCACCTCGGGACAGGTAGCTTCAGTGCATCTCACCGGCCACTTCGTGGTTTTTTACACCAGGTTCAGCCTCTCCTGGTGGGCCCTGTGATTACTAAACGTAGTCCTGCGGTAGCCCCCAACTCTGCTGGTCTCAGGGGGGCAGGAATGCTGCGGGGCTGTCAGGTAAGTGATTAAATATCACTTTATGCAGCATGTCCAGAAATCTCTATTCCTGTCAGGCAGCTAATGGCAGCCTCCGTGCGGATCCAACAAGCTCTCAAACCTGACCTTGTAGCTAGCAGTGCGGGTCCGCTCAGCCTCTGCAGTTCTGGGCGGCTCCCAGCGCGGGCCGCGCGCTGGCTGGGGAGGGATGCGACCGCTGATGCGGAAGTCAGCGAGTCGTCACTTCCGGATGCGCTCCAGCACCCGGAAGTAGTCTTTGCCGGCCACGTACGCCCACGCTGGAGGCGGGGGGCTACTTTAGATGGCGCTTTCGCAGCATTCGGCGTCCATTGCACAGATCCTCTCTGGTGCAGAATCTGGATGCCGAGCCGTGCGAGTGTTCTCTCTGCGCTGTCATCTCCTTTCGCCTCCGTTCTAGGTATGTGTGGGGGTATGTGCCAGGCAGGGAGGCTGCAATACTGGGTAACCGGCTATCTGACTTTAACCCTCATTCCCTCCTCAGACACTGCGGGAAATATATCCCTTCGGGATTATGGATCAAGAAGCGCATGTAGACCAGCTTCAACCTCAAAGGTATGAGATGCACTAGGTGAGTATAGGTATGCATTTAAAAAGAGAGCGAAGAATTAAGAGACATTCCTTTGTTCCCTGACAGCCCCAGAAGACTGACAGAGCTGCAAGCAGCTGAACAGCAAGAACACGTAGATCAGCATGTCAGCGATCCGCAAGACTACAGATATTATACGGACTATACAGAATATAGAGGAGCGTACCCAACTTACCAGGATAGATCACGATCACCGAGAAGGGACTATTACTATCGACCCCATTATAGGTCAAGGAGTGGATCTCCTAAGGAATATTATAGAGAACATCGCCACCACAGACAATCTTCAAGGCACTGTCGAGCTTGTGGTAAGCGACCACTACCGGACAAGCAAGTATGCCAGGAATGCTTCACTCAACTGTCCACGGAACTACAGCAGCCTGTGGAAGTCACAGAACTCATAAGGAAGGCAGTACAAGAGTCGATGGCGGAATATGCGGCCAACTTTCCACAGTCAAGCCAAGGACAGCCATTACCTTCTACGCCACAGGAAGAGATGTCGAATATAGAGGAAACAGAGGGAGGCTTTGACTTTAGCCTCGTGGAACCGTATATCACAGCGGTGAAGCAGGCAATTGAATGGGAAGACGAGGAGGATGAGCTTCAGAAGGACTCACGACAAAAAATAACTTACTTTAAACACCTCAAGAAATCATCAACCACTTTCCCCTTCATGGAAGAGATCTCAGAAGTTATCCAAGAGGAGTGGAAAAAGTTGGAAAAGAAAGCAAGCTTTAATAATAAATTCTCGAAACTCTATCCGTTGCCAGAGAAAAAATGCACTAGTTTTGATAACATCCCAGCGGTGGACGCTGCGGTCATGAGACTGGCTAAACACGTCACACTCCCACTAGAGGACGCCATCTCGTTTAAGGAGCCCTTAGAAAGAAAGACGGATGGGGATTTGAAAAAGGTATACTCAGTAATAGGAGGCACAATGAAACCAGCGGTGGCTTTAACTTCGGTAAGCCGGGCAATTAAGGCATGGGCAGAGAACCTGGAAACAGCTATTACGAATAATACAGATAATGAGTCATTGATCAAGTCCTTACAAGAGTTCAAACTGACGTCGGACTTTATAGGGGAAGCAGCGGTGGACATCATCCGATCCCTAGCTAGAGCTTTACTACACTCCGTCACTGCCAGGAGAGCATTGTGGCTCAGATCATGGTCGGCGGATCCCGCATCCAAGCACAATTGGTGCAAAATACCCTTTGATGGGAAGAACCTATTCGGGGAAAGACTAGACTCAGCGATATCTCGGGTCACAGGGGGGAAATCTGGGCTGATCCCTCAGGACCGAAAGCAGAAGAAGATATTTAACCAGCAAGGTCGCACCCAACAGGTTAGATTTCGCAATGCCAAATCTTACAGGCCGGGCAAAGACTACCGGCGTAACTGGCAGGGGGGCCAGGCGAACTTACAGAGAATGAACAGGCAGAAGGCCACCTCCACAACGACGAATTCCACAAAGGGATTTTGATGGTGTGCCCGCCCAGCTGGACCCCGTAGGAGGGAGGCTCCAGGGATTTGGGTCCATTTGGGCGGAGCATATTCGGAACCCATGGGTAATAGACACAATAACCCAGGGACACCGTTGGAGCTTCAAGTCACTACCTCCACACAGTCTTTTCGTGCCAACACGAATTCCAAACTCTTCGGAGAAGCAAAAAATCTTAAATCAATACATACAGGACTTAATCGCGAAGCAGGCGGTGGTCCCAGTGCCTCCCGCACAGAGGGGCGAGGGGTTATACTCACCTCTGTTTTTCGTAACGAAGAAGTCGGGGGAACTCAGGCCAGTCCTAGACCTCAGGACCCTAAACAAGCACATAAACATCCATCACTTCAAGATGGAATCTCTGCAGTCGATACTACTATCTATAAGGCAGGGGGACTGGATGCTATCAGCGGACCTCGAAGACGCCTACCTCCATGTGCCGATCCATCCCGATTTTCAACAATACCTGAGGTTTGCCATAGCGGAAGATCACCTCCAGTTCAGATGCCTTCCCTTTGGAATCAACACCGCACCCAGAACGTTCACCAAAGTCTTGGTTCAGGTAGTAGCTCTTCTTCGTCTCAGAGGTTTACGTCTACACCACTATCTGGACGATATAATCCTGCTAGCTCAGGACAAGGAGAACATACTATCCCAGAGAGATATTCTGCTAACGACGTTACAACAGTTCGGCTGGAGAGTGAGCTGGAAGAAGAGCCACCTCGAACCGGTGCAAGACATGGTCTTCTTGGGCGCAAGGATACGAACTGCTCAGAATCTAGTCTCCCTCCCGCAGGAGAAGAAGGACACAGTGATACACAAGGTCATGGGAGTTATCCAGAGGGCGACAATACAAGCAAGACAATGCCTCAGCATATTGGGAACACTAACATCAACAATACCGATGATTCCCTGGGCGCAATGGCATTGCAGGACATTCCAGTGGGGCTTCTTATCCCAATGGGATGGGGCGAGCATGCATCAATGGATTCAGTTGACCCCACAGATGAGCGACGGCCTGCAGTGGTGGACAGTGAGGGAACACTTGTCCAGGGCCCACAACATAGAGCGAAGGGTTCCCCTAGTGGTAACCACAGACGCCAGCAGCAAAGGTTGGGGAGCCCATTTCCGAGAACTATCCGCTCAGGGAACTTGGAGCCAACCAATATCTGCTCTACCGGCCAATGTGCTAGAGCTAAAGGCAGCGTATCAGGCGCTACAGTACTTCCTGCCGCTGCTGAGACACGAAGCAGTATTGTTAAAGATGGACAACAAGACCGCAGTTGCATACGTGAACAGGCAGGGGGGTACAAAAAGCCGGAAGCTCCTGATGGAGACGGAACAAATTATCAGTCTGGCGGAGGGAAACCTACACGACCTGAGAGCAGCTTACATTCCGGGAGTGGAGAATGTCAAAGCGGATTACCTGAGCCGGAGTTATATCTCCAACAACGAGTGGTCTCTCCACCAGGACATATTCCATACGATCTGTCAGAGATGGGGTACTCCGGAGGTGGATCTGATGGCCACCTCCAGAAATACCAAATGCACGAGATTTTACTCTCGCCAGTGGGATCCGAAGTCAGAATCAGTGGACGCGATAACAACAACATGGGACTTCCGATTGGGATATGTATTCCCGCCTACACCAATGATCAGCAAAGTACTCAAGAGATTAACCCAGGAGAGAGTAACCTTGTTAGCCATAATACCTCTATGGCCCCACAGGCCGTGGTTCCCCCTCCTCTGGAGTCTGAAGCTGGAGGCACCCTGGCAAATTCCGGTGACATCACACATGCTCAGCCAAGGACCAATTCTACACCACAATCCACAGATATTGAATTTAACGGCATGGCGGTTGAGGGGGATAAGCTGAAGAAGGCAGGTTGCTCTGACAAAGTGATCGAAACCCTACTTAAAGCTAGGAAAACTACAACGAACAAGACATACCACAATATATGGCGAAGATTCATGCAATTTGCAGAGGAAAACAAATTTGATTCAGCACAGCCCCTGCCAAACCAGGTACTAGAGTTCCTACAGACAGGGGTGGACAAACAACTGAGCTACTCAGCATTAAAAGTCCAAGTAACAGCCCTCTCGGCACTGACAGGAACCAGGTGGGCGGTGAATCCTCTGGTAACACAATTCCTTAAGGGAGTCATGAAAATTAGACCGCCTAGAAGAAATTTTTTTCCCAAATGGGACCTTCCTACAGTACTAGATTTCCTGGCAGGATCACCGTTTGAGCCTTTGGAATCATGTATGATATGGGACCTGACTCTAAAAGCAGTATTCCTCACAGCGATATCCTCGGCTAGGAGAGTCTCAGAGTTGCAGGCAATAGGAACAACGGAACCATTCCTAACCTTTTTCCCGGATAGGGTGGTCATAAGACCAATGCAACACTTTGTGCCAAAGGTTGTCTCGGTATACCACTTTAACCAGGACTGGACCCTGCCTACGTTCCAGGAACAAGATCAGGGGGAACTGCATAAACTGGATGTAGGAAGAACACTAAAACAATACTTGCAAGCAACTCAACCATTTAGGAAGTCGGAGAGACTCTTCATAGTACCTGCAGGCTACAGGAAGGGGGAGCCAGCTTCCTCACGCACGATAGCCAGCTGGATAGTAAAAACAATTCAGGCAGCCTATAAAGCCAATAATATGGAGCCTTTAGAACAAATTAGTGCACACTCAACGAGATCAGTTGCAGCCTCATGGGCGGCCTATGCCAAAGTATCGGCAGATAAGATCTGCCAAGCAGCCAATTGGCGCACTATACATACATTCATGCACCACTATAAAGTAGATCCATCTGTGAACTCTATGATACAGTTTGGCAGATCAGTACTATCTGTATTGCCAACTTAAGTTTCTTTTCTTTGCTTTCTGTATGGGATAAGAATTATGTCTCATTAAAGTGTTATTCCTTTGATGCACCAGCAAAATGCCCTCCCTTGTATTATTTACAGCATTCTCTAGTTAGATCCCGTAGGTGCTGCCATGGAGGCATTAGGAAAACGGAAAATTGTATACTTACCTACCGGTAATTTTCCTTTCCTGATGCATCCATGGCAGCACGGGAGACCCACCCCTTTGCTCGGTGAGGTCGAAAAAGTAGTAGACAGGTGTGAGGGGGTGTGAGTCAAATTCATCTAGTTACCTGTCCTATGGGGTTGAGGGGCGGGGCAACAACCCGTAGGTGCTGCCATGGATGCATCAGGAAAGGAAAATTACCGGTAGGTAAGTATACAATTTTCCGTTATTCTGCGGTCCGTAAGCAGCAGAAAAAATATTATAGAAAAATGTTCTGCAACCTTCTCGAACAGTGTCTGTGGAACGCTTTTGTTCTGTATAAAAAACGGTGTGAAAGAACTATGCCACACCATGACTTCGTGTGGAAAATCTGTGAGGCAATATGCCTGAAGTACCCCCCACCACAGGCATGTAGAGTGGGACGACGGGCGTCCTATGTCAAGAACCCGGCACGACTCACTGGGCGTCATTTTGCGGATCTGCTGCCATCGACTGCAAAGAAGCAACATCCTGCCAGAAGGTGCATGGTGTGCTCTTCAAAGACGGGTGAGGATGGTAAAAAAGTCCGTAAGGAGACCCGGTACTATTGCCCGGATTGTGATGTGGCACTGTGTGTGGCGCCTTGCTTCAAAGAGTACCACACAAGAGAAGTGTTCTAAACACTGTAAAGTATTTTTTTCCCCCGCATTTTATTTTGATCATATTTCTGCATCGTATTGGAGATGGATTTTTCTGTTTGTAATGATTCAATTTAAATTTTTTTTAACCATTATTTAGTGTCTGACAGTTTTATAATTATATATATTATTAATATTACTCAAAATGTATACCAGGCCTTTGATTAACACATTGTGGTAAGTTGCAAGAAAAAAATGTCAAGAAAATTAATTGTACCATTTTATCAGAAATCCCTGGGAAATTGAACGCCTGGGAGGTTAAGGCCTCGTTCACATTGTCAAACGCAGATGGCCATGCGTTCAAACCGCAACACATACGATCGCACTCCAACTGCATTTTTGTGTGCATTGCATGGCTTATCCCATTCACTGAAGTGAATGGGTCAGCCGCACATTTTGGGAAGTAAATGCGTGCAGCATGCGTTCGAAGACTGCACTGGTATGAACCGTATGCAATGTGAACATCAGACAGTGCAATCTATGTACTTCTGATGTTCGTGCTTGTCTGCCTCCTGCACGCGTTGCCGAAATACAGAATGCAATGTGAACGAGGCCTAAAGAAAACAAAGGTTGTTGGAGAGTGATGGATTTGTTGTGGAAAGGCATTCCAGAGGAAGTGTGAAGCACGTGAGATGTCTTGTATACGTGAATGCGAGGAGGTGATTTTAGAGGACAAAAGGAGCTCCTGTGCAGATCTGAGATTGCAATTGGGTTGGTATCTGGAAACGAATGAGGAGATGTACAGAGGAAAGAGATTGTGGAAAGCTTTGTAGGTTAGGTTTAAAGGGCAACCGAAAAGAAAGGAATATGGAAGCTACCATATTTCCTTTTAAGCAATACCAGTTGCCTGGCAGCCCTGCTGATCCTCTTCCTCCAATACTTTTAGTAACAGACCCTAAACAAGCATGCAACAGATCAGGTGTTTCTGATATTATTGTCAGATCTGACAAGATTAGCTGCATGCTTGTTTCAGGCGTTATTCAGTCACTGCTAAGCCCAAAAAAATCAGTAGGGCTCCCAGGCAACTGGTAATATGGAAATATTGCAGCCTCCATATCCCTCTCACTTCAGTTGCCCTTTAAGAGTTTGAAATTGACCCTCTCGCTAACTGGCAGTCAATGAATTGCTTGACAGAGAGGAGTAGCAGAGGAAAAGTGGAACGAAAGATGATTGAGACGAGCAGCTGAGTTCAGTACAGATTGGAGTCTGATAGTTGGTTGTCCACAAAGCAGTATGTTACAGTAGTCCAAGAGGATAATATAAGACCATGTACTAACATTTTAGATAGCACAATATCGGTAATTTTACAGATATTCTACTATCTGGAATCTGCTAGTAGAATATTGGTAAAATTACCAATATAGTACTATCCGGAATAGCCACTAGTAAAACGGCAGTATTATTACTGTTATACTAGTTCTGTATCCGTATTTCTTGCAGCCAAATTTCCTTTCATCTTTATTACATGCATCCATATTGTGCCCTATTCTGGGGTAATAAAAAAAATTTACAAAATACCCCAGGGGACATTTTCCAGTGATGTCCTGAAAAGTACATAAACTAGTTTGTCACACATCACCCATGCAGCCCAACTCTACGGTGACCTGCCTTGCATACGAGCAACCATGCTATTCTCTGAGCCATCGCTGTGCAACTTGAGAACTATTCAGCCTTCTTTTGCATAACAAGTGACTCGTGCTGGTAAAATGCAGCTTTGTCACAATCCATTACCCTTGCTAGGACACGGCTTACGTCAGAGTGTCACATTACAGTACAAACACCTGCCCGTTAGCATGTTGTTGCATCACATGGCTGCCCAGACGCCGCACAGCCTCAGCTGGTAATACAGGTATAGGCAATTGCAACGCTAGCTATTCTCTGTAGCAGAACTGGCCAATGAGATTCAAGTGCTTCACAGCTTACATGCAATTCATACAAATTGTATGCGGCTTTAAAGAGGAAGTAGGCTACCTGATCCGTGGGGCTGAGCGGATCAGGTAGCCGCAAAATCCGCCGCTCCCGTGGGCCGCAATGGCCCACTTTCATGACGCTGCACTGAGAAACTGTCTCTATCATAGCGTGCAGGGAGGCGGGGGAACGGCCAGAGGCGTGGCCAGGGAGAGAGAGCTGCCCAATGGCAGCTCAGGAAACCCTGTAGGAAAGCCCCTGGCGGGCGTTTTGAACAGGGAATTCCCCTCCCCTGTATTTACCTTAGAGTTAGCGACAAATCTTGTCTCTAAACTCGGGAGGCTATAGCACAGCATGGGGGGAGGGGGGGCAGAGAGCGGCGGGGTGGGGACACAGAGACATGTCATTAGGCAGAAGACATGTCTCTGTGTCCCATCTGCCCCTGAAGATCCACCTCAGGTTCTCTTTAAACTGGACCAACCATGTAAACTCTACTGATCATTATCGCATGAATAAAACATGGAAACTTGCAGATTCCATGCGCCAGACTGGCCTTCAGTGATTAAGAACGATCAAGGACATCCAATTCAAGGCAGAATCATGCAAATTGCTTAAAGGACAACTGAAGTGAGAAGTAAATGGAGGTTGCTATATTTATTACCTCTTAAGCAATACCAGTTGCCTGGTAGTTCTGCTGATCCTCTGCCTCTAATACATTTAGCCATAGACCCTGAACATGCATGCAGCAGATCAGGCGTTTCTGACATTGTACGATCTGACAAATTAGCTGCATGCTTGTTTCTGGTGTTATTTAGACACTACTGCAGCCAAATATATCAGCAGGGCTGCCAGGCAATTGGTATTGTTTAAAAGGATATAAATATGGAAGCCTCCATATACCTCTCACAGTACAGCTGCCGGTGGAAAAGGGCCCATAGAGTGGTGGCATTTCACTGGCCTTTTTTAACCTCCCTGGCGGTACAATAAATCCGCCAGGGGGCAGCGCAGCACTTTTTTTTTTTTTTAAAGCATGTAGCTAGCCTAGCGCTAGCTACATGCTTCCCCCCTCCCTTCGCTATCCCACCCACCCCTCCGATCGCCGCCAGCGCTTTTACCCTGCAGGGAATCCCGTTCTGAACGGGATTCCCTGTATGGGCTTCCCCGTCGCCATGGCGACGATCGCGATGACGTCAGCGGGTGTTCCGATCCACCCCTCAGCGCTGCCTGCCACTGATTGGCCAGGCAGCTTAAGGGGTCTGGGAGGGGCGGCGCGGCAGATAGCAAAGTGCTAGGTGTGTGTAGCAAAAAAAAAATTTATATAAATCGGCCCGGCAGGGCCTGAGCGGCACCCTCCGGCGGCTTACCCCGTGTCACACACGGGGTTACCGCCAAGGAGGTTAAGCTACATAACTATTTGATCGTCCCTTATGATTGGCAAGATGGGTCATTTTTCCCAAGTTGACACAAATTTGGTTGCAATCTGTAAGCAGTAGTGGCTGGTTGGTGTACTGGTTAAAAAGGGAACTGAAGAGGTATACGGAGGCTGTCATATTTATTTCCTTTTAATCAATACCAGTTGCCTGGCAGCCCTGCTGGTCTATTTCTCTGCAGTAGTATCTGAATAACACCAGAAACAAGCATGCAGCTAGTCTTGTCAGATCTGTCTTTTAAGTCTGAAACACCTAATCTGATGCATGCTTGTTCAGGGGCTATGGCTAATAGTATTAGGAAAGAGTCACGCTGCCTATCCCAGGGGCGGCTGACACCGTGAGGAGATTATGTGAAAGGAAGATGTAATCAATCCTCGAATATGTGTTATGAGGGTGAGAGAAAAATGTGTAATCCTTTGCAGAGGGATTGTGCATTCGCCATACATCTACCAATTGCATGGAATGCAGAAGAGCGTGGCACTTCCGTAGTAACCTCTGAGATACAGGACACCTTCCCGAAGAGGAATCTACCGTTGGATTCAGGGTGAGGTTTAGATCTCCGCCTAGAAGGACACTCCCTTCTGCAAACATATATAGGCGCGAAAAAAAAGATTGAAGGAAGGGAACCTGATTTGTGTTTGGCGCATAATAAAAGCCTATGGTAATTTTTTGGTTGTGTAATGTACCTTTAATTAGGTTGAATCGACCTTGTGGGTCCCCATATTCCTCAATTAAAGTAAAGGGGGTGTCTTTGGAAAGAAGTATCGCCGTTCCCTTCACCTTAAACTCTTGGACAGGACTACAGTATAATGTTCTGTAATATTTATTGTAAAGTTTAGGTACTTTGGGGTGTTTGAAATGGGTCTCTTGTAGACATACAATGTTGGCGTGTTCTTTACGACATAATTTAAGGACAGCTGACCTTTTTTTCTGGGACATTCAATCCCCTGACATTTAAGGACAGTAGTTTAAGTGACCGCTGGAATGTTGGTCACTAATAGATGCTCCCCAGGACCCGCACCCCCCCCCCACAACCCACTTTTAAACCCGCAGTTCGTTAGAGAAGAGAAAGAGACACAACAGGAAAGAGATATAGAGAAATGAAAAACGTAATGCGTATAGAGCACATGAGAAGCAAAAAAGTTGGCAATAGAAAATTGCTCACCCATATTGCTCGCCAGAATACAACATCCTGACATTGGATAATTTTGCCTAGGGGCCTCTTGGGCACCATTTTGTGACCGGCAAATCCCACTGGGGTAGGGGAACTCAATGAAAGAACCGCCGTCACGAGCCCTAGCCCCGGCCATGTACACATTACTAGTAACATCTTAGTAAGCAGCACGGTGGCGTAGTGGTTAGCTCTCTCGCCTTGCAGCGCTGGGTCCCTGGTTCGAATCCCAGCCAGGGTACTATCTGCAAAGAGTTTGTATGTTCTCTCCGTGTCTGTGTGGGTTTCCTCCGGGCACTCCAGTTTCCTCCCACATTCCAAAAACATACGGATAAGTTAATTGGCTCCCACTAAAATTGGCCCTAGACTACAGTACTTACACTACATAATATAGATATATGGCAATGGTAGGGATTAGATTGTGAGCTCCTTTGAGGGACAGTTAGTGATAAGACAACAGTGTTCTCCCCAGGGCTAATTAAGTGGGCGGGCCGCCCGGCTGATTTGAAGCCCCGCCCGCCTGTTGTCATGTGCTTGCCTGGAGCTTCTAGTAAACTTCACATAGGAGCGCTCCATTGCCTGCTTTCAGTCAGCGCCAGCCTCGCACAATAGCAAAGGCTGACACTACACTGCAGGAGCGCTCCTCTGCCTGTCAGCTCATGTGTTCTGGTGAGACAGGGAGGGATTGGCTGGGCGGGTTGTAAGGGGCGGGACTCCTGTTCCGATTCTCCCTTCTGCTCTCCGAGTATTAGGATCTATTTTATTACGGTGCCTCTCACTCTCGTGAATGAAAACAGAGAGAGCAGTAAAGCAACAAAAAAAAAAAAAACGATACAGCAGCAGCTTCCAGGAGTGAGATGAGAGCCACGTGGGTCTCCGGGACAGCCTCAGAGCGGCTCATGTAGTCTCTCCTTCTCCTCCAGACTGCAGGTAAACAACATGCCTGTGTAGTTGAAACCGGCAGCTGCACGTTTAATCCGGCTGGAGGGAGACACGGAGATCAGGAGAAGTGATGCCCCTTCACACCTCTGCATGTTTATTTATTTGCTGTGAGGGCAGAGGAGACACAGCCATGCAGAGCATCTGTCTGTAAAAAGGCAGCCCCCTGTGCACTTGTCTCCTGCTGGCCCCAGCTTTGTATCGTGTCTGTAGTGCTGCCCCTCCCCCTGCACACTGGGGACACTTAGTGGAGCTGAACTCTTGCACAGGACAGAAGGAAACAGAGAAATGCACCCTGTATTTACACAGTTTAGCCTGTCTAATTTGATCTCTTTCTGTGTCACATGACTGCAGAGAAGCTCATTTGAAAAGCACTAAATGTTAACATGTCTGCTTACAAGAAAGCAGGAAGTAGACACACTGCAGATTTATTGCAGCATTTGTATCAGCTGTAACAAAGAAATGTTTTTCTTTAAAGGACAACTGAAGTGAAACGGATATGGAAGCTGCCATAATTATTTACTTATAAGCAATGCCAGTTGCCTGGCTGTCCTGCTGATCCCCTGCCTCTAATAATTTTACCCTAGCCTCTGAACAAGCATGCAGCATATCCGATGTTTCTGATCATATTGACAGATCTGACAAGATTAGCTGCATGCTTGTTTCTGGTGTGATTCAGACACTACTGCAGCCAAATATATCAACAGGGCTGCCAGGCAATTGGTATTGTTTAAGAAGAAATAAATATGGCAGTCTCCATATTCTTCTCACTACAGTTGTCCTTTAAAGGTTATGCTGTTGTGCATCTTTTAGAGCAGAGAGCAAGTTCTCTGTTCAGGTCTGCTTAAAAAGGGATCTGAGCACCTTAATCTGAAACAATCTGCTGGGTACACACAATGCAATTTTCTGACAGATCTACTGTCAGATCGATTATTCCCAACATGTCCTATCTGATTTCTGCACAATTTCCTATAGAAGTGAACTGAAAATCAGATCAGGCATGTTGAAAATTGTCGATCTGACAATAAATCTGTCCGGAAATTGCATTGTGTGTACTTAGCAGGTACACCGGCTTGCCTCCTCATCCTCTTTTTATTCTGTAAGCAGAGTTGCATTCCCCCCTCGCATGCCACCCGGCTACTTTTTCATGCCACCCGGCTGGAAAAAAATTCTGGGGAGAACACTGAGACAATATATATATATATATATATATATATATATATATATATACACACACACTGTACAGCGCTGCGTAATATGTCGGCGCTATATAAATACTAAATAATAATAATAATAATATATTAACCTTCCAACCCTTTCAAAAACAGATAGGAGAACATGAAAATTAACCTCAGACATACTAATGGTTAACGAAGTATGTTATTGGATCAGAAATAATCAAATAACAAGAAAAGCACACTGTAAAAGTCCCTTCCCCTCGCCAACCCCCCTAAGCCCCTTAAGATGTGATGTTTTATTGTTACGGTGGAGCGTTATGAACGGCCCACCCCTCCCCCATATCCCAACAGACCCGTTTTGCTTGTCTCATTGGAAGGTGGTCCGCTCCCAAGTTTCTTACTAAAGGGTGGGGTGTGCCTCTAATTAAACCCCTGATTCTACCGCCCACTCTCCCCCAATCCTAAGTCAGATCCCCCTTTCCCCAAAAATCAACCCTGGGGATGGTAATGAGATGACGCACACGGAGACACAGCGCAGATCACGCTCCCTATGATATTATGCTTCTGTGAAGCGGAAGAAGGAGAGCCGAAACGCCCCCACACCTCCGAAAAAGAAAACGTGGCGGAAGGCATCTATAGTTGCTACCTCCCTGAAGGCACAAGAACATCCGGGCCCCCCTCCCAATCCGCCCTGCGTGCACTCCGACATGCGCCACACCAAGACATCCCCCAACATCTTTATCTTGAGGGCTCTCTGAATCACATGACGTATAGTTCACAAACATAGTATTCCGCCATCCCCAGACAGTAATAAAGATACAAAACTCCCCATGAACCCCCGTAATCGTTGTAAATATATTATGTGCTCGAGGAGAATGTTCCGTATCGTGGGAGGTGAGGCGCCGGAACCCATCCTTACATCAGAAAAAGGGGGGGCCAAGGGGAGCAGGCAGACAAGGCCCCTCCCCTCCACCCCCCATGCTAGGGCCCGTTTGCACCCCACCAAGGCCGCCCTCCCGGTTCACCTAGGTAGCAATCCTTAGGGAGTGTCAGGTTCCCCCACTGCTTACTGAAGAAATCTTCTGAGCCCATGATGACACGACTTCTTTATCCCACATAGATGAGGGTGACTGTTAGCTTTAAGGCTTCTGTCGTGGCTTCTTCAGGTTAGGGAAGGAAATGTCCAGCAAAGTGCGTGTGACAGTCCAGTAGGGGCTATGAGGTCCGCTGGCAGAGATCAAATGTATGTGACGATTATGATAAAATAAAACCCGCACCTCGTGATCATGTGGGCGATGGGGGCCATAGTACATGGGGCAGTATGTGGGCAACAGGGTAAAGGCACAACAGTACTTAAGAATCGACCCACTCTTTAACGTTGCCTGCGTGGTTTCTGCGGCCCTGCAAAATCCATAGTATCCGGATTCCATTCGGGGACCGCCACTGTAGGGATGTCCATAACTCGGAAGAACTCCGGGAGATCCTTAGGGTGGTGAATAGAAAAGGACTGGGTTCCTTTCATTACAATTAGTTGGAAGAGGAATCCCCACTTGTATGTGACTTCTTCAGAAGTAAAAGACTGTAATAGAGGCTTTAGCGCTTGCCGTTGTGCCAGCGTGGAGAGCGCCAGGTCCTGAAAGAGGGATACCACTGCTCCTTCCCACTCTAGGTTGCCCTTCTTCCTCGCTGCTACCATGATCTGCTCCTTCTCCTGGTAGTTATGCAGCCTGCAGATGATGTCGCGGGGCTGTTCCTCTCTTCCTGGAGCTGCCCGAAGAGCTCTGTCAAATTTGAGCTTTTGATCCGCCGGTCTATTTATAAGGCCATTAAAAAGGGTGCGCAACGTGGGTATAATATTGTCCGTAGTGACATGCTCTGGGACACCCCTCACACGTACATTGTTCCTGCGCCCCCTGTTCTGCATGTCTTCCATTTGAGTACGCATGGAGCAGGATACAGTAGACTGTTTCTCAGAGTCCTCACGCAACTTGGCCACCTCCGCTCTAAGCGATGCCATATCATTCTCCACCGACGTGACCCGCTCTGCCAGGCCGTTAATGTCTGCGTGGATGGCAGCAATTTCGGATCTCGTGGAGGAGACTATTCTTTCCGTCTGCTCCTCCATGTCTTGCTTGGTGGGGAGCCCCTTCAGGAATCTTCAGATGTCCTCCAGGTTAGTGAGGGCAGATGGGCCCGACTTCAGGGAGCTTGAGGTAGCCGGAGGCAAAGGCGCCGGGTCCGCCATGTTGGGAGTGGCCGGGGTCTCACTTAGGGCCTGGAAATACCTGGTCAGAGGTCTTTGTGCGGGGGTATTAGGGCACTGCTGGGCCGAGTCACTCTTCTTGGATCTTTTCATGCCACTTCAGATCGAGAAGGAAGGGATTCAAGGCTCGTTTGAGTTAGAAAAGTGTGCACATGGCCGGGAGCTGAATGAGACCACGTCCTCACCCTTCCATCGCAGGCTCTGCCCCCAGCTAATAGTATTAGAGGCAGAGGATCAGCAGGGCTGCCAGGCAACTGGTATTGCTTAAAAGGAAATAAACATGGCAGCCTACATATACCGCTCTCTTCAGTTCTCCTTTAAGGGCACCACCTCTGTAAGTAAGGGTTCAAATCTACCTATTCAGTAAGGAGTCCTTGACCAAAACTGCAAGGTACCCTATTGAGTGAGGCCCTTAGTGGCTGCAGCTCCAGCATTTTCAGACATGATAAAAGCGCTATTTTATCATTAACCACTTCACAATCACAGATTAATTTCCCTTTAAAAAAAAACACAGCACATTTCAGCCCTTCACCCATTCATTTGCCAATAACTTTATCACACCAAATTGATCTATATATTTTTATTCTTACACAAATTAGGCTTTCTTTGGGTGGTACTTTTTGCTAAGAATTACTTTGTATGCATTTTAAAGGGAATAAGAAACATACTTATTTCTCAGTTTTCAGCCTTTATGGTTTTAAAATAAAATGTACTACTGTAGCTGAAATCTTTATTTTATTTGTTCATTTGTCCCAGGTATTACTAAATTTAATTATGTCCCTAGTACAATGTATGGCGACAATATTTTATTTGGAAATAAAGGTATATATTTTTCAGTTGTGTTTCTTTTTAAGATATCAATAATTACAAGATATTATTTGCAAAACAAAAATATTTTTACTTGCCTGGGGCTTCCTCCAGCAATCATTCCTTCAGCGCATGCGACGCCCAGCCATGCGCCCCCAATCGCACTACTGGGAGTACACTACCGTGACAGAGTTCCAATTACAGGCAAACATTGCTGAAGAATGGAGCCACCTGGGAGGACAGTGAGGAAGCCCCTCGTAAGTAAAATACTGATCATTCTTACCTAACCTTAATCTGTGATTTTATTTTTACTTTTTGACCACTAGATGTCAGACTACCCAGGAAGCTCACAGTGAACTCATTGGAGTGTGCAAGGGGGCTACAAAGGACCCAAAAGCCCTCTTACTAAAATGTTATTGAAAACTAGTTTGGTCATCAGTGCATGGCATGGATTAATGTGGCTCTGGTTCGGTTTTAAGAAAACAACCAGTCTGTACGCATGTTGGATTATTGCGGCTCGGTACAATTAACAAGCTGACACATTGCATTCCAGCAGTTCTGGAGGTGTTATCTTACAGGGACAAGGGATAATTTGCATATTCAGCAGTAATGCATTGTGGGAAGCATCATATGATCACTCCATCCTGAATTATCGTAAATATCTTGTTTTAAGAAGGCAAACTTGTTTACCACTAGATGTCTCCACACTTAATCCTGTAAACTGCAAACAGTACACAGGAAGTGTTGTGTCTGTTTTACTTTCTTTGTGAATGGTGACAGGCATCTCTGAGATGCAAGTGATTAATCGTAACTTTGATAGGCTTTGGGAGCACTCAATCCCATTCATGGACCAGCAAAAAGAACACATGTGAATTTGCATGGTAGCAAATACATGGAAGTACATATAAGTGGGTGTGTATATTTAGCCCCTGACCCGCAAGTGAAGTTTTCAGGGGAATATATATTTGTGTGTACCAGAGAGCTGGAACTGGTTAAATTTGACCAATAAAATAGTCTGAAGCTGCATTTGATTGATCAGATTTCAAATTGCATGGACTATTTCATAATATAGTGCTGCATCATTTAGCATTGCCTGACACATTTTGCAGCCCCTCTGCCACTTCCTCAGATAAATCACAACTTCAGTTTACAGATACTAATTTTATTTCTATCTATTTGGGCAGTGGTAAAAAAAAAAAAGAAGAAAATCCAGCAATCACTATTTTTTGGAAATATTCTATTGGGATGTAACAAACCTTTTCAAAGGTCCCAGGACTGCCATGAATAAAAATTGCATGGAAATATGGTATAAATTGTAATCACCCCAATCACTCGCTTGCTGGCATCCCATGTGCAACTGGTCGTCCATGTTAAACAAGATCTTATGCAGATATTAAAAGTGCTTAGCTAAAGTTTGGTCTATAAAACATAATTCATGACTAGCAGTGTTGTAGGCTCCCAATCAATGTTGTCTTCTGCTGTAGAGTGATACATGGAGGGGGAATGTAAAGCGTAAACACTGATAACTTGTGGCTCTAAACTCAGATCTTCCCCTCTGCTCTAAAAGATAAGCAACAGTATAATAACATTTAAAGAAAAAGTTCCTGCTGCAACTTGCAGTGTGTTGTGCAAAAAAATTAGTTCTATTTTTGTAACAAAGGAGATTGCTTAAAGAGAACCCGAGCTGGGTTTGAACAATGTAATCTGCATAGTGAGGCTGGATCTGCCTATACAGCCCAGCCTCTGTTGGTATTCCAAACCCCCCTAAGGTCCCCCTGCACTCTGCAATCCCTGATAAATCACAGCCATACACGTTTGTCACAGCGGCTGTTTTTCACAATAGTGTCAGTCTGCTGCTCTCCCCACCTCTTGCAGAACTCCGGTCCCCGCCTGCCTCCCTTCCCTCCTCGCTGATTAAAGGGAAGGGAGGGGGGGCAGGGACCGGAGCTCTGCAGGAGGCAGAGGAGCAGCCGAGACTGACACTACAGATGTAAACACTGCCACACAGCGTGGCTGTGATCTATGTCTGATTTCAGAGTGCAGGGGGACATTAGGGGGGTTTGGAATACCAACAGAGGCTGGGCTGTATAGGCAGATCCAGCCTCTATTCAGATCATTCTTCAAACCCAGCTCGGGTTCTCTTTAAAGGGTTGTTATAGCTCCTGCCTACCTGGTCACATGGGTAAACTGTAGCAGCATTCCATGGGCATAGACATCACACCATTGCAGGGGGGGGGGGGGGGGGAAGAGGCTTTAAGGGCCCCAACCAACCAACATTTTCTCACACAAACCATGTGCAGGAGCGTGTGTAATTTTTTTCCCCGATTCCAGACACTGCTTTACAGCAGAACACTCCCTGCTGCCATTTGCTGGCTCCCAATCATGTGACCCACGAGGTTCGGGGCCCCATGCTATCATTTTTGCAGGGGGGCCCTATTAAGTCTAGTTACATCAATAACAATTGTAATGTGGGAAATAAGATACCTTCACCTCAGCAATGGGAAGCCTCCTGAGTGACCAGACAATTTCTAGAACCTCCTACAGCCCACTGTTCCAGTGCAGGGCCCATCTAGATCTATTTGACTTAGCAAGTCTAATAGGTTTCTGTACTGCATGCCTCTGTATTGGTCATGGGTAAAGACCATGCATGCTCAGTGGAAGGAGGTGTGTGCACAGGAGGAACAAACCCTTACAAAAGCAAAGGGACCCTGCGCTGCAACCCTGGTCTGTAGTAGGTCCTGGGTAACCTCTGACCGAATCAGTGGCTTTTCACGTGACCTCTCCCATTACCCTGATAGGATGGATCAGTGTATCAGGGAATGTAGCTGTCAATTACTGCTGTAAAGATGGATATGGCATACAAAAGGCAGTGTGAAAGCTGCATGAAGGCGACATCATATAACTTCAGTCAGTTAAGAACCTGGTGTGAGGGATATGGAGGATGGAATGTTGCCTGGTAGTCCAGTTGATCCTGTTTCTCATACATTTAGGCATAGACTGAAGCATGCAGATCAGATGTGTGACAAGAATGGCCACGTGTGTGATTCAGACTACAGCAGCCAAAGAAATTTGCAGAACAGTCAGGCAACTGGCAATTAAAATCCATATCCCTCACTTCAGGTTCCCTTTAAGATTGGAATTTCTGATCTTACGAGCAAGACACTGCTGTGAAGGTTTACCAGTGTGGTGAGTTTCCTGTAGCGGTTATTCTCTGATGTATGAGACACAGTGAGTATCCACTACACAACTTGCATGGCTTTACAGGTCACACAATGTACAGTTTATGCACACCAAGAAAAAGGGTAAAAAAAAAAGGCAGCCGTGTATGGAAATGTACACACAAGTTCAGTTTAATGGCAAATACTTTACAAAGACAGGTAAAATACATAGCGCAGTGCGGAGGTAATACAAAGTACATAGAACGTTTCAGAGGAATCCATAGGATACAGCTCAATATGTATAAAATTAAACTAAAAAAAAAAATAACCATAGAAACGACATGCATCACAGCTAGTAGGGCCGCTCCCGCCTGTCCTGTCTGTGGTCACCCCTGGAAGAGAAGGAAGAACAGGTTACACGCAAGCAGTGATAAGTACCTTGTTATGCTACCACTTATTTACTTTGGCTTCACCTCTCCTCCCTTTGTACGCTACAAAAACATCTGCTGTACAACTCACATTATTGCAATACCTTATAGTGGTTATGTACAAATTATTTGTTATATGGAAACTGGTAACTTAAAATCATAAGCTAATCTGTTGATGGAAGCTTTTGGATGGTCCAGAAACTTCCTGAGCCACCTTGATGCATGGCCACTGCTGTGCAGGACCCCTCTGAACAATAAGCGTGTTGGATAGATTCTCATGACCATGCTCAGTCATGTACAAGTGCAGCCCCGTGCTCACAATTGGGGTGTGTCTTAAAATAAATGTAGTAGCAATGATGTACAAAGCCTTCCTGGTGTCAGCCATATCTTCACGTATGACCAGCCTTAGGAGGGATTGCAGCCAAGGAACAAGATAGGGAAGAGATAAAACCGTGATTACATCGTTGTCCGGGCTACTGAGAGTTATGGGAAGAAATGATAGCATAAGCCACGGAAGGAAGAGGAAGTTCTGCCCAAGGCTCATTTCCACTGGGAATGTTTGTGCTAGATTTCACGTGAGCGAAAGCAGATCAGGAATATCAGATTATTGAAATCAATGGGCTGCTTCCAAATCTGTGCTGCATGAATAATATTCTGAAGCATTGCTTCAGAATTCTGGTCCGAATCCCCACAGCTGTGCACGGCAATGAGGATTCAGATGCTTCATCTGCATGCAAAAGTGCCTGTGTGTCAGAGAGATGGCAGTAGTGGAAACCTAAAGCAGAGGGCAGGGGTTCAGTGCCCTTTAGGAACCTTCAAATCATCAATATTGCTGATTTACTGCACTCAAATGACCTGATGCTAGATGAAAACATGCACCTGATATCTGACAGTTTTGCATTTTGTGGACTGTTTATTTTTGGTACGTTTTATACCATCACCATATTTGACTGTTCCCCATTTTAAAAATATTTACTCCGCTTTGGAAGTCTACATATCTTTGGAAAGACTCCACTTTGGAAACCAATAGTTCCCGTCTCGGGGTGTTCACTCCTTTCAAAGTGATACTCCCCACTTTACTAGAATTATTACCTGCTCGCTGGGCTGTGGGCTCAGTCCTTGCTTTGCTTGGTCATTTTTTATTCTATGTGTACTTCGATATAAAACATTGAACATTAAAATCCCCGCCTCCTCGCTGGGCTTCGTGCCGGAAACTCAGGTTGCCAGGTGAGTGTGCAGTTGGCAGCCAGCAGCAGTGGGCACCCCTTTTTCAACACCCACTAAGCTCAGGAACCACCAACACACGGCATAGTACACATGAAAGCTAACGATATTGGCCTTCCACCAGATTTCCAAAGGGGAGACATTATCCTTTAAAATGGGTGGTGGGGTATGGGGGGGAAAGAGGAGTAAAAAGTGATAGAATGCTATACAAGTAACTATTTTTCTTAAATTTTTATTCAGGAGAACACCGCTGCAAAAAAGCAGCAGAAAGTTTAAATCAGGCATTGCAGTCAAATCATTTTCCCATGCAGTAGCAGCAACACTTTTGCATGCCTGTACTATTGCTTCAACTGAAACACTCCATAATTAATGGTGACATTTCTGGAGATGGCATTATACATTTTCTATGCCATACAATAGGATGGAGGAAATGCTACGTGTCACTGTAAAAACGAATCTCACCTGGAATCCATTTTGCCTGGTCCAAATCCACCACGTTCACCTCCTCTGCCACCACGGAATCCACCTCTGTCACCACCCCTTCCTCTGAAGCCACCACGATCACCAAAGCCACCTCGTCCACCACCGCCTCCTCTTCTCTCTTCACCAAAACCACCTCCTCCACCTGAAAAGAAGGAAGACATTAAAGCAGCCATAGCATTTAGATCTCAGCCATAGAAAGCTACTTTATCTATGGCCAGGTAACACTCACCACCCATATGAGAGCCTCCTGGGCTTCCAGGTCCATCAGGTTTGGGAGCTTTGCATTGGTTGCACTCATTCCTCCAGGAGAAGTTCATGTTATCACAGGTTCTACAGGGGAGAAGAGAGCATTCTATGAGGGAACAAAATACATGAGAAGTTACATAATTGCTTGCTATCAGATAATAGAACACTTACGGGTTGGGACATTTCCAATCTCCAGCTCTCTGCTGTCCACCACCACCACTGGGGAATCCACCACCACCGCCACCACGGGGGCTGCTGGTTCCACCACGGGGGCTGCCGCCATCACCAAAACCTCCACGGCCCATTGGTCCTAACAGACAGAGAAAGATAAGCTGTGACGTCACAAACTGCTCATTTTTAAACCCCCCCCCCAAAAAAAAAAATCTTAAAAATTGATCTTTAAGAGTGAAAATATTTATGTGATGGCTGATACACACGATACAACTTCCCATCTGATCGACGCAGCAAATCAATTTCCACAGCAATTGAGCACGGTTTCAACACCACTCAAAGGACTCTGCCTTCTTTATTACAGCTATGCTAGTAAAGCTCATTTATATAAAGGTATGAGTGGTACAATTTGTCAAGCCCAGCCCAGAAGAAAGACTTTGGAGTTCCATTGCTTAAAGGTTGAGAACATGAATCAAGTGATCACTTGCACGCCGATTGGCATAGGTTGAGTAGAGACCTGCTTTAAGACCGGAGCTGGCCGAGTACAAAAGATATATAGCTACCCTTGTTTGTGTGCTTCTAGAAAAAATGCCCACAGAATTAAAACTCACCTCCACGACCTCCTCTGCCTCTATTGTTTCCACCTCCGCGGCTGGTAAAGTCAGCTCTGCGTGTTGCAAAGGAGACTTTAATGGGATTCCCGGAGAAGTCTTTGCCTGCAGGAGAAAGTGGAAATATATTACAGCAGCCATAGAATACAGGAAAATTTAGACAAAAACAGGGGTCCCCAAACATTTTTGGTCAAAGGCCGGGTCAACATACTTCAGACTGCTTGGGGGGCCAGAACATACATAAAATGTTGAGATATTACATTGAATCTAGGTATTGATTCCCCCAATCAGACCCGGAGGAGAACTCCCAGCAGCTGCCATTCAGTCATGCGGCGTCCGAAGAACGTATTTGTGCACCAGACAGTGAAGCATACTCAGGTGACAACCTGCCGTCCAGCAGTGTCACCTGATGCAGAATTGGATTGGAAGCCAGTGAATGACTGCTCGCTGGCTTCTACAGTATGTGGATGGGTGGTGCCAGCACTGCTATTCTATATGTGGGCCGCCGATATTTAATGGTGCTGTGGGCCACATCTATAAGTTATAAATCTTGTATTTGGGGGCCAGTTAAAAAAACCTCGGAGGGCCAAATTCAGCCCAAGGGCCGTAGTTTGAGGACCACCTTCCTACAACTTCCTAGCATTAGCTAATGTACCACATATCTATATATCACACAGACACTCACCATCAAACCAATCAATGGCGGCCTTGGCAGAAGGAGGATCATCAAAGGACACTGTTGCTTCACCCTTCAGCTTGCCAGTTTCCCGGTCTGTGTACAGGTTTATCATGGGCTGCCCAGTCTTCTTGTTTGTCTATTGAATAGAAAAGAATACTGTAAGGTTTAGAGTCAATCCCCATTATTCTACATTCCCACAAATGTGAAAGATTGAGGGAGCCATTAATGATCTTCTGAAAACAGAACTACATCGTCCCTGACCTAGAAAACCTGCAAAGTACGTTTTGACCTCAGTCTAAATACTTGTTCATGGTAACGCCAAGCACCGAACCCATGAAGAGTTAAGTAACCAGTGAAAAATTACATGATTCTAGTACAAAAGAAATTAAAATGAAAGCTACCCAAATCACACAGCAGTAGTCAGGTATAGGTACTACACAAAGTATGAAGACTTAACCAAAGGACTTGTATTCAAAAGGAATGTCTGAGCTGCAAAATAAATGGAAACCTACTTACCCGGGGCTTCCTCCAGTCCCTAGCAGCCGCTTCTTCCGGTTTATGTGAATGCTGATTACCTTTTCTATGTAATTTATGCATTTTTTATGTAACTACAGTTATATATGTTTACATAAGGATTCTTGTCAAAGTGTTCTATTTCAATGATGATAACTTAAGTTTGTTATCCTATATTGTATAGGAGCCACCTAGGAGAGTATGAACGCTACTAAGTTTGAACATAGCACAGCTGCATCCCCAGACTCTGAACAGACTTCCCTTCAGATTATTATGCTAGCTTGGTCTCCTATATACAGCAGCTACTTTGCATGTTCAGTGCAGTTTCCGGAGGGAGCCTTGTGTGCACACAAAGCGGACAGCATGACTCAGAAGAGGAGAGACTTGGCAAAAAGGCCGGGCAGTTTGCTAAATTAAGTATGGGTAAAGAAACCACAACAGCAGTCATAGTGGTGCATTCATATACACGGATAGGCTCACAGGGCCCCTTTAAAGAGACTGTATTGAAAAAATGCCCATGGGGGGTAGTCACCTCGGCAGGGGGAAGACTCTTGGATCCTATCGAGGCTTCCCCCGTCCCACAGCAGTCTCACTCTGCCCATGGATTGCACAGCCGACAATGTGTCAGGCTGTGCAATATTTACCTTTCCCTCTTCCAGCGGGGGGTGCTCTTGCAGCTCTCCGCTCAGAAATAGCTGATCTCAGTTGGGTCTGATCTACTGCGCAGGAGACTTCCGCCTGTGCAGTAGAGCGGACCCGACTGGGATTGGCTATTTCCGGGCAGAGAGTCGCTACTGCACTGGAAAGGTAAATATTTACATCCCCGCCATTCGGGGAGCTCCATCGCTGCCGCCGTGGGACGGAGGACGACGGGGAAAGCCTCAATATGATCTAGAGTCTTCCCCCCCCCCTCCCGAGGAGCGTACCCCCTACGGGCATTTTTTCCCCAATACAGATCCTCTTTAAAGACCCAGTGCTCTCCCCAGAATTTTTTTTCCAGGTGGGTGGCATGAAAACGTAGGTGGGGTGAGATGAGAGAATGCAGGGTCAGCACTTCTCTGCTTACAGCAGAGGAAGTGAGCTGATGACAGCCGGGTGCTCATTAGCCAGGTGTAGCACCCGGATAAAAGCCTGGGGAGAACACTTAAGACCCTCCACCATTCAGCTGCTGTGACGTGCAACTGCATGGTGCACAACTTCAACCTATAGTCATAGTAGGTGGACACCGCTTCAGACAGGTGAATCCGATGTACACAAATGGGTTTCACCTCCAGTCCTGAAAACTACACCTGGCAAAAACTGAATAGTGGCTTTACAGGTAGTGACCAAGCAGCTTCCCATATTACCGAACAAACCAGTCTTAAAGCGGAATATAACCCTGCATTTCAACTTTGCTCTAAAACATTTACAGTATATTATATGCAACCAGCATTGGAAGGGTTACACAGAGCTTTAAAGTTCCTGGACAGAACTGCAGATGCATCAGAAGCTTACATAGATACATTTTGTTTACATAAATGTAACTAAGTGTGTAATGTGACTCACTCTCTGACTAAGGCCTCATTCACATCAGGGCCGTTTCTGTGCGCTTTTTACAGCGCACTGCCCTATGCGATCAGCAAGGTATTTACTTTCCCATGTAACTAAATGTAACTGGTTCACATCTATGCGCTGCGCTGATGCATTTCTGTGCGTTGAGCTGGAAAGCGCACATCAATGCAAGTGAATGGGTGCGCTTTTTTAGCGCATAGAAGCGCATGCGTTTTTTACCCCTAATTGGAGAAAAAAATACATTTACATACAAAAACAAAGTTTGATTGACAACTGCTGCTGGTACAACAAGCAAAATGTGCTTTAACCCTTTCTGGACCAGCACCCTCTGCCCCCTTAAGGACCAGAGGGTGCTGGTCCCGTAAATCGCCGCAATGATCCGCCGCTCCCGACGAACACGCCGCTCTCTCCCCTCTGCCGTCGCTATGACGGCAGAGCGCTGTGCGCCGGTCAGGAGCCGCTTTCATTGGCTCCTGACCCTGTCACTCCATGTAAGCCAATGAGAGCGGCTTACATGAATGACAGGGCCAGGAGCCAATGAAAACGGCTCCTGCCCGGCTCACAGTGCTCTGCCGTCATAGAGGCGGCAGGGCAGCAACGAGCGGCGGGAGCAGAGCGGACCGAGCGACGGGGATGGGCAGGGGGCGCGCGGTCAATGGAACGTAGAGCTTACGTCTGGTCAGGACCGCAGCGCCCCCTGCCCGACGTAGAGTCGCACTCGCTCGGTCCGCAGGTAGTGCAACGCACAGAAACGCGCACTAAAGCGTGTGCGGTTTTTACCACGCGCTTTCACACGTTTTTCAGCGTAGCAGATGTGAACAAGGCCGAAGGAGCTGGAGGACAGCCAAAGAGTGTGTAACATTTATCAATTGTTACATTCTATTTAGTTAAATGTATCTATCTGAACTTCTGCATATCTCTCCACGCAACTTTAAACCTCTGTGTTTAACCCTTCCAATGCTGGTCTAGTAAAAAAAAAAAAAATGCTGGTTGCATATAATATGCTGTAAATGTTTTAGAGCAAAGTTGAAATGCAGGGTTATATTCCGCTTTAAGGGCCTGTTTCCACTGCCCCCAAATTGTGCCAGCTGCTTTCTTTCATAGAACACATTAGAATCGTCAGCTATTTAGGTGCGATTTGGCAGGGTCATAAATGGATGCGGCACCCCAGTGGAAACCCACCCTCAAGTCCAAGTTCTTGCAGAAACATTTAACATCCATTTCAAACTCAGAATAGGCTGACCTTAATAATTCCGATCTGCTTGAAGTAGTCAGCGACTGATTCCACTGTGACATTCTCGCCTAGGCCTTGTACAAAGATTGTGTTGTTGTCAGAGTTGTCTTGTTGTTCGGCTGTTAAAAGTTAAACAAATGGTTAGTCATCCGGGTCTGGTTAAGTCGCTTACTGACAAGCGAAATCAGCTGAAACATCTAACGCTCCTTAATACTCACCCATCTCGTTTCTGGGAGGTCCGCCTTCACGTGGTCCACCTTCACGTGGTCCTTTGGGAAGAGCAGAGACAAGCTTGGTGTTAGACATGTTGGCAGCAGACCATGTGCTCAACCCCGCCCTCACACCCCTCCCATCATTCAAGACACCCAACATGAACGTTCAGACTACCCATTCTCAGTGCCTCAGCACCACATGGTGACTTCTCAGTCAAGCTAACATTAACCCTACCGAGCCTTTTTTACCAGGCCCAGAACAGGCCCTCACAGGAGCAGACATCTGACCGTGCATATAGGTTTCACATAAGAGTTAAGCGCTGTACCCCTAATACACACTATGAACGCACACCGTGAGCCATTTGTAATGATATACACCATGGATGTTCACATCTATTACACACCATTCACCCCCAATGTTTACACCCTTCCTTTAGTTCTACAATACATCCATTTCGTACTTCCACCAGAAACTTTTTTAAAATAAAAGAAATATATGAACACCTCTTATAAACCTAACACCCATTGATCCAGTTGTTTATGATCACACAATGAGGTTTTACGTTGTATACCTGTTAACCAAGGACCCAGACACCATTTTTGTTGATTGATACACCTCTTTTTTTTTATAACACCTTAATGTTTCTTATTTTTGGTTTTAATACTTAAGTTGAACAGTTTCCCTTCTGTACATGCATATAATATATACACACACCAATATATCCATAGGCCCCCAGTGTTAACCAGATCCCAGCGACTGGCTGTAGGCTTCAACCACAAGCAGTATAGTGCAGTAGAAGGGACTGTTTTTTAAAAAAAAATTTAACCAACGATAAATATGACTCAAGGTAAATTTACAGGTGCTAGTTGCACTGACAGTAGGATGAAGCCTGCCTAGCCCCCATCAACATGAATGACCGCAAAATAAAAAAACAAAAAAATGAACAGTACAAGAATTTCGGTTGGAGATTTTTTTTTTTAACTCTTCACTTACCACCAAATTTACTGAATCCTCCCCGATCACCACCGCTGAGAAGAAGACAATTAGGAGAAATTGAAGGTTTTTGTTTTTTGATTCCCGAAGCTACACAGAAGATTTCTTTACTCCGTCACACACATTTGTCTAGTACTCTGAACAACTAACACACTTGCGTCTTGTTTGTAAAGAAAAATCAGGACATCTGTTTTACACCTTCAGCCTTGTGCGGCTTTTGGTTGTTTTTTTTCCTAGGTTTTGACCTGTAGAGCTTTATTTAAACATACTTCTCTCACAATCGTGCAAACACCTTAAGGTTTTGAGACTCACTCTGGTTTGTATAACGTAGGTTTGCGTAGAGCTGTGAGTGACCCAGCTTAAGTGTGAAATGAGAGACTGATTGGCGCACAGAATGGGCTGTACTAAAAGTCTTAAAGACAGCTGTATAAATGATACATATATCGCGCTTGATAAAGCTAAGTGTGAAAGCTGAAGAGACCTTGAAAACCTGTAGCACATAAAATGCAGAATTTGTTAACATAAAAGCAGAGCAACACAGCAAACATGATTGGCAGTTGCATTCCCATCTCTCTGCTGCTCAACCATACTTACCTAATGCTGTGCATGCTCTCCTTTCAGCAACCCCCTCCCCCCTAACTGGCAGTGACTCGCACAGATCCCACCTCCCACCCCATGCAATAGTCATACAGATCCCTCAATAGTACAGACCACAAAATACATCAGGCACACCAATTACACAGATGCTCCAATTACACACAGACCCCAAATATTACATACAAAACCCAACAGATTCCAAATCCAATTTTTACACACTTCAAGCACCCGTCTAAGTCAGATGTTTCATATTCTGATCAACCTTTTTTTATCTGAATATTTTAATAAAAGCAGACTTATCTAAGCCAACCTTTTACCACGTTGGATTTC
Source organism: Hyperolius riggenbachi (assembly GCF_040937935.1). Lineage (NCBI taxonomy): Eukaryota > Metazoa > Chordata > Amphibia > Anura > Hyperoliidae > Hyperolius > Hyperolius riggenbachi. Next base: position 40,708,897 of record NC_090652.1, read on the forward strand.
TCTATAGTTCCGTTTTCAACACCACTTATCCACTGAGACCACCAGTAGATTATACCAGATCTATATTCACTTGATAAGTATTAAGAGTAAACCGTGAACTCATCTACCAGTCACAGGACATTTCTGTTTTTATGCAATATCACCAACCATTTGTTTTTTCTTTATTTAAACCTAGTGCAGAACACTGAGCCGTTTGGTAGAGTTGACCGTTTTGGTTAGAACCATACCTCGAAAGAGAACATGTACCAGTAGACCCAAATTCCCTGCCTACACGTTCCAATAAGGCTGACACAAAGAAAGTGCCTTATAGAAAATTAAAGTTGTTGAAGATAAAACCTTTAATCGCTAACTGCGAACTCATTGCAACCTTATAAAAATGCTACGTTTTTCCGTCAGGCAAGATAAGGCTGGCCACTTGTACTTTGTTTCAGACCTCTAAAGCGGTGGATCAGCCTTGTACAGACATTTAAGTCACCCTTTTAAAGGCAGTGTGAAACCTCATTCCTCTCTTTACAGCCACAGGTCAGAGTTGTCAGTGCTTAGGAATCAGTTGTCAAACACTGGTTATCAGGTGTTTTTTTTCCATTCTCCTGGATAATATGAATTCTCTCCTCATACAGTCTCCGTCACGCAGCGACTACAGACAGCCAAGCTCCGCCCACACACACTGCCCATGGTCAGAGACTTACCCCATGCTACCACCTCTTCCGCCGCGACCTCCTCTCCCGCCTCTGTCAAAGCCTCCGCGGCCACCTCCGAATCCACCGAATCCACCACCACGGCCTCTGCCTCTGCTGTCTGGTCCACCATAGCCACCCTCAGAGCCGCCACCACCACCACTCATGTTGGGAGAGTCCTGGTTGTAGCCTCCAGCTGTAGAAATTAAAGCTTTGTTAGGTTGTGTCATGGACTCCACTTCCAACTCAGGTAAAAACGAATGCCAACTTACATCCACCGCCGCCATACTGGGACTGTTGCCCGCCGTAGCTCTGTGGGGAGCTGTAGCTGGATTGCTGGCTGCCGTAGCTGCCCTGCTGACCACCGTAGCTGCTGCTCTGACTCTGCTGTCCTCCTCCATAGCTGCTGGACTGGCCACCGTATCCACCACCCTGCTGACCTCCATATCCTCCGCCGCCACCACCACCACTGGACTGCTGCCCATAGCTGCTGCCCTGCTGCTGTTGCTGGTAGGAAGAAGACTGAGAGCCACTACCGTAACTGCTGCAAGAAAACAGACAAATTACAAATGTATAGCTGTTTAAAGTTTCACCAATTCAATCTGATTCAGCGAAGAATGGTTAGAATTCCAGGTTATATAATGGTTTCGTTAGCATAGAAATACAGGCAATATTCAGAGCAAAGTTTAATCCCATGTTGGGAAAAATAAAATCCTAAAAAAACATTAAAGAGTGCACTTCTTCTAGCTCATTCTTTGATTAAATGGAACCTGAAGTAAAAGGAGTATGGAGGCTGCCGTCTTCATTCTCTTAATGTCAGTTGCCAGACGTCTGTGCTGATGCGTTGCCTCTAGTACATACATGTCAAACTCTGGCGTGTTGGCCAAAACTGGCCCGCAGACTAAGTTGGCCCTCAAGTGGTTTCCCCAATTTGTATTATGTTTGGCCCACTCCAGATCCACAGGGAGGCCATATGGGGCATGAAAGATGAAAGCAGACACCAGGGAACTGTATAGGGGTGGGGAGTGCAGGCACTAGACAACAGGGAACTGTATAGAGGAGGGGGCCATTAGACATCAGGAAACTTAATAAGTGAGGGGGCCATTGGACAAAAGAGGACTTGCCACTAGACATTGAGGTTAGCCCACAACTTAGTCCTAGTGTTTAAACTCAAGTACAAAGTGGGCCGAAATTAAACACCCCAGCTCTAGTGTCATGCACTTGCAATTGGTCATCAATCGCCTTTTGAATATGATAAATCCAGCAGTAACCTCTGACTGGAGGTTCCAATATAAATCTCCACTAAGAAGCACTTACCTGCCGGTGCTGCTGCTGGATGGAGGCTGCTGGGAGTAGCTGGAATAGGACGACTGGGATGATTGCTGCTGCCCTCCTCCGCTGCCACCATAAGGAGTCTGAGAAGACTGTGAGCCACCGCCATAGCCACTAGAGCCATAGCTCTGAGAAGACTGGGAGCCATAACCAGCTGGGAAGAAAGGGAACACATGTTATAGTGCTGACAATGCTGTACCACTACTAAATACTGAGCAAAGACCAGAATCTACATCTAACTGTGAAGACAAATTGATATCCATCACAGATCTAGTGTCCAGACCTAAGCACTGCTCTCCTACAACTACACGTTTCTAAGTCAAGAGCTCCAGAGTGACAACTATATATACATTCCCTTTTACTAACTGTAAGCGCTAAAATTCTATGCAAACTCTCCCACAGAAAAAAAGCACATTTCTCACAGGGGGCCTAGCATATGCGACAGCATCCTCAGATTCCTTTATAGAATGTACAGTATGAAAATGTTTGTACTTTAACATGCAACTCTGCATTTCATGTGGAGTCAATGAGGAGGGCGCTTCAGTGTTTGATATATCTAGCAGTTGCTACAGCCTTCCTATTTGTAATGGAAGGCATTGAGGAGTTGGAAGTGTGTAGTCCATTAATGGGAAACCAGTACACATCACACAGCGATGAATGGGGCACTTGCGTCATGCAAAGCTCAATGAACACAAAACAAAAGTCAGATACTCACAGCCCTGCTCCTGGCCATAGGACGAGCTGTAACCTCCACTCTGTCCATAGGAAGAGGATCCTGCAGACTGCCCATAGCTGCTGTAGCCCTGCTGGCCGTATGACTGGCCACCCTGTTGGGAGTAGCTCTGTGCAGGCTGGGAAGGGTAGTTCCCGTACCCCTGAGATGCAGATTGGGAGTACTCTGGAAAAACAAACAAACAAAGAACGTTCAGACTATTAAACATAATCAGCTCATCACCAAATACAGGAGCCCCACTATTAGCGCTAGTCTACTTTGGGGGATGTAGCATGAAACCGCATAGCGGAATTCAGCTAATGTGATTGGGCAAACAGCACCCTCTAGAGCTGCAATGTTTCCAATAGGTTGTAGTAAACTACATACACACTAGGCCTGAACGATTTTAGGAAAAAATTGAATTGAGCGATTTCTGTCTGAAATTGCGATTTCGATTCGATGCACGGTTTCCTTTCAAACAAGCTTTGTTCCCCCTCTTTGCCTAGTTGTTCCCTCCTGTCTCTCTTTGTGCCCCCTTTGCCTCTTCATGCCTCCTCTGGGTCTCTCTCTTGCCCCCTTTGTGTCTCTGTGCCCGCCTTTTCTCTCTGTGTCTCTGTGCCTCCTCTGTCCCCCAAGCTGCATCAGTTCTGGACATAGCTTCTAATGCACGGAATACTTCCTGTATGTCATGTGACATACAGGAACCTGGAGTTTTGCCAAGCACACTTCTTCAAATTCCCCCATGTGAAAATGATGTGATCGCGATAATTGCCGCTTTGACGATTCCGAAATTATGATCTTGGTGATCACGATTTCGATTTAAATTCGATTTATCTTTCAGGCCTAATACACACTATTTGGCCTATCACAACCCTGTGCTATAATAGAGTACTGACTGGAGTACTGCTCCCTATGAGTCTTCCTGCTTGGTCTCCTAAAGTAGACTAGCACCCCATTGCCTACTGTACATCACAAGACCGATTAATATGGTAACCAGGATTCAGTTTTGGTGAGCATCTGGCTGTTATCAGCTCACCTCCTCCTATGCTGCGAGCAGAGTTGCGCACAGAACCACCCGCCCTGCATTCTCTCATATCGCCCCACCCGGCTACTTTTTCATGCCACCCGGCTGGAAATAATTTCCAGGGAGAACACTGTGCTTACTGTAGACCCTGGTAGCTAACATTTCCTCTGTAGCGTAAAGTTGAATTTATGTACCTAGTACACACCATACAATTTTCTGTAAGATTTTCCTGCCAGATAGATAAAGTCCAACATATTGGAAATTATCTAACCCTCTATCTGCCTAGCAATTAGGCATTGTTCTACTCAGCAGGAGATAACCAGAAGACAATGCACCAGAGATAATGACCAGTCTCTACCAGTACTTTACAGAAAATTATCTAATTACAGAAAATCTACAAAAATCTAATGCTGGGAATACAAGGGTCGATCCGGCGGCCAATTAGCCGCCGTATCGATTGCCGCTCATCCCCGCTGGCACTTATCAACGCTCAATTCCCTGCCATTGTCCGCCGGCAGGGATCGAGCGGGCGGCGGAGCAGTGCTTTTCAGCGCTGCTAGATTTGGGCGCAGCCGGCGCCTCCATAGACTACAATAGGAATCACTCCTATTGCAATGCTCAGTGAGTAGCGTCGGCTCCGTCTTCTGAGTAGCTCGGAGCCTGCGCAGTAGCGCAGTACAGCCCGGAGGACGTCCGATGAAGTCAGGGCGCACGAGTGACACGCACTTTGGAGTGCAGAAGAAGCCCGACCTGGCAGCCGGCCTGGCTCGCCACCGGAGACCCCCGGGAGTGGCGCCAAGGGCACCTCCTGCCTGCCACGGGCTGGAGGATGCCCCAGGTAAGTGGATTTGGATTTTTTTTTTTTTTTATACAGTCCCTGAACCATCCCTTTTAAGTCATTGCCTGTGCTCTGTTAGGAAACGGATTTCAGTTCCACACAAACCTCCTGCTAAGGGGGGCTAATAAATGGTGCAGGGCATTGAAAGAATGGTGCATTAATGACTACATCTCCTGGTATGTATCGTAGTGCCCGGTGTGTCTGATCGTGCTGCCTGCACATTCACGCTGCCCATACTGCGCAGTGCGACCCTGTGCGGCAACATTTCATATTCAATGATGCTCTAGCTCTGAACCCCACAAATATCTCTGCAGCCACATCTCCTACACGGCCCAAATTTTCAGGGTAAGGAGGGAACCCACATAACTACCCCTCTGCCTCTTTCTGTAATCTATCTTGTGAACCAGCGGGGCTCAGGGACTGCAATTTGGCAGAGGTAGTTCGGAGGGTCCCCTCTACCCTGAAAATGGAAGGAGTGTAGGCTGTGTAGCTGCAGAGATATTTGGGGGGGGGGGGGGGGGGGGGGGAATTATTAAATCTCCCACTGAACATCTGTGTTACTCAATGAAGAAGGCAGCAGGAACAGCCATTACACTGGGACTGCAGCAGTAAAACAAAGAGAACCACAGGTTAGGGAGCAGACCCGTGACTCATGCTTGGTGCCCCCAATGGCTCACAACATTCACTAACCTCTGGGGAGGGGTGCTAGTTTAATATAAAGATGCTCAGATACCTTTAGGGGGTAAGTAGTTTTAGGATTTTTAATGCCCGGAAGTTACCAGCCACACACAAGAATTTAAAAGCTGCATATACCATAAGATGTAACACCTTGGCCAAAGATCTGCTTCTGAGCGTTAATCAGACCTTTTTTATTGAATACATAACTCGCATTCAATTTGTACTAGCGTAGGGGCGTTTTATCTGTTTTTCAGTGTGGGAAGGGAGAGAATATCCCACCATTCTCCCTACAGCTGGATATTATCTGCAACTTCATTCAAATAGATTGCTCACAGCCTGATCCAGCAACACACACTTCCCAATGAGCGAAGGACCTTGTGGACTCGCTCAGGTCACCAGGGATGGGCTTTCCAGTCCAGAAAAACACGAATTCGGAATTCAAATCAAGTATAATTACTTCAGGTGTGACCACAGGCAGCAGGGAGTTAACACCCAGCATTCTTTGGTGACTTCTGCATCATAAGCATTTCATGACTCACTATTGCACTTCCACTCAGGCCGGAAGGAGGAAGCGCGGTAGCGAGTCATGGAACACCGGTTTCATTACGCCAATGGTGTATTATAGAACACTGAAGTCCCCGTAGACTTCTGGGCAAAGTAACTCCCCGCTGCCTGTGGTCACACCTGAAGTCATTATACTTCATTTGAATTCTGAATTGGAGTCCTTCTGTACCCAAAGCTCCCCAGCCTGAAGGTGTAATCACATGATGGACTACATGTGGCAACCAATACAGTGGCTGGGCCACACACGTAGCTAAGGAAACAACCCCCCTCCCCCCTATTTACAAACTTCTCTTTTAAATACTTTTAAATCCTTATATAGTGATGTTCAATAAGATTCAAATAATTCCCAAATTCAGGATCACTCATTTCAAACATAGCTTGAAAATGGACCAATCAAATTCCTCCACCATGGCAGGATGGGATTGGTCCATTTTTTAAGGCGCATAAGTCAGCATTACAAGCCGCTTAGGGATCAGCCTTCGCCTAGCAACAGCCTCAGGCAAAATCCATGGTCGGCGCCTCTACGCAGCGTGTTGCCTCGACAACCAGGCCACGCCCAGCAGACTGCAGAATGGCAGAACACCGGCTCGCGGCACAAAATGGCCGCCGCCGATCAATGAAGACAAAGAGGACCGGCGCCCAATAAAAACCACCATACTTTACACAGAATATAATAAAGCGCATAAAGCAGAATATAACCCGCCCTCCCCCTCTCTACAGCCCGCCCTGTGCGGCTCTGACCGGCCGCCACGTGCGACCCCAGAGCGAGGGGCTGACGGAGCCTCCCTCCCCGCCAGGTTAGCGCCGTGCGCACGTACCGTTGGTCGCCATGGTTGCGTCTTCGGGTGTTACTGAAGAGCTGCGCAGCTTCTGACTTGGATCTCCGTGCCGCAGTGAGAGGGGCGGAGCCCGGCGGTTCCTCTTCAGCCTTCAGAGCGTACCATTCCGCCGCCCACTGCGGGGGGAGATCAGAGAACGCATTCGGCGCTGCAGGGCTCATGCAGAACAATAGAGAGCGGCCTCAGCCAATCCCGGCTGTCCTCTGCAGAGCGGAGCACGTGGTGCAGCCCGGCATTCTCTCTCCTGAGGGAGGGGGGTGGTGAGTAAGGAGGGGGCTACATACACAGTGCTTACTGTATTGCACTTTTCCCCATACAATATTACTTGTGGATGTAAATAAGCGGGCCTGAACTCAGAACTTCCTCTAAAAGATACGCAATAGCAAAAATAACCTTTAAAGGACAACTGAAGTGAGAGGAATGTGAAGGCTGACATTTATTTCCTGTTAAAAAGTACCAGTTGCCTGGCAGCCTTGCTGGTCTATTTGCCTTCAGTAGTGACTGAATCACACCAGAAACAAGCATGTGGCTAATCTTGTCAGATCTGACAATAATACCAGAGACACCTGATCTGCTGCATGCTTGTTCAGGGTCTATGGCTAAAAGTATTAGAGGCAGAGGATCAGCAGGATTGCCAGGCAACTGGTATCGCTTAAAAGGAAATAAATATGGCAGCCTCCATTTCTGTCTCTTTACAGTTGTTATTTACAGGAACTATCAGGGAATTAGACCAGATGAGATCTACTTACCTGGGGCTTCCTCCAGCCCCTGGAAGGCTATGTGTCCCTCACTGCAGCTCTGCTCCCAGCCCGTCTCCTGGGGTTTCCTCCATTGCAGACACCAACCTGGTATCTTCTGCGCCGATCGTGCTCGCGTAGCTGGTGCATTGTGTACAGGCGCACAACTGTCCCAGCCATGTAAGTGCGGCCATGCGCAGGTGCAGAAGATACCGACCTCGCCGGGTCGGAGTCTGCAACGTAGGAGAGCGGAGCTGCGGTGAGGGTCACATAGCCTTCCAGGGGCTGGAGGAAGCCCCAGGTAAGTAGATCTCATTCTGGTCTAATTCCCGGATACGTCCAGGCAGAATAAAAATCCACTTACCTAGGGCTACCTACAGCCCCTGGCAGCTGTCCTGTGCCCTCGCCGCAGCTCCGGTGGCTCCTGGTAGCGATGGGCGCTGACGTCATCAGGACCGTACTGCACAGTCGCAGGTCTACTGCTCCTGCGCAGTACACCCCTGATTACATCAGTGCTACCACGTGACCCGCGGCGGTGAAGCACACAAGAAGCTGACCTGGCGAGGTCGACTTCTTCAGCGGAGAAGACCGGGTGCCACTGGAGCTGCGGCGAGAGCACAGGACGGCTGCCAGGGGCTGGAGGAAGCCCCAGGTAAGTGGATTTTTGTTTTGCCTGGACGTATACCTTTAAAGAAGGACATTTCTTTGTTACATCTGATATAAATCTGCAGTGTTTCTACTTCCTGCCTCATGAACGCAGACTTATTGCTAACACCCTGTGTTTTCAGATGAGTCTACATGCTGTGGCAGTCAGCTGACACAGGAGAGATCAAATTACAACTTGTGCTTAGTAACAGATGAGGGGGAATTAGACAGGCTAATCACTCTAAATGCATACAGGGTGCATTTCTCTCTGGTTTCCTTCTGTCCTGTGCAAGAGTTCAGGTCCACTTTAAATACTGTAGCATATAGCACGTGTGTATACCAATAGCGTATGTACGGGTAGGGGTGACGTGATTACTTGCTGTGCTGTTGGTACAAAAATCATCTGACTCCAACTCCTCATTTTATGAAACCTCCGACTCAAAGTACTCAAATTTGCTCCAACTCCTTAGTCTAACACCAGGGCTGAGGAATTGGAACAAAAATCATCAGACTCCTCAGTTTATTGAAACCACCGACTCCAGGTACCCAAAATTGCTCTGACTGTTCGACTCTGATTCCACAGCCCTGCTTTTAAGGCTAATTGGCCCAGGCCTTGTAAGGTTATTCACCTTCCCCTGGATACACTGCGATATCTTAGGGTTCAGGAGAGTTTTTTTTCTATCTGGTTGAACTTGATGGACAGATGTATTTTTTCAACCAAACTAACTACTGTATGATACTATGTTACATGACACCAGATCAGTGTATCGTTGTATAAGCGCATACATATTTATCACATATCTGAACAATAAGAAACTAGATACGTAATCTTGTAATGCTAGTCTTCTACACGGATCGACAGTTGTTTGATATACCACGCTGATCAATCCGTATCAGATTTGAATTTGATTGGATGGTGAATGTTTCCTACACCACACGGCTAACTCATTTTTCAACAGATTTCAGCAGAAATCTATTGAGCACTGATCAAACTGCGAGTATTGTACTGCTGGATGCAGGACAATGTTTTGAGGCTATTTATCTCCCAGTGCCCCTGCCCTGCTTTCTTGCACAGAGGTTTTCCAACATGGCCGATCAGACCAGTGGTGGACAAATCCAACGATGGGCCCCTGTGCAGAATAAATGAAGCTGGCCCCATGTGAGTGGGCGTGGTCATAACAGATCATGGTTGGATCCAAACAATGCCAATAAGATAAAAGTACATGAACTTAGGTCACATTCTCTAGGCACTGTATTAATGTAGCATGCATTTTAAACTTGTATATGACTGGGGTACAAGCTATTACCACCGCTTAGGGCCTGTTCAGACTATCTGCGTATGAAGAATGCGTTTAAAATCAAAGAAACGCAAGTAGAAAAACGCATGCGTTTTTCTTGCGTTCTAATGCGTATTCTATTGCGTTTTGCACACACACGTGACCCAGGGGAAAAAAAAGAATTATGGGAACCGCAGAGGGAAACGGACGCTAAAAACGCAATAGTACGCGTTTTTGATACGCGTCCATAGACTTTCATTGCGTCCGTTTCTATGCGTGGACGCACAGAACTGCGTGCAGCAATGCGGATGAGAAACGCATGCGTCTCATACGCATACATGTGAACTAGCCCATTCAAAAGCATTAGGAGCCGTTTCTATGCGTTTTTGGTACCCGTACGCATTCCCTGAAAACGGCTAGGAACGCATATAGTCTGAACAGGCCCTTAACTTGAGTTTCAGAGAGAGATACATGGAGAAAGCCTAGAGAATAATTAGGCCCTAAGTAGTGCAATTGCATGGGCCCTAAAGGACATGAAGCCCCTGTGTAACTGATGTGCTTGGCGGATCGGTCAAAACCAGCGTTATCAGCTGAACGACCGACTGTGCACACGCCCGATTTGACGTCCAAACGACCGGACGTTTGGAAAAGTCTGACGTGTGTATGAGCCTTATGTCCGCCTCTGGATCAGACATTCAGTCAATTAACTCAGCCAGCGGCAAATAAATCCACAGATTTCATCGAATTTGCCTGCAAATCAGTCAGATAACTTTGATAAGTGTGTGGCCAGCATGAGAGTGGCAGTCAGTGCTAGCTTTTTTCCTGTGTTGCCAATATGAATGAGGCTAATACCTTCAGGACAAAGAGGTGGGACCAGAGCTTAGCATACAACAGTATAGTGTGACCATCTACTGTCAGGCCTGCACCCCCACACAATGGCTGCTTCCCACTTCCACATCTGGCCATTGTTAGTGCACAGCTTCCTCACTCATGTGCTAATGAAGAGAAACAGGACACACAACAGGACAAGGCTTACCTACTGCAAATATAAAAGAAATGAGTCTGTAAAGAGACTAAAGGTGACCATACATCTAGTGATCTGGCTGTATGATCGGCCATTTAATTTAAACATTTTATAAGATCGAGAGGGAATCGAGTGTGTTTTAGAATTCCCAGTCAATGAAAAGTGTCTGATATCATGTCGAATCGACCAGCTTAGTTGATCGAGTAGGATGCAAGATATCGGTCCATCGCACAGGAATCGGTTACTGTTTACATATTCGATCGACACTGAATCGATTTGTGCATTCAGAGCATGGAGACACAACATCGGTCAGATCGATTAGTGAAGGTGAATCGCATATCGTTTGTTCTGTGTGGGTCACTAGTCAATCGACTTTAGATCAACCATACTGAAGTCGATTGCTTTGTCGTCTGAATTAGAATCGCTAGATGTATGGCTACCTTAACCACTTGCCGACCGCGCACTCATACCGCGCGTCGGCAAAGTGGCAGCTGCAGGACCAGCGACGCAGTTCTGTGTCGCCGGCTGCAGGCTAATTAATCAGGAAACTGTTTCCTGTCATTTCACGGCGGGGGGCTCCGTGATTAGCCTGCGGGCCGCCGATCGCGGCTCGCAGGCTAAATGTAATTGTTTACATTTTTACAACGCTGCTACAGTAGCAGCGTTGTAGTAGATCAGCGATCCCCGGCCAATCAGCGGCCAGGGATCGCTGTCACATGACAGCGGGAAGCCTGTTAGAGGCTGCACAGGACAGATCCGTTCCTGTGCAGCCTCCGATCTCTCGGGGAAGGGAGGGAGGAGAGGGGGAATCCTGCGGTGGAGGGGGCTTTGAGGTGCCCCCCCGCCACCCACAGCATGCAGGAGCGATCAGACCCCCCCAGCACATCATCCCCCTAGTGGGGAAAAAAGGGGGGCGGTCTGGTCGCTCTGCCTGTCATTTGATCTGTGCTGGGGGCTGTAGAGCCCACCCAGCACAGATCTGAAAAAGCAGCGCTGGTCCTTAAGGGGGGGGGGGGGGGCGTAAAGGCTAGGTCCTCAAGTGGTTAAAGGAAATGTCAGCCAAATCAAGCTATGCAAGTTCTACTGACCCGGGGCTTCCTCCAGCCCCTTTGCAGCCGACATTTCCCACGCCGCAGCGCCCCTCTCAGCCGCTGGCCCGTCCTCGCCAGTGCAGAGGCCGACCTCGCAAGGTCGTCCTCTACTGCGCCTGCGCGAGCGCTGCTGTCAATCACTCAAATTTATGCTGGAGTGTTCTGTACAGGCTGCAGTATTCTGTGCAGTGTAGGGTATTTGGACACGAGGTGTACAACAGGGCTTTTCAACCTTTTCAGAAATTGTACCACTTTGATCGCATGAAATTTTCAAGTACCACCAGTGTTTTTACAAGATATCAACAACTCAATAAGTGAAAAAAATGATAAAGTGTGCACACTTATTATTATTGTATTTATAAAGCACCAACATATTACGTAGTGCTGCCCCCAGCATAGGTACAAAATTGCCCCCAGTATAGGTAGTATGCTGTTCCCAGTATAGGTAGCATGCTGCCCCCATATAGGTATTATGCTGTCCCCATATAAGTAATATGCTGCCCCATTATAAGTAGTGTGCTGCCCCATTATAGGTAGTATGTTGCCCCCATATAGGTAATATGCTGCCCTCATTATAGGTAGTATGCTACTATAGAATAGGTAGAAAATTGCCCCCACTACTGGTAGCTCACCTGGCTCTTCAGACCTGCAGATCAGCACGGCGACCATCAGACCTGCAGATCAGCACGGCGACCATCAGACCTCCAGATCAGCACGGCGACCATCAGACCTGCAGATCAGCACAGCGACCATCAGACCTCCATATTAGCACGGCGACCATCAGACCTGCAGATCAGCACGGCGACCATCAGACCTGCAGATCAGCACGGCGATCATCAGACCTGCAGATCAGCACGGCGACCATCAGACATGCAGATCCGCACGGCGACTATCAGACCTGCAGATCAGCACGGCGATCATAAGACCTGCAGATCAGCACGGCGACCATCAGACTTCCAGATCAGCACGGCGACCATCAGACCTGCAGATCAGCACGGCGACCATCAGACCTGCAGATCAGCACGGCGACCATCAGACCTGCAGATCAGCACGGCGACCATCAGACCTGCAGATCAGCACGGCGACCATCAGACCTGCAGATCAGCATGGCGACCATCAGACTTGCAGATCAGCACGGCGACCATCAGACCTGCAGAACAGCACGGCGACCATCAGACCTGCAGATCAGCACGGCGACCATCAGACCTGCAGATCAGCACGGCGACCATCAGACCTGCAGATCAGCACGGCGACCATCAGACCTGCAGATCAGCACGGCGACCATCAGACCTGCAGATCAGCACGGCGACCATCAGACCTGCAGATCAGCACGGCGACCATCAGACCTGCAGATCAGCACGGCGACCATCAGACCTCCAGATCAGCACGGCGACCATCAGACCTGCAGATCAGCACGGCGACCATCAGACCTGCAGATCAGCACGGCGATCATCAGACCTGCAGATCAGCACGGCGACCATCAGACCTGCAGATCAGCACGGCGATCATCAGACCTGCAGATCAGCATGATGATCATCAGACCTGCAGATCAGCACGGCGACCATCAGACCTGCAGATCAGCACGGCAACCATCAGACCTGCACATCAGCACGGCGACCATCAGACCTCCAGATCAGCACGGCGACCATCAGACCTCCAGATCAGCACGGCGACCATCAGACCTGCAGATCAGCACGGCGATCATCAGACCTGCAGATCAGCACGGCGACCATCAGACCGGCAGATCAGCTCGGCGACCATCAGACCTGCAGATCAGCACGGCGACCATCAGACCTGCAGATCAGCACGGCGACCATCAGACCTGAAGATCAGCACGGCGACCATCAGACCTCCAGATCAGCACGGCGACCATAAGACCTGCAGATCAGCACGGGACCCAAGCGGCACCCAGCAGCCGCGCAAATCGCTTCAAATCCAGGAAGTGACGTCACTTCTGCATCTAAAGTGCAAAGTAACTATGTGCTGCTCGGGTCCCGGGGTGATCTATAGGTCTGACGGAGAGGGAGGAAGGGCGGGCAGGCTGTGGAGAGCGGTGCTGGCACCGACCCGGCACGTACCACCTGGCCAGCTGCGTACCACCGGGTGAAAAGCCCTGGTGTACAAAATACTACCCCGAAGGGTTGGACTATAGCTAAAAAGACGTGTAGGAGGCGGCCAGGATATAACTTAATTTTAAATCATAAAGGATAGAAGTAATTATATCTCACCGCACACGTCACCAGTCAGGTGACCCAGGAAGAGGTGAGTGGCTGCGCGCAAGGAGCTATTAAGTGGAGAATGCAATCTACCGGATAACTGCAGCATAAGTACGAGGACCACAATTCTGCCTTGCACCAGGCATGCTCGCTCACACAGGTGTATTCTTATATGGCGAGTATACCCCAAACTCTATATTTTAAGAGGAAAAGTTGGATGGTCGTCTTATACGCCCAGTCACCTTATACGCCAGTACAGTACGGTATTTAGCCAATCAGAGAGTGCAAAAAATGACCAAAAAAAGACTCCTTGGAAAGATTCGGCATTGGTGGAAATCGGAAATTTCTACGGATTCAGAAATCGGTACTTCCGAGCATCCCTGGAGAGTATGAATGGTTGGAGAGAAGCAGATGATGAAGACGGTTTCTCAGGGAATATAGTCATCTTACCCTGGGAAGATCCAGCCTGGCCTATTGCCTAATCCCCCATGCAAGGCTGGGAATTGCAGCTGGAGCATTAGCTACATGTGAACGTTTATTGTGACTCGTTACATAATTCGCCCCGCAGCTCACTTATTACTATAGCAGTGACAGTCACACGATGGCGACCTTTGTCATATCAGAGGCTGCTGACTTCCTCCTTGTTTTTCCCATCAGCTGCTTTGGATGTACAAATGTCTCTTTGTGTCCGCAGCTGGTGAAGTGCGAAGCTAGTGAGTGTTAGTTCATGCTATGTTCCCTGCTAAATATCCTGAGTATGATTCACATTCAGCCTCTGGTGAAGTAGGGGGCCATTGTGTACAGGCTGACACAGACCTATGAGTGTACAGAGCAGTGCAGGGCCATGGGTTGCACAACACAGGCAAGACATGTTCTATGCTGTCTGCAGCCTCTGCCTCCCCCCTGTGCTCACACTGGATGGTTTCTTCCATACTGGCTCAGTCCAGTCTGGGGATGGGCGGGAGGAAGTGATTGCGCAGCACTAATGAAATGTGGGTCAGGTCAGACTCTGCAGCACAGATTCATGGAGGACACAGAGAGAGAAAGAGTGATTTGTACCTGGATACTGTCCGTTTGTGTTGAGAGTGTATTTAAACTTGTTAGTATTATTTTGGATTTATATATTGTTTTTTATTTATATAATACCAGCTTCTCATCTCAACAAATACAAAACAGACTATAGTCATGACGAGACAAATAACATTGATATCTGCACTTTACTCCTGGCAGACTTAAAGCATTTGAGCTGCAGCCACTAGGATGCTCTCTGTAAGCAGTAGTAGTGTTAGGGAGTCTTGCCCAAGGTCTCTTTACTGAATAGGTACTGGCATACTGAGCAGGAAAAGCTAAGTCTGCTGTATCAGAGGCCGAGCCCTTAACCAGCACACTATCCAGCCAGTGTTGGGCCAAAGATACGCACAGTGCAATCAAACATCCAGCAACACAAACTCTAAATACTGTATATGCATACTTCATGTTCAATACCCACATTATACAGCTGTATCAAATATCTGTATTTAAAAAAAACAACCTCTTGGGGATTCTTACCTTGGGAGGGAGAAGCCTCTGGATCCTAACAATACTTCCTCCCTCCTCCTCCATCCCTCTGTTGTTTTGCCGGGACCCCCCCGAATTGCAGCTAAGTAAATATTTACCTACTGCGATCCTGCGCAGACACTCTAGCGGCTCTTCATTCGGGTTAAGGCAGAAAAAGCTTGTGAAGAAACGCGGAAAAGCCGCAGGATGAGGCGGCTGTTTCCGCGTCTGACGCGGCGGTTTGCGCGCACAGGCCTGCTACTGACAGTCTGACCAGGCGCGGGGAGGCCACCGCATGTGCAGATAGCGGTGCGTCTCACCCCGCGTGCAGGCCAGCAGAGACATTGCAAAGAGTGACTGGTGTGGCTGGGACTGATAGTCCACACAGGTTCAGAATGACGCGTGCGCGCGCTGAGAGGCAGAGTTTATATGACAGCCAGAAGAAGGTCAGCTGACCAAGCTGGTCAGCTGACATTTCCACCACCTTTCATTGGTCCAGCACTTAGGGGAGGCGCTGGAAGCGCTGATGTATATATACTGGGTGCTGGTCATTTCTCTGGTGTCTGGCGTTGCGATCACTATGTGGTAGCACTCAGGCCTTGTCTGTACTTTGTTCTAGCATAGTTTCCAAAGGTGTTGATGATCAAGGCGTTCACACCTTAGCATTAGGAACATTGAATTGTATTATTTGTTATGACCTTCTGCCTGCTTGTACCTTGCTATTTCTGATTTCCTGTTGCCAAACTCTGCTCGGTCATGGACTCTGTATTTGCCTCCTGATTCTGTACTGTGCTATTCTGATACTCCGTTGCCAAACCCTGCCTGTTAATTGGATTCCGTATCTGTCTCCTGAATCTGTACCTTATCTGTCTGTGTGTTAACGACCTGGATTGCCCGACCTCGAGAACTGGCCTTACTGTTAGAGGCAGTTCCCAGACCTGTTAGTGACACCCTCTCATTGGTGTCACTCACACTCTGTCCTTCCGACTCTCAGCCTAGCTCCTCCCCCGGGAGAGTCTAGGCCAACGGAAGGAACATACTTCTGTGCAGTACTCAAAGTATTGCTGTTGCTCTTAACACTCACTTGTTATCTCAGGTGTCCAGAGGTTAGTAGATATCTGATTATCAGTGATACTGCAGATCATCAATAATCGGGTATATTCTGTATTCCTGGTGAGACTGCAGTTCACTGGTAATCAGACCCTCTCTGTGTTACACCGATCGTTACAAAGCTGAATTCGATCGATCCGCTCTACTGCGCAGGCGTGAGTCCTTTGCGCCTGCGCAGTAGAGCGGATACGATTGGCCTTGGCTATTTCCGCCTAGCCTGAACGAAGAGCCGCTAGTGCCCCTGCGCAGGATCGCAGAGAGGTAAATAAATCTCTGCTTGTCAAGCTTATCGGGGAGGTTTCGGGGGAGTCAGCGCTGGATTCCCTGAAGCTACAGGGAAGGGGGAAGTCTCGTTGGGACCCTGAGCCTGACCCCTCCCGAAGTAAGTATCCCCCAGAGGGCTTTTTTTAAAATACACAGTCTCTTCTAAGCAAACCTGTGAGATCCACAGGTGTAAAATTGAAATACTTGCCTCGGCAAAAGAGAAATCAGAGGCTTCCCACATCCTCCTCCCGACAACCTATCCATCGCTGGGAACCTCAGAAGTGTGCAGTTGCGCTCCCGTATGCAAACAAGCATGGCCGGTCTCTACAGGTATAGGACCGCTTGCAAAGTAGCAACAAGCCATCGCTCGGGCTTGTCGGAAAAAGCGATCCTGTTCAGCTCCAAGCTACTATGCGAGCATGAGATGGCTGCGCCTGTGCGTTTGATGAAACAATTGGGGGATGGGGGATTAACCAGAGGCTTCCCTCTACTTAGATAAATAGAGTCCAGTTTGCAGTGCGATTCGGCAAACAGGACGTACAGGCACATCCTGTCAATTAGCAGTGCGTGCGCGCTCCTGCCGCTCGTTCATGGCAGGACTGAATGAAAGATCCGGACTTCCATAGAAGCCATCTTCATTCATTAACATGAAAGTAAAAAGTAAACATAAAAAAATTTACTTCTTGTGAACACAGGATAAATTATGCAGCACCATCTGGTGAATGAAAAGTAAAATTAAAATAGAAATACAGTATAAAAAACATCCCCTATAGTTCTTAAACCACCCTCCCCCTCCCCCCTTCCAGTTACTAAAATAAAACACTTGTGTACAAAAAAAAAGCCGAAGTGGCGGCAGTGAAATTAGGTACTCAGCTTTTTAAATATGTATCATGTCATGAGGGTATGTTACTGTTATTTTTGCAAATAAGGGCTTGTAATTATTGATAGGGTACAGGGAGAAAACAAAAAACTGAAAAAAATACACCTTTATTTCCAAATAATATATTGTCGCCATATATTTTATTAGGAACATAATTTAAATGTTATGACAGCCAGGACAAATGGGCACATTAAATGTGTAGGTTTTATGTACAGTAGCATTGTTAATTTTAAAACTATAGGTGATGGAATTTGAGAAATAGTGTATCTTTTAATTCCCCCCCCCCCCCTTGTTTTTGCCTAATAAATGCATAGAAATTAAAGTAATTACTGAAAACAAGCATCAACCACAAAATGCCTAATTTGTGATGAAAAAAACAAGATGTAGATCATTTTTGTGTGATAATCAGTGATAACGTTATGGCCAAATAAATGGGAGGAGCGCCGAAATGTAAAAATAGCTCTTGTTGGGAAGGGTAAAATAGCGCCAGTGGAATGAGATGGTAAAACACACAAGGGGAAAGAGAGCCCATTGGTCCCGGATTTACAACTCTGAGGCCTGTCAGCACAGGCGTTCTGGCGCCCTGAACTCCGACCCTGAACAAAGGCCACACCTCCAAGTAAATATATTCTGAATTATAAATCCCTGCCTTATGTCAATAACTGTCCTTAGAATCTTACACTATAATCACTGTCTCATATTGTCCATAGTGACATGAGACAAGTATTAGGGTGTAAGTGCCTGAGGTCAGTGATCTGAGGAGGAGAGGCCGCCTCTCCAACACAAGGCACCGGTAGGCACGTGCCTACAGTGCCTTATGGAAAATCCAGCCTTGGCACCCATTCAGGCCTACATTCTGCAGTTTAAGGGATAGACACAATAGATAAAGGGAAGCTGTGTATAAGTTGGTGGTGTGGAGGATTAAGGCGGCTACACATGACTCGACGGCCATTAGATCGAACATCTGATAGATCCCTTTCAGATCGAATCTGATCAGAGAGGGGTTTATTACCTGCCCACACACTGCACACCAATATTGGAAATCTAACTAATGTCACCGTCTCCTGGGCCTCCCCTATGTAATGAGTCATCCCCCCCCCCTCAGTAGGCCTGTAATGACAAACACAGCGTTACACAGCGCTCAGATGAATATACCCGCAATTACCAATATGGTTCAAGGATGTATTTAAAGAGACTCTGTAACATTAAAAAGATCCCCTGGGGGGTACTCACCTCGGGTGGGGGAAGCCTCCGGATCCTAATGAGGCTTCCCACGCCGTCCTCTGTCCCACGGGGGTCTCTCCGCAGCCCTCCGAACAGCCGGCGACTGTGCCGACTGTTAGTTTAATATTTACCTTTGCTGGCTCCAGCGGGGGGCGCTGTGGAGGCTTTCCGTTCCGAACTACACGGAAATACCCGATCTCAGTCGGGTCCGCTCTACTGCGCAGGCGCCGGAAACTTGCGCCTGCGCAGTAGAGCAGACCCGACGGCGATCGGGTATTTCCGTGTAGTTCGGAGCCGACAGCCGTCAGAGCGCCTGCGCTGGAGCCAGGAAGGTAAATAATGACGTCACCGCTGCCCGGACTCCACGGAGGGCTGCAGCGAGACCCCTGACGGATGGAGGACGGCGTGGGAAGCCTCATTAGGATCCGGAGGCTTCCCCCACCCGAGGTGAGTACCCCCCAGGGGATCTTTTTATGTTACAGATCCTCTTTAAATAATCAATATGATTTATATATACAGTACATAACTAAAAGGGTTCCTATGTTATAGACAGTCCTACGGGTACGCTTCTGAAACAAGGCTTGAGTTAGTCCTTTCTTATCAATAGTATTTCTCCTCCAGAAGCGCTCCACCATAGACAACAATGCTGTCACCACCACCAGGAACACCCTAAAGGATCCTCACTCACCAAATAAGGTGGGCCAGCAATGACATTGGCCTTATCTCGCCTCTGGGGTATTTGATAGGCTCCCCACACCCTGTGGCAGTCAGATGCTATCCAGATATCACCTCTCCTTTCTTCCTGAATGTGACCTCAATGCAAACAAATGCTATCATTGCGCAGGCATCTTAGCTTAAAAGGGTATTTATTAAAAAAGGTTCCACTCACATGTTACAGGTAGTTGGTAAGCCTGTGGAGTGTTAGGAACGGGCTCCACCCCGTGCGGCCTCCCGGGCTGGCCGCCGTGTGCTGGTATCCCAGGGCTTGCTCGCTCCACCACGCCACCGCGTCCCACTACACTGTCCGTGTTACTTCCGCATGTGGCTCCTCCCTATCGATTTCGTCATGAAGATGACTCATTCAGGGGATGGAGCCACCATGCGGAGATTGCTGTAATAAGGCGTCTTGCTACGCCCCTTTGTGACGTCGCACCCCCGCCTCCCAATAGGCTCCGTCCGCTTCCCGGCCAGTGCGCATGCCGTCATTACGCTACACGCCTCCCTCTACTTGAAACTCACTTCCTTGCGTGTCAGTGTGCGTTCCGGAGCCCGGGAGGCTTTTGTACACATAAAAAACTTTATTTAAAACTTTATTACAAATTCTATTCATGTTAAAAAACCTTCTATAAGGATCAGTGTTGGATTCAATCCCCCTAACATGTTTGCTAATTTTAAACATCCTCTTACATCATATTATACCAACTAAACTACGTGACCCCATGTTACTTCTCTACAATTCACCGTATTTTCATTCAAATTATTTGTGGAGCATCCTCCGCTCCACAAGCTTTTACATTAGAAGCAGCGTATTCAACATAACATCATATTTCATTTATATCACCAGACCCAATCCTCTACTTTATAAACACATTCTTTCTAATTTGTCTATCCCCACATTATTTCCATATAAATTATCTCCATGATCTCTATTTCCACATTCTTTCCATATACATATTTTACATCTTCATAAGGACGAGGTTATAATCAGTACATTCATTTACATATTCATATTCATATTGTCTCCCTCTAGTGGCCTAACCCCATACTGCCATAATATTATTTTATTTCACACATGCAAAATTCCTTCCCTCTCTTAGCTGTCATCAATAAAACAGTTGAGATCTATTTCCACATTAAATCCCTTTGGTTGCATGGTTTCCATCAAGAAGATCCACTCAGTCTCCTTTCTTGAAATTAATCTAATCCTGTTTCCCCCTCGCCATGGTATGTTTATCTTCTCAATTGCACAAAAATTCAGCCCACTTGGGTCTCGGTCATGTTCTTTTCTAAAGTGCTCGGATACACTATGCCCCCTCACCCCCTTTCTTATGTTCCTTACATGTTCAGCTATTCGCTCTGTTAATTCCCTTTTGGTCCGACCTATATATTGCTTCCCACACCCACACCAAAGCAAATATACTACCCCTTTGCTGTGACATGTGATGTTTTGTTCTACCTTGAAGGATCTCCCATTCTGAAATGATACGAAACAATCTGTTCTCACTCCCTTGGCCCCTCTACACGAGAAGCACCCCCCACATGGGAAAAATCCTTTCCTCTGCCAAGGCATCAACTGAGGGGCTTTTGGTGGATTTACACAGCTAGGAGCCAGTATATTTTTTAAATTATTGGCTTTCCTATATATCATTTTAGGTTTATCAGGCAGCAGTTTTTTCAAAGTGACATCTTCCAACAAAATACCCCAATGTCTCGAGATAATTCTCTCCAAATTCTTATGTTTAGTACTAAAATCTGTGATAAATGCAGTTTGATATTTTTGTTGTGATCCTCCTTGATCCCTTTTACCCTGTAATAGATCTCTTCTTTCCCTTTTTCCCACTTCAATCATGGTTTTTTGCAAACTCTCCTCATCATAACCTTTCTCAACAAATCTATCTATCAGAACCTGAGATTGCTCCACATATTCCCATGTGTGAGTGCAATTCCTTCTCATCCTCACCATCTGGCCCCTTGGTATCCCCCCTATCCACCTAGGGTGATGATTACTATCTACTGGGATGAAACCATTTCTATCTGTGTCTTTAAAGTGGCTTTTCGTCAACAATCTAGTGCCCTCCTTCCTTATGTCTAAATCCAAAAAATTAATGGTGCTTCTACTGAACTCCACATTGAGTTCAATATTCCAATCATTATTATTCAATTGTGAAATAAACTCTTGCAAGTGCTCTACCGACCCATTCCATAACCAGAACAGGTCATCTATATATCTAGACCAGTGACTCAATGGTATCCCACTCTGTGCTTCTACTTCCAAAATACCCTCCTCCCATCTAGACATAAAGAGGTTGGCCAAACATGGAGCATACCCCGCCCCCATGGCACAACCTCGCTTTTGCAAAAAATAATCTCCTTGGTGCCAAAAATAGTTCCTTTTAAGTGCAAAATTTAATAATTCCAAAAGAAAAATTCTTTGTTTCTGCTGCATTTCATCATCCAGTGTGAGATAGTGTTCAACCGCTTCAAGGGCCAGATGGTGAGGAATGTTTGTGTATAATGATGAGACATCGGCAGTCACCAGTACTGTGTCCTGTCCAACCCCCATCTCCTCAATTTGGTTCAACATGTGTTTTGTATCTTTAATGACATAGGGCAATTTATCCACTAATGGCTGAAGGTACCCATTTAGAAACTTGCCTAACTTGTGGGTAATAGATCCCAACCCACTGATGATGGGCCTTCCCGGTGGGTTGATTTTATCCTTGTGTACTTTTGGGACCTGGTACACTATCGGTACCCTGGGTGCAGATGGGATCAAATATGAAAACTCCTGATCATTCAGGATGCCCTCATCCAATCCCTGTTTCAACAACCCTCTCAGCTCCTTCATATACATGTTTGTGGGATCCCCCCTCAGTTTTACATATGTTTCTGGATCACAAATCAGCCTGTCAAGTTCCTTTGCATATTGTTCTTTACTCAAAACTACTACTCCCCCTCCTTTATCAGCTGGGCGGACTACTAGTTCTTTCTTGTCCAACATCTCCTTAGCTATTTTCCTCTCATCACTATGTCCATTCTCAGGGATTTTCCTAATTTCATTCTCCACCATTTTTTTAAAAACCTCAATGGACTTACTCCCTGTCTGGGGGTTAAATGTTGATGGATTCCTCAATCCTGAGTGGCGGTATGGGTCCACTTTATTGGCTCTGTTGTTGGGGCTTTCTCTTTGTGCAAAATATTTTTTGATGTTAAGTTTTCGTGTGAACTTTTGCAGATCAATGTAAGTTTTAAATTTATTCAGTCCACTCCTTGGGGCATATTTGAGGCCCTTATCCAACAGACGGATCTCTCGGTCCTCCAATTCTACTCCACTCAAATTATATATTCCTTCTCCTCCTAATACCTTCTTCTTTTGAATTCTCCTCCCTCCCCTGGATCCCCTTCTGCCTCTCTTTTTCTCTCTTTTGGTGGTGTATGAAACTCCACCACTTTCCGTTCCCCAGACTCCTCGCCACCCGGGGTTCTCCATCCTGGAGGGGACCTTCCCCTCCAACCCTCTTCTAAAAAAGGCCTATACTGTTGTTCATTCCTCAGAGGGTCATACCTGTTATAGACAGGAACCTGGTATCTATTATAGTGGCCTCCCCTAGATTGTGGTTGGTACGGTGCCCCTCCCCCTCTGTAATAGTGTTGTGGGGGGGTCTTTGGTGGTCCCCAATATCTATTCGGAGGAGTTCGTGGGTTCTTTTTAGGGGTCCTGGGGTTATAATACCTATTCGGTGTTCTCGGGGGGTGATATTTTGGTACAGGCTTTTCCTGTTCCCCATCCTCAGAGGTATCAGATACTTGTATTACCACTTCTTTTTTCTTATTAGTCTGGCATCTGTACGCTGTCTTATTTTTAAACGCTTCCAAATCTTTTTCATATCTAAATTTCCTATCTTCTATTATAGTTTTTTCTGACTGTGTCAGTGAGTCACATAATTTTTGGGACAATTTTTTATATTCATCTCTTTCTTTATTGGGGTCAAGTTTTGTTTTTATGTCTTCTATTTCTTTAGATAATCTTTCCAACCTTGCCGTCTTTCTTTTTATACTAATCCTTACCATAAGCAACCCACACTGAGTGAGCTGTTCCTCGCATTCCTGATCGTTTATTTCATTTTCCTCTCCATCATCTGGTAATATGTCCCACCGAAATTTTTTTGGAACATACCCTTTGCCCACATATTTGTTCAATATTGCAATGTCCCACCATGTTGTTTGCTCCTTGTACATAGTATTCTGTAACTTTCTAAAGTTATCCTCTAAGGTGTTTTCATGAGGCCTACATTCATTACCCAAAGCATCATCAACATTAATATGCCTAGTTCTCCTGTACTCAAATACATCCATCATCAAGCTTGCTGTATAAATACTCAATATGAGGAAATGTCAAACACAGCGTTACACAGCGCTCAGATGAATATACCCGCAATTACCAATATGGTTCAAGGATGTATTTAAATAATCAATATGATTTATATATACAGTACATAACTAAAAGGGTTCCTATGCTATAGACAGTCCTACGGGTACGCTTCTGAAACAAGGCTTGAGTTAGTCCTTTCTTATCAATAGTATTTCTCCTCCAGAAGCGCTCCACCATAGACAACAATGCTGTCACCACCACCAGGAACACCCTAAAGGATCCTCACTCACCAAATAAGGTGGGCCAGCAATGACATTGGCCTTATCTCGCCTCTGGGGTATTTGATAGGCTCCCCACACCCTGTGGCAGTCAGATGCTATCCAGATATCACCTCTCCTTTCTTCCTGAATGTGACCTCAATGCAAACAAATGCTATCATTGCGCAGGCATCTTAGCTTAAAAGGGTATTTATTAAAAAAGGTTCCACTCAGATGTTACAGGTAGTTGGTAAGCCTGTGGAGTGTTAGGAACGGGCTCCACCCCGTGCGGCCTCCCGGGCTGGCCGCCGTGTGCTGGTATCCCAGGGCTTGCTCGCTCCACCACGCCACCGCGTCCCACTACACTGTCCGTGTTACTTCCGCATGTGGCTCCTCCTTTTTTAATAAATACCCTTTTAAGCTAAGATGCCTGCGCAATGATAGCATTTGTTTGCATTGAGGTCACATTCAGGAAGAAAGGAGAGGTGATATCTGGATAGCATCTGACTGCCACAGGGTGTGGGGAGCCTATCAAATACCCCAGAGGCGAGATAAGGCCAATGTCATTGCTGGCCCACCTTATTTGGTGAGTGAGGATCCTTTAGGGTGTTCCTGGTGGTGGTGACAGCATTGTTGTCTATGGTGGAGCGCTTCTGGAGGAGAAATACTATTGATAAGAAAGGACTAACTCAAGCCTTGTTTCAGAAGCATACCCGTAGGACTGTCTATAACATAGGAACCCTTTTAGTTATGTACTGTATATATAAATCATATTGATTATTTAAATACATCCTTGAACCATATTGGTAATTGCGGGTATATTCATCTGAGCGCTGTGTAACGCTGTGTTTGACATTTCCTCATATTGAGTATTTATACAGCAAGCTTGATGATGGATGTATTTGAGTACAGGAGAACTAGGCATATTAATGTTGATGATGCTTTGGGTAATGAATGTAGGCCTCATGAAAACACCTTAGAGGATAACTTTAGAAAGTTACAGAATACTATGTACAAGGAGCAAACAACATGGTGGGACATTGCAATATTGAACAAATATGTGGGCAAAGGGTATGTTCCAAAAAAATTTCGGTGGGACATATTACCAGATGATGGAGAGGAAAATGAAATAAACGATCAGGAATGGGAGGAACAGCTCACTCAGTGTGGGTTGCTTATGGTAAGGATTAGTATAAAAAGAAAGACGGCAAGGTTGGAAAGATTATCTAAAGAAATAGAAGACAAAAACAAAACTTGACCCCCATAAAGAAAGAGATGAATATAAAAAATTGTCCCAAAAATTATGTGACTCACTGACACAGTCAGAAAAAACTATAATAGAAGATAGGAAATTTAGATATGAAAAAGATTTGGAAGCGTTTAAAAATAAGACAGCGTACAGATGCCAGACTAATAAGAAAAAAGAAGTGGTAATACAAGTATCTGATACCTCTGAGGATGGGGAACAGGAAAAGCCTGTACCAAAATATCACCCCCCGAGAACACCGAATAGGTATTATAACCCCAGGACCCCTAAAAAGAACCCACGAACTCCTCCGAATAGATATTGGGGACCACCAAAGACCCCCCCACAACACTATTACAGAGGGGGAGGGGCACCGTACCAACCACAATCTAGGGGAGGCCACTATAATAGATACCAGGTTCCTGTCTATAACAGGTATGACCCTCTGAGGAATGAACAACAGTATAGGCCTTTTTTAGAAGAGGGTTGGAGGGGAAGGTCCCCTCCAGGATGGAGAACCCCGGGTGGCGAGGAGTCTGGGGAACGGAAAGTGGTGGAGTTTCATACACCACCAAAAGAGAGAAAAAGAGAGGCAGAAGGGGATCCAGGGGAGGGAGGAGAATTCAAAAGAAGAAGGTATTAGGAGGAGAAGGAATATATAATTTGAGTGGAGTAGAATTGGAGGACCGAGAGATCCGTCTGTTGGATAAGGGCCTCAAATATGCCCCAAGGAGTGGACTGAATAAATTTAAAACTTACATTGATCTGCAAAAGTTCACACGAAAACTTAACATCAAAAAATATTTTGCACAAAGAGAAGGCCCCAACAACAGAGCCAATAAAGTGGACCCATACCGCCACTCAGGATTGAGGAATCCATCAACATTTAACCCCCAGACAGGGAGTAAGTCCATTGAGGTTTTTAAAAAAATGGTGGAGAATGAAATTAGGAAAATCCCTGAGAATGGACATAGTGATGAGAGGAAAATAGCTAAGGAGATGTTGGACAAGAAAGAACTAGTAGTCCGCCCAGCTGATAAAGGAGGGGGAGTAGTAGTTTTGAGTAAAGAACAATATGCAAAGGAACTTGACAGGCTGATTTGTGATCCAGAAACATATGTAAAACTGAGGGGGGATCCCACAAACATGTATATGAAGGAGCTGAGAGGGTTGTTGAAACAGGGATTGGATGAGGGCATCCTGAATGATCAGGAGTTTTCATATTTGATCCCATCTGCACCCAGGGTACCGATAGTGTACCAGGTCCCAAAAGTACACAAGGATAAAATCAACCCACCGGGAAGGCCCATCATCAGTGGGTTGGGATCTATTACCCACAAGTTAGGCAAGTTTCTAAATGGGTACCTTCAGCCATTAGTGGATAAATTGCCCTATGTCATTAAAGATACAAAACACATGTTGAACCAAATTGAGGAGATGGGGGTTGGACAGGACACAGTACTGGTGACTGCCAATGTCTCATCATTATACACAAACATTCCTCACCATCTGGCCCTTGAAGCGGTTGAACACTATCTCACACTGGATGATGAAATGCAGCAGAAACAAAGAATTTTTCTTTTGGAATTATTAAATTTTGCACTTAAAAGGAACTATTTTTGGCACCAAGGAGATTATTTTTTGCAAAAGCGAGGTTGTGCCATGGGGGCGGGGTATGCTCCATGTTTGGCCAACCTCTTTATGTCTAGATGGGAGGAGGGTATTTTGGAAGTAGAAGCACAGAGTGGGATACCACTGAGTCACTGGTCTAGATATATAGATGACCTGTTCTGGTTATGGAATGGGTCGGTAGAGCACTTGCAAGAGTTTATTTCACAATTGAATAATAATGATTGGAATATTGAACTCAATGTGGAGTTCAGTAGAAGCACCACTAATTTTTTGGATTTAGACATAAGGAAGGAGGGCACTAGATTGTTGACGAAAAGCCACTTTAAAGACACAGATAGAAATGGTTTCATCCCAGTAGATAGTAATCATCACCCTAGGTGGATAGGGGGGATACCGAGGGGCCAGATGGTGAGGATGAGAAGGAATTGCACTCACACATGGGAATATGTGGAGCAATCTCAGGTTCTGATAGATAGATTTGTTGAGAAAGGTTATGATGAGGAGAGTTTGCAAAAAACCATGATTGAAGTGGGAAAAAGGGAAAGAAGAGATCTATTACAGGGTAAAAGGGATCAAGGAGGATCACAACAAAAATATCAAACTGCATTTATCACAGATTTTAGTACTAAACATAAGAATTTGGAGAGAATTATCTCGAGACATTGGGGTATTTTGTTGGAAGATGTCACTTTGAAAAAACTGCTGCCTGATAAACCTAAAATGATATATAGGAAAGCCAATAATTTAAAAAATATACTGGCTCCTAGCTGTGTAAATCCACCAAAAGCCCCTCAGTTGATGCCTTGGCAGAGGAAAGGATTTTTCCCATGTGGGGGGTGCTTCTCGTGTAGAGGGGCCAAGGGAGTGAGAACAGATTGTTTCGTATCATTTCAGAATGGGAGATCCTTCAAGGTAGAACAAAACATCACATGTCACAGCAAAGGGGTAGTATATTTGCTTTGGTGTGGGTGTGGGAAGCAATATATAGGTCGGACCAAAAGGGAATTAACAGAGCGAATAGCTGAACATGTAAGGAACATAAGAAAGGGGGTGAGGGGGCATAGTGTATCCGAGCACTTTAGAAAAGAACATGACCGAGACCCAAGTGGGCTGAATTTTTGTGCAATTGAGAAGATAAACATACCATGGCGAGGGGGAAACAGGATTAGATTAATTTCAAGAAAGGAGACTGAGTGGATCTTCTTGATGGAAACCATGCAACCAAAGGGATTTAATGTGGAAATAGATCTCAACTGTTTTATTGATGACAGCTAAGAGAGGGAAGGAATTTTGCATGTGTGAAATAAAATAATATTATGGCAGTATGGGGTTAGGCCACTAGAGGGAGACAATATGAATATGAATATGTAAATGAATGTACTGATTATAACCTCGTCCTTATGAAGATGTAAAATATGTATATGGAAAGAATGTGGAAATAGAGATCATGGAGATAATTTATATGGAAATAATGTGGGGATAGACAAATTAGAAAGAATGTGTTTATAAAGTAGAGGATTGGGTCTGGTGATATAAATGAAATATGATGTTATGTTGAATACGCTGCTTCTAATGTAAAAGCTTGTGGAGCGGAGGATGCTCCACAAATAATTTGAATGAAAATACGGTGAATTGTAGAGAAGTAACATGGGGTCACGTAGTTTAGTTGGTATAATATGATGTAAGAGGATGTTTAAAATTAGCAAACATGTTAGGGGGATTGAATCCAACACTGATCCTTATAGAAGGTTTTTTAACATGAATAGAATTTGTAATAAAGTTTTAAATAAAGTTTTTTATGTGTACAAAAGCCTCCCGGGCTCCGGAACGCACACTGACACGCAAGGAAGTGAGTTTCAAGTAGAGGGAGGCGTGTAGCGTAATGACGGCATGCGCACTGGCCGGGAAGCGGACGGAGCCTATTGGGAGGCGGGGGTGCGACGTCACAAAGGGGCGTAGCAAGACGCCTTATTACAGCAATCTCCGCATGGTGGCTCCATCCCCTGAATGAGTCATCTTCATGACGAAATCGATAGGGAGGAGCCACATGCGGAAGTAACACGGACAGTGTAGTGGGACGCGGTGGCGTGGTGGAGCGAGCAAGCCCTGGGATACCAGCACACGGCGGCCAGCCCGGGAGGCCGCACGGGGTGGAGCCCGTTCCTAACACTCCACAGGCTTACCAACTACCTGTAACATGTGAGTGGAACCTTTTTTAATAAATACCCTTTTAAGCTAAGATGCCTGCGCAATGATAGCATTTGTTTGCATTGAGGTCACATTCAGGAAGAAAGGAGAGGTGATATCTGGATAGCATCTGACTGCCACAGGGTGTGGGGAGCCTATCAAATACCCCAGAGGCGAGATAAGGCCGATGTCATTGCTGGCCCACCTTATTTGGTGAGTCAGGCCTGTAATGAGTTTGGAAGCAGCTGAGCTCTCCTGCCTGCTGGCACAAGTCCTGTGTCTTCTCTCCATTAGTGCATGTGCGGTCCCGGCCATGTGCCTCCCAGATTGTAGCGGATTGGCCAGGGTGGGCACTGCTGGAGCTTACAGACTACAGGGGGCTGGAAGAAGCCCCAGGTAAGTAAAAATCCGTTTTTCCCATTCATCTCAGGGTTCTGGTTATACTATAAAAACTGAAATTTAGTTATCTACTCTTAGATAAATGGATGACAATGTAAAATAATCCCCCTATTGTAAAAAAAACGACTTTGTATGCTCTTGTAATCAGCAAATATACTGTATTTTTTGGACTATAAGACTCACTTTTTCTCCCCCAAAAGTGGGGAAAAAAGTCACTGCATCTTATAGTCCAAATGCAGGGAGTTCCTGGCTTGTGAACGCCTGCCGATACGAACCTCCAACCCACCGCAATGTCGGGGACTCCCTGTACTGTGCCCATGCAGAGGAGGACACGGGGGACAAACGGAGGACACGGGGACACAAAAGGACATAGAGGGGGACACAAAAGGACATAGAGGGGGACACAAAGGGGCATAGAGGTGGACACAAGGAGGACAGAGGAGGACATAGGGAGACACAAGCGGTATAAGGGGGCATGTGGTGCAAAGGGGACATAATCCACAAGATTCCCCTTCACCATGCATACACCAGGTTTAGTATATATATTTTTCCCCTGGTTTTGTCCTCTAAACCTAGGTGCATCTTATGGTCAGGAGCGTCTTATAGTCTGAAAAATACAGGTAATCGTTGAGCGCCAGGAGAAGCTCGCTGTTCGGCCTCCTCTCTGTGCTCCTCTGCTAAAGAGATGCATTGCTGTGGCAACGGCTGACACATCACTGCAATCTGGACCAAATGTGTGGATTTTCTGTGCACAGTATTCGGCAGAGGAGGTGGGGGAGCATGTGGAAGAAGCTGCCCAGTAGCCACCAGGACATGACCACTTTGATTGTCAATGGTGGAAAGAACACTGGATTAACTACAATCTCAATATCTCATGATGGACTGGAATAGTAGATGGGACACCACGAGAATGGACTAACTGCCAGCTGCAACCTGGACTGGCAGTCAGGGCTCGCCAGGAGCAGACTGTAGAACTGGACTGACAGGCACAGTTAAAGACTGACAGTAGTCAGGACAGTGGTCTGGCTGTCAGACAGATCAGAATGCAGACTAGACTGTGTTCAGTGGACTGAGACAGACTGTGGACTGACTGAGGCAGACAATGGAGAAAACCTGTGGACTGGTAAGGAGAACAACTTGACACGTTGCAGCTATACAAGCGACCAGCACTGAACACTGTTTGCCTGGGAGTGCACATTCCTAGTGAGTGTTTGGGAAGGAAGCCAAGTGACAGCAGTCACACCATGCTGTAAGATGTCTGAGGATGGTCCTAAAGGAAGAGGATGCCGTTGGAACCGGGGAGCCTATTGCTGGATTAGGACGAGTATAATATTGTCCTCCTGTGACGCCACCCACCAATCCAATTATGTGTGGTCCGGTATTAGTCATGGAGAGCAAAGGAAAAGAGGCGCCCAATATATATAACACTTTAAAATCAATAAAATAAAGAAGGTTGAGGTGGCTTACCTCATAGTAGCCAGAGCCGTCTATATGCCAGACTCGGGGCGCCTCTCTAGAGTCTGACATATAGACGGCTCTGGCACTTTTGTTTGGCCTGAGGAAGTGGGCATAGTCCCACGAAACGAATTGCCTGTGCTTAATTATCCATTAAACTTCCTTAATTAAGTGAGTTTGTCATCTATGAGGTAAGCCACCTCAACCTTCTTTATTTTATTGATTTTAAAGTGTTTTATATATATTGGGCGCCTCTTTTCCTTTGCTGTACCCTACTCCCCCCACCTATTCTGGAGGGGGGCCTTGTACACCCAAGTTTTTTGCTAAGAGAGTGGAGTCGGGTGTAAAAGTGCCTAAAGTGGTCGGTTGCCCCCAGCGCAACCCACCTTTGTGAGTATCCTTTTTTCAAAAGTACTTTTGATACTCAATACTTGTGACATACTGCACTATTTGGGCTCCCATTTGTCTTTTTCTTCCAGTACTAGTCATGGAGAGAACCGGAAGACATAACTGTATCACTTTTGTTGTTATGTCTTCGGACACCCACCAATCCCATCTTACTATGCCACAGTTGTCATTCAGGTCTCAACCACTAGGGGCTTCTGAAGGCGATTGCACTGTGAGCAATATAAATATTTAGGAATGGATGATGTACCTATACATGGAACAATCTCAATTGTGTGTACTATCGGTAAAAAGTATTGATTTTGCACTGGAAATGGGGTATTTTGCTGCCACCACTCACCAGATTGAAACAAGGTAGAGAGACCTCGGAACTAGCTGTTCCTAAAAGAAAGAAAAAGGTTATTTGCAACCTAACTAGCAAATCAAACAGTTTATAAAGATAATGTGGTAGTGTGTCTCTTCTGAGGACCGAGTTCAAGTATGTATCAGAAATAATCAGATAACAAGGGCAAAAACTGGAACAATTAAATTGTTAATTTATTAAAAAAAAACTATACACAAGAAAATATAGAGGAAAATGCTGTAAAGTATATCTAGCAGTTGAAAAGAGGATTGGTTGGAGAGAAATAAGCTGAAAAGAGAAAATTATAGAGACTGTCTAAAAAGTTCAAAATACCATCTCTGACTGAGTCCAATGAGTGGTAAAGTCTTTGTTCCGAATAACCCAAAGTATTGCATTTTGGCCAGTGTACGGCTGGCGTGTCGGTAGATGAAATACGACAAACAGATGATGGACTAAGCACATCTGATTTGCATGCTTCTTCAGGGTCTATGGCTAAAAGTATTAGAGGCAGAGGATCAGAAGGATGCCAGGAAACTGGTTTTGTTTAAAAGAAAATAAATATGGCAGCCACCATACCCCTGTTACTTCAGGTGTCCTTTAAACTGAATGCAAACATTTACCTTCACGGCTGCAGCACAGGTGCAGTAGCAGGTTTGGAGTCTATCGGAAAGCCACTGCTGCGCCTGTCGGCTGTATTTATGGGGGCTGCCAGCTCTGGATCCCGGAGGGTGAAGAGGATGAGGGAAGCCTCATTAGGATCCAGAGCCTTCCCTCTCCAGGGGTAAGTAGCCCCCAGGGGCTGGGGTTTTATTTTGTTACAGTTTTATTTTAACATCTATTTGACCACCTCTACCTGTAGTCACCCAGAGTGCCATATATACAGTGCTGCCCTATAGTTATTCATACCCCTGGCAAATTTTGACTTAAAGTTAGTTTTATTCAACTAGCAAGTAATTTTTTGACAGGAAATGACATAGGTGTCTCCTAAAAGAAAAGAAGACTATGTACAAGAGGCATTATTGTGGGAAAAAAATAATTTCTCAACTTACTTACTCATTTACTGTATATCTGAGCAAAAAGTGTCCGGTCCAAAAGTATTCACACGGTTCACAAATTGTCACAGTCTGTGGGAAAATCCAAAGTTCTATACCATTCCAAATAGTCCAAGCTGTTCTAAAGTATCCTATTTACCCTTATTAATTGGTAACAGCTGTTTTAATCCACTCAACAGGTGAAAAACAGCAGCTCTCTGCAGTTGGTTTGTGGACAGTCATGGCTAAGATAAAGGAGCTCAGTGAGGACCTGCAGCTACGCATTGTGGCTGCTCACAAGTCAGGAAAGGGCTACAAGGCCATTTCTAAATGTTTTCAAGTTCCAGTGACTACAGACCGAAGTATTATTAAAAAATACAAGTTGAGGACGTGGTCGGAAGCCAAAAGTGACACCTGTGCTGGCCAGGAGGATAGTGAGAGAGGTGAAAAAGAATCCAAGGATCACCACCAAGGCCATCCTGGTGAATCTGGGCTCTGCTGATGGCAATGTCTTAAGGCAGACAATCCAATGGAAAGTGCATACTACTGGGTTCCATGGATGCAGACCAAGGAGGACACCACTTCTCCAGATAAGGCACACAAAAGCTTGCTTGGCCTTTGCAAATGCTCATCTGGATAAAGAAGATGTCTGGTCTTTTGTGTTATGGTCAGATAAAACAAAAATTGAATTGTTTGGTCACAATGATGTTTCCTTTATTTGGCATAAAAAAGGAGAAGCCTTCAACCCAAAGAACATCATTCCCACTGTCAAACACGGTGGTGGAAATCTAATGCATTG
The DNA here is from genome assembly GCF_040937935.1 of Hyperolius riggenbachi. Lineage (NCBI taxonomy): Eukaryota > Metazoa > Chordata > Amphibia > Anura > Hyperoliidae > Hyperolius > Hyperolius riggenbachi. Next base: position 40,742,411 of record NC_090652.1, read on the forward strand.
GGGGTGTTTATTCACCCAATTGATCAGGGAACCTAATCACAGTAAACAGCACCATGAAAAAAGAGCAATACATGAGGATTCTCAACAACAACATCAGGCAGTCTGCAGAGAAACTTGGCCTTGGCCACCAGTGGACATTCAGCATGACAATGACCCAAAACACACAGCAAAAGTGGTGATGAAATGATTAGTAGACAACAACATTAATGTTTTGGAGTGACCCAGCCAGAGTACTGGCTTGAATCCAACTGAGAATCTGTGGAAGGAGCTAAAGATCAGAGTGATGACAAGAAGACCCTCCAACCTGAAAGATTCTGAGCTCATTGCTAAAGATGAATGGTTAAAAATACCCATGGAGACATTCAAAAAGCTGATCTGCAATTATAGGAAGCTTTTGAATGCTGTAATAGCCAATAAAGGCTTTTCTATTGATTGTTGAGAAGGATATGAATAATTTTGGATTGGACATTTTTTGCTCAAATGTAAATAGTAACATTTTCCACAATAATGCCTCTTGTACATCATCTTATTATCTTTTGAGAGACACCTATGTTATTTCCCATCAAAAAATGAATTGCTGGTTGAATAAAAGTATTTTTGAGGGTGGGTGCACACATAACGGGAAAGGTCATATTTTCTGTCATGTGCGTTTTTTAGTGTGTGCGGTTTTAGTGTGGGTTTTTTTTGTGTTTGCATTTTTTCCACATATGTGTTTTCTAGTGTTTTGCGTGCATTGTTACGCGTTTGCGGTTTGCATATACAAAACGCAAATGCGTTTTTCAATTGCGTTTTATGCTAATCACTAGGAAGACAACAGAAAGCAGAAATACATCAGAAAACAATACAAAAAAAAACACATATTAAAATGCATGAAAAGCGAATACAAAACATTGACTGTAACGATCTGCTAGTGTATGAGGGCACTAGCAGACAGACAAACAAGAGAAATGTTACAAACAGTGACAGTAGAAGGCGATCCTGTCACTGGTACAGATATAAGAATGGTCAACAGGCAGGGTCGGTAACAGATCTGACATATAAGGTACAAAATCGGCAGGCAATAACAATGTGATTATACAGGCCGAGGTGGGCAACAGATCAGATTGGCAGAGGTACAGAATCAGCAGGCAAGAGCAAAGTGAGTATTCAGGCGGAGGTTGGCAACAGATCAGATTGGCAGAGGTACAGAATCAGTAGGCAAGAGCAAAGTGAGTATTCAGGCGGAGGTTGGCAACAGATCAGATTGGCAGAGGTACAGAATCGTAAGGCAGAGAGTAGTCAGAGAAACAGGCAAAAGGTCAAACACAGAATAAAAATCAACAATAATATATATTTATTCCTGAGCTAGTGTGAAATCCTCGGGGTCCTGCCGGTTCAAAGCACACAGGGATCTGACTAAGGTCTGAAGCCTTCACTGCGAAGTGTTAGCTAGAGCAGACAGTGAGCAAGTGTCAGCACAGCTCTTAAATAGCCCAGGTAAGCAGGCAACCACGCCCCTAAGCCGCTTGGCCAAACAGGAACCGGAGGTGGAGCCATGCGTGTTAGCTGACAGATGATCAGCTGACACGCTTCCTTAGAGCATAAGAGTGGCATCGCCGACAGCCAGGGTCGGCCCTAGACTTTTTGCCGCCTGAGGCAAGTTTTGAAAAAATTATTGCTGCCCCCCTCCCTCCCCGAGCTGGAGGGGTAGCGGGCAGGACGGGGGTATTGGGCCTAGCGGCAGGGAGGCTCCCTCGCCTGGGTCCCCCGTCCTCCGCTCCCCTCCAGCCTTAAATAGATCAGAAGCGCTACTCGTAAGAGGCAGTGGGCGGGGAGGAGTCACCTCTTCCTCGCTCGATCCAGCGTGCGCTCCACTGACGTCACTTCCTGCAACGCCATCCACTTACAATACAGTGGGCGGCGTTGCAGGAAGTGACGTCAGTGGAGCGCACGCTGGATCGAGGAAGAGGTGAGTCCTCCCCGCCCACTGCCTCTTACGAGTAGCGCTTCTGATCTATTTAAGGCTGGAGGGGAGCGGAGGACGGGGGACCCAGGCGAGGGAGGGGGGGAGTCCGACCCCCCTCCCCGCCGCTAGGCCCAATACCCCCTCCTGCCCGCTACCCCTCCAGCTCGGCGGCTGGCTCCCCGCACCCACCGACGCGCGGATGCCGCCCCTAGAAATGTGCCGCCTGAGGCAAAGGTTTCACCCCGCCTCATGAGCGGGCCGGCCCTGCCGACAGCGCATGTGTCCACCCTCATTTGCCATCTGAGAATCATGCGGCCGGATCTCCGCATGAACGCTGCTGACACCATCCCTGACAATGGGCTCTATTCACAAAAAGCCAAAATTTCCACAACATTTTACCGCTAAATTTCCGCAAGCGGTAAACTCCGCATTTTTTACACATTCACTAATATTTTCCGCATGTTTTCCGCATGCGGGAAAAAAGATGTGGAAACAGCCATTATTCATGCGGGAATCATGCGGTAAAAAGGTTGCATGAAAAAGTGTTTAAAAAAAAAATTAAAATCCAGCAAGCCTCCAGACTTCATTAAAGTCAATGGGATGCGGAATATATCACCTACTACTTGTAGGTGATAAAAAATCGTTAAATAACGACGAAATCATGCGCCTGAACATTTGAGAATTGATTTTTTTATTGCGGAAAATACCGACTTTTGCGGAATCCCACATTTTTACCGCACTTTTTCCGCATGCGGAAAAAACATGCGGAACATTTTGAGAATGTCAACTTGACGGTGTTTTGGTCGCAAACTTCCCGCATGTACTTTATGGCATGCGGGAAGTCTTTGAGAATAGAGCCCAATGCGGGCAGCCGCACCGGAAGTCCCAGATGTGCTGCCAACGGATGAAGCCGCGAGTGAACTGGTAAGTGCAGATTTACTGACATTGACTTTCATTATGTGCGTTTTTGATGCGTTTTTGCAACAAAACCTGCGTTTTTAAAAATGCATGTTTCTTATATGCGTTTTTTTCATGCGGCCCATAGACTTCCATTAGCAGCACGTTTTCCGTAACGTTAACATTTCTGCTAAGTGTGCACCGAGCCTAAGTCAAAATTTGCAAGAGATATGAATAATTATGGGCAGCAATGTAAATCCATCAGCAGATGGCGCCTGTGTCCCCAGCTGAACAGAAAGTGAAAGCTACTCTGCAGTCTTCTTGTACTTTCACTTTGATTCAGAAGTTGGAAGACACAACTTATGTCGGCTTGTTATAGACAGTGAATTCTGAGGGATTTGTCTTGGAGAGTGAGCTGGGAGCGGCCGCCTCAGTTTGACCATACAGGACAGGCGTACAGAAGCCAGGTAAGCAGAATCTGCAAGGAGATCCCACACAGCAGATATTAGGCAGCCTGTGTGAGTTCAGCAATTCTGCCTCTTGCTGCTTTTCTATGGGGTGGGGCAGCTGCAGCAACTCCTGACTGAGGAGAGCTTACAGTATATTTCCTTTCAGTTGTGTTCACACTCAGTAGCTTCTTTTCCTGTATGTGTCTATGTCGAGATACTGTCATCCATGGTTTTGTACAATCTGCAATGCTTACATATGTTATATCAATTGTCAACAAAGGTTCCTTCACACGTCATAGAATAGTTCTATTTCCAATGCAGAAAAATTTTATTTACAGGTCGATTGCGCCCCGCCCGTCCCCCCCAATCACACCTGTATCCTCTTTAGGAAGCAAAACTACTGTTTCCCCACCTAATATACAGGAAAGGCATTTGGCGCTAATCTACTTTAGGGGACCCAGCAGGAAAACTCATAGGGAACAGTTCTCCGATCACAGTACCCTCTTACAGCACAAAGCATTGGGATTGGCCGAATAGTGTGGGCGTAGTTTACTACAACCTATTAACCTCCTTGGCGGTAACCCCGTGTGTGACACGGGGTAAGCCGCCGGAGGGTGCCGCTCAGGCCCTGCTGGGCCGATTTACTTCATTTTTTTTTTGCTGGACGCAGCTAGCACTTTGCTAGCTGCGCCAGCACCCCGATCGCCGCCGCCGCGCGCCCGATCGCCGCTATCCGGTGCGGGTGGATCGGGTCTCCCAATGACGTCCCGACGTCGCTGACGTCGGTGACGTCATTCTGCCCCGTCGCCATGGCGACGGGGGAAGCCCTCCAGGAAATCCCGTTCTTTGAACGGGATTTCCTGATCGCCTATCGCCGGAGGCGATCGGCGGGGCTGGGGGGATGCCGCTGAGCAGCGGCTATCATGTAGCGAGCCCTCGGCTCGCTACATGATTTAAAAAAAAAATAATTAAAAAAAAACTGCTGCGCTGCCCCCTGGCGGTATTTTTCATACCGCCAAGGGGGTTAAAGGACTTACGAGGCCAAATTATTAAAAAAAAAAGGTAAAAAAGTACCTGCATCTCTTTAAAAGACACGGAGGACGCCATCCGCGCCCTCCGTGTCATTCCGCCGGGTCTCCGCCGCTCAATAGACCCCCCGGCCTGGGACCCGGCGGAATGACGCGGATGGCGTCCTCCGTGTCTTTTAAAGAGATGCAGGTACTTCACTGTTTTTAACTTTTTTTTTTAATAATTTGGCCTCGTAAGTCCTTTAAAAGCCTATCAGTTCGAGAGGGTACCATCCACCCACCCAATCATGCCAGTGGAATTTCCCTATGAGGTTTCCTGCTGGGGCCCAGGCATTTTACCTTCTGAAAAAGTGGTTGCCTGGTGCTAAATTGCTTGTTTAGCCTAAGCCAGATCACTCATTAGGTGACTAGGGACCTTAGAGCTGTCCAAGCGCTTGGTTGGCCCCTCCTCTAATGCTGCCTCCCACACCGCCTTACCAATAAGGCCAGGTGCCATGCAGGGGAAGGTGTTTTTTCCACTTTGCATAATGTTTGGCCCACTCTGGACCATCAGAGAAGTTATATTGGAGTGTAAGCCCTAGATCATCAGGGAAGCCATATGGGAAGGAGGAAAGCACTAGATACAAGCAGAGGGAAAGGGGCCACTAGACACCAGGGAACTGAATAGGGGAGGAAGGGGGGCTACTAGACACCAGGAAACTGTATAGGGGAGGGAAGACCACTAAACAACAGATAATTTTATAGATGAGGGAAGCAGGGGGGCATTAGACACCAGGGAACTGTTTAGGGGATGGAGGCCGATATTAGACACCTGGGAACTTTATAAGGGAGAGAAGTGACCAGTAGACATTGAGGTTGGCCCACGACTTGGTCCCAGAGCTTAATTTCGGCCCACTTTGTAATTGAGTTTGACACCCCTGATATAAAGGGTGATTAGTGATGAGAGGAAGAATGGCCAGTAGTAAAAAATATTTATTTTGGTCGTTCATTTTTCATCATGGCCTGCCTAGAGTTGTGGATGAAGGAGAGGGAGGGGAAGTCGTTTGCCAAAATGAAGAAGGCGTGACTGCTCCATGAAAAGAAACACAGGGACAACAGGAGCCCAATTAGAGCAATATGTCACCAAATTGAAAAATGTATAGGAAAAGAATGGTGATACACCGTTAGGTTGCAAAGGGAGCAGCCAATCACTTGAGTCTGGTTTCACACTGCAAACTGACAGTGCGGCAGCCGTCTGCTGCATCTGGCCAAGCAGGAAGTGACGCGTGGTCACTTCCTGCTTCGGGGTATGCAGAGGTGCAAGAAGTATATTGTAAAACTTTCTTGCGCGCTGCAAAGTCACGTCGGAAAATGTTAAAAAATCCCTGCGTCGCCATAGACTAATATGATTTCCGGGCTGACGCAGATCACCACAGAAGCCGCATGGTAATGTATTTCTGGACCAGGGTCAGATCGAGGACTTCTGGCGGACCGCACCGCGACGCAGGTAATATGAACTACCCCATAGGTTTGCACTGGAGTGCTCTAGAAGTGTGTCAATTTGATGCACTGTACCGTCCCCGTGTGAAAGGGCCCTGAAGCAGGTGGAGAGTCACACTTGGGTGTCCAGAGTGGGCAGGACACGGTCGCTATCTTACAAAAAACAAACGTGTACTGGGTGGCAAAACCCCCTGGGACCAATAGCACTCCTGCAAGAGAGGATGAGAAGCACAGGGGGAAGGGGGGGGGGGGGGGGTTGTAAGAGGCACCCAAAGGTATGTAACTAAAATGAAAAAGGGGAGGTGGCTTACCTCAATAAGGACAACTTCATGTAACAATGGAATTTATTATGCACTGGCAATGTGACAACGGGTCTAAACCCACTTCCTAAGGCCAATTGTAGTGCCTATAATCGTTAAAGAGACACTGAAGCGAAAAAAACAAACGTATGATATAATGAATTGGTTGTGTAGCATGGATAATTGCTAGAACATTAGTAGTAAAGAAAATATTCACCTATTTAGTGTTTTTAGAACATTGCATCATTCTCTATTTGCAGTTTACACACTACTCAGCATTCTAAATAATTTTACAGAGCAGGCCAGTGAACTATTGAACTGTCCTCTGCAGAGAAAAATAAAATACAGTGACTGACAGTTGAGACAATAAGCTTCAGAAGACAGAGCTCTCTGCGACTTTGAAAGTCAGGGTGCTCAATGGCTCTTTTGCATAGATAACAACTGGAGTTTCTTAACTCTTCCTGTACTGGAAACAATATTAGACTTATGCTGGGAATACACAGTTGTTTTTGGAGGCAGATAGATGGTTAGATAGATAATGTCCGATCTCCCGTTTTGCTGCTCGATTCCTGATAGAAGTAAATGGAAAAATATAAGAAAAATGAGCAGAAGATAAGACAACCGACTGCAGAATCGAGAGGCAAAAACGATCGAGCGGAGAATTGAGCGGTAGAAATGAACCGTGTATGCCCAGCATTATGTCTCTGTTCCTAATCTTTTATTTCTAGATGTACTACACATACAGCCAGGATCTTCTCAAAAAATTAGCATATTGTGATAAAGTTCATTATTTTCTGTAATGTACTGATAAACATTAGACTTTCATATATTTTAGATTCAAATACACACAACTGAAGTAGTTCAAGCCTTTTATTGTTTTAATATTGATGATTTTGGCATACAGCTCATGAAAACCCAAAATTCCTATCTCAAAAAATTAGCATATTTCATCCGACCAATAAAAGAAAAGTGTTTTTAAAACAAAAAAAGTCAACCTTCAAATAATTATGTTCAGTTATGCGCTCAATAGTTGGTCAGGAATCCTTTTGCAGAAATGACTGCTTCAAGGCATGGAGGCAATCAGCCTGTGGCACTGCTCAGGTGTTATGGAGGCCCAGGATGCTTCGATAGCGGCCTTAAGCTCATCCAGAGTGTTGGGTCTTGCGTCTCTCAACTTTCTCTTCACAATATCCCACAGATTCTCTATGGGGTTCAGGTCAGGAGAGTTGGCAGGCCAATTGTGCACAGTAATACCATGGTCAGTAAACCATTTACCAGGGGTTTTGGCACTGTGAGCAGGTGCCAGGTCGTGCTGAAAAATGAAATCTTCATCTCCATAAAGCTGGGCCTGAGCCTCCATAACACCTGAGCAGCGCCACAGGCTGATTGCCTCCATGCCACGCCGCATTGAAGCAGTCATTTCTGCAAAAGGATTCCCTACCAAGTATTGAGTGCATAACTGAACATAATTATTTGAAGGTTGACTTTTTTTGTTTTAAAAACACTTTTCTTTTATTGGTCGGATGAAATATGCTAATTTTTTGAGATAGGAAATTTGGGTTTTCATGAGCTGTATGCCAAAATCATCAATATTAAAACAATAAAAGGCTTGAACTACTTCAGTTGTGTGTATTTGAATCTAAAATATATGAAAGTCTCATGTTTATCAGTACATTACAGAAAATAATGAACTTTATCACAATATGCAAATTTTTTTAGAAGATCCTGTACAAATCATTATATCATAATTTTTTTTTCCGCTTAGGTTTTTATTTAAAGATGTATTTTCTCTCAAATGTATGTAATATTTCAGAGTAAAATATAGAGTAAATATATTTTTTAGAAAGCTGCACAAATATATTTTATTTTTACATTTATGTAAGTTTTTTTTAATGTGTACGAGCCTTTTCAGATGTGTTTTTACTGGCATATGTGCAATTGTTTCGCTATGTTTAATTTATTTATTTTCCTAGTGAAGTGTTTTTGTTCATGAAGTCATTATTATTTAGTATTTATATAGCGCTAACATATTCCGAAGCGCTGTACAGAGTATATTTTCTTAAAGGTTACCCGAAGTGACATGCGACATGATGAGATAGACATGGGTATGTACAGTGCCTAGCACACAAATAACTATGCTGTGTTCCTTTTTTCTTTCTCTGCCTGAAAGAGTTAAATATCAGGTATGTAAGTGGCTGACTCAGTCCTGACTACAGGAAGTGACTACAGTGTGACCCTCCATGATAAGAAATTCCAACTATAAAACACTTTCCTAGCAGAAAATGGCTTCTGAGAGCAAGAAAGAGATAAAAAGGGGAATTTCTTATCAGTGAGGATCACACTGTAGTCACTTCCTGTCTGAGTCAGGACTGAGTCAGCCACTTACATACCTGATATTTAACTCTTTCAGGCAGAGAAAGGAAAAAAAGGAACACAGCATAGTTATTTGTGTGCTAGGCACTGTACATACACATATCTATCTCATCATGTCACATGTCACTTCGGTTATCCTTTAACTGTCCCTCAGAGGGGTTCACAATCTAATCTCTACCATAGTTATATGTCTATGTATGTATCATGCAGTTAGGGCCAATTTAGAGGGAAGCCAATTAACTTATCTGTATGTTTTTGAGATGTGGGAGGAAACTGGAGTGCCCGGAGGAAACCCGCACAGACACGGGAAAACCATACAAACGTTGTGCAGATAGTGCCCTGGCCATGATTCAAACAGGGAACCCAGCGCTGCAAGGCGAGAGTGCTATCCACTACGCCACCGTGCTGCCTGGTGGCATGGTGGCATAGTGGTAGAATTCCTAGCTGTTATAATCTATACAATGTACATGTCTTAGATATCTACAGTAAACCCCCCATTATCCAGAAGATCCAACCAGAAAAAAACACGGGGCTTACAGGATGCATACAGCAACTTTTACTCTTCTTTATACAGCAATATACCTGTGTTGCATTAATTAAAGGGGCACTATGGCGAAAAATTGTAAAATGTAAAATATGTGCAAACATATACAAATAAGAAGTATGTATTCCCTTTTAACCACTTAAGGACTGCAGTCATAAAACCCCTTAAAGGGAAGGTTCAGGGTGAGGTAAAAAAAAAATCAAAATAAAAATCCACTTACCTGGGGCTTCCTCCAGCCCGTGGCAGGCAGGAGGTGCCCTCGGCGCCGTTCCGCAGGCTCCCGGTGGTCCCCGGTGGCCGACCCGACCTGGCCAGGCCGGCGGCCAGGTCGGGCTTCTTCTGCGCTCCATTGTGCATTTCATGCCAGCGCGCTGACGTCATCGGACGTCCTCCGGGCTGTACTGCGCAGGCTCAGAACTACTGAGCCTGCGCAGTACAACCTGGAGGACGTCCGATGATGTCAGCGCGCTGGCGTGAAACGCACATAGGAGCGCAGAAGAAGCCTGGCCGCCGGCCTGGTCAGGTCGGGTCAGCCACTGGAGACCACCAGGAGCCTGCGGAGCGGCGCCGAGGGCACCTCCTGCCTGCCACGGGCTGGAGGAAGCCCTAGGTAAGTGGATTTTTATTTTGATTTTTTTTTTACCTCACCCTGAACCTTCCAGAACAAGCGACACCCATGCTAACCTAGAAATAAAAAACACATATATAAGTAGATAAATACTACTTCTACTTACATAACAGATGTATTGTGCTATCCACATAATGATTCCTGTGAATTTTATAAAGGAAAAGCAGAAAATCCTATTCTAGGCAGTGACCATCTTGCTAAGCTAATGCTGACATCATATCCTCCCTGACTCTTGTTTTCCCCCCTCCCTTCTCTTGCTCATTGTATATTCATTAGCTGCCCTCCTCCCAGAGTCTTCAGACACTCCGGTTTGTAGAAGGTAAAAGAAGAAAAAAACTTGCGCTCAAACAAAATAGCACTGGCCCTTTAAAAATCCACACGGCGCTGCTCTCTTGGACTGGTTGGTGCCAGTAACTGTCAAAAACAAGAGGGTAGGGAAAGAAACAGAGAGCGCTCCGTAGTGCATTAACTGGGGTATGCTATTAGGCAAATAAACTTAATACACTCACATTTAGTAGTAGAATCTAATGCGACCCACTTGGGCACAAGGGGCAGATTAGGGTCTGATCTGATGGGTAGCAGTGACAGGTGGTAACAGGGGGTGATTGATGGGTGATTGATGGGTGATTAGTGGGTGTTTAGAGGAGAGAACAGATGTAAACAATGCACTTGGGAGGTGATCTGATGGCGGGTCTGCAGGCGATCTGAGAGTGTGGGCAGGTTAGGGTCTGTTCCGATTGGTAGCAGTGACAGGTGGTGACAGGGGGTGATTGATTTGAGATTGACAGGTGATTGACAGGTGATTATAGGGGAGGATAGATGTATACAGTACACAAAAGGGTGGGGGGTTCTGGGGAGGGGGGGGGTCTGGGGAGGATCTGAGGGTGTGGGGGGTGATCAGGACAGTTAAGGGGTTAATCTAAAAAATAGCGTTGACAGATAGTGACGGAGTGATTGATGGGTGATTAGGGGGGTGATTGGGTGCAAACAGGGGTCTGAGGGGGTGGGCAGGGGGGGGGTCTGAGGGGTGCTGTGGGCGATCAGAGGGCGGGGGGGCAGATCAGTATGTTCGGGTGCAGACTAGGGTGGCTGCAGCCTGCCCTGGTGGTTCCTCGATCACTGGGACCACCAGCGCTGGAGGCAGCCTGTATAATACGCTTTGTATACATTACAAAACGTATTATACGCCTTAGATGCGGCTATCCAGGGGTTAACAACCCACCGGCGCTTCCGATTGTCCGGCGGGTTGACGTCGCGGGTGGACGGAGCCTATTTCCGGCGAATGCACGTGCATCACAGCACGTGATCCCCGGCACGGAAGAGTCCCAGGACCCGACGCCAATTGGCGTTACGTGGTCCTGGGCATGCCACCTTGCCGCCGCCAATCTACAGTGGGCGGTCGGGAAGTGGTTAAGGCCCTTAGAACCCGAAATAATCATACCACCAGGATGTTAAGTAAATATGCTCAGAATATTGAATTGGACATCTTGTGTGTAGTTCTGAATGAAATCAGTGATAAATATGTTCGATGTAATTCCATTTTTATAACTTTGGAACTAATTATTTTCCTTTTTGTTTTTCCGAAGCTTACAAAAGCAATGGACGAGCTCCTGGAAGAGCTTCAACTGAAGAAGTACAAAGACTCAAAACTGAGCCTCAGAGAAGTTCTGTGCATCCGAAAAGAAGATGAAGACAGATTTTCATCACGAATGGCACCATCATGGAGTTTTTTGAGGAAACTCATAGCATTGGACGGAACTGCACGAAGCACAAGCCAGGATGAGCTTGAAGATGTTAGTCCAGGGTTCGCCACTGAGGAAGGTTCTCTTGAGGTGTTTGAAATGGCATCTAGACCTGTATCCCATTCAGTCCATCCTTCGGATGTTCTCTGCGCTGTCATGCATTGTTCAGACGGCTTTCTACAGCAAGAGATTGTGACCAAATTGGCCATGTGCCAGTTTGCTGTCCCTCTGCTGCTCCCTGCTGGTGATGGTTTTCATTACACTTTGATGTTATGGGCCATGAAAGATATCGTAAAAAGATGGAGACCGCCTTCTTTACTAAGTTCCAGAGGATTTAAAGAAGAAAACATAACTAATATCTCTTTGCCAATCTTCACTTTTGTGAGACTAGGCAGCTGCAGCCTATCAAAATCTAAAGTACTCAATAAAACACTGAGCCTCTCTCACGCTCATCATGACTTCTTCGTATACCGAGACATGGAATGCGGTTACTCTCCCAGAACGATCTCTGAAGGTTTGCTAGAAATGTCATGGTACTTTCCAGGAGGTAACGGGAATGCAAGCATCTTTAAGGAGCCCATAGCCGTCTTAAATCTGCATGGAGACCTCAGTTCCAATGACAAACAATTCAGCTTTATAACAAAGGTATCTTCTGCTGTGTTCATTTTTATGGAAGATATCCAGTTGAAGCATTGCAACTTCTTAGAAGGCTTTACCGAAGATAGACCGAATTACTTCTTTATTATTTGTCCACCCAAAGGCCAGGCTGTCAGTGAAAAAGTTAAAGAGAACCTAAAAAAGCTTTCTGTATCCCTAGGCTTGAAGAATAACAACTTCTTAGTGAAAGATACATCGATGAATGAGGCTGAAATTGTAAAGCAGATACAAATTATTATGAGAAAATTGACAGAGAATCCTCTTAAAAACAGAAAACTTGAAGACCTTACGCGTGATGCCGACTTATTTGAAATTCAGGTAGATGAAAAAACAATGGAATGCCAGAAAGGTAAAAAGCTTGCTGAGAAAATATGCTCAACAATTACAGACGTACCAATGTATAAAAGAAAAAATTTGTTTCTGCAAGGACCAATCTGGAAGCAAATTACTAAAAATGAAAAAGAATTGTGCAGGATGAAGAAATACCATGACGCTGATGTGGAAGCCTACAAGTCACAGCTTATAAACCAAAACCTAGATTTACGCAAACAGCAGTGCCAGCAGGAGTTGCAAGATGATATGAAGACATTTTTGAAAGCTCTAACCGAACTTTCTCCAACAGAAAAACTATATTTTTTAAAATGGATGAAGTTCTTTCTTGACAATACTGCTCGATCCAGTTTATTAGACTTGCAAGAGGGGTACATAAGATATTCCACTAATGTAGCAGAACTGCAACAAATTGACCTTGAGATGTCAGAAAGCTCACTTGGAATTGAAAACTTTTTGCGAGAACTAGGACAAATGCATGAGGCTAAACTGATCATTCCAAACCGTGAAGACTTCAAAGCCGAATGTAAAAAACTCTCAGGAATAGCAGCCGATCTTCTTCTTCAAGGGTTTCCAGTGGAGCTAATAGATGGAGATACTGCCAGCATTCCGTGGCAGTGGATTACAGATGTCTTCCATCAGGTGGACACCAAAACAGGAGGACACTGCACGATGAGGGTAATTACTGTTCTTGGAGTACAGAGTACAGGGAAATCCACCCTTCTGAATACAATGTTCGGTTTGCACTTTCCAGTGGCTTGTGGGCGTTGTACCCGAGGAGCTTTCATGACCCTCCTTAACGTTAACAAAGACTTCAGTCAGGAGCTGGGCTGTGACTTCATTTTGCTAATTGACACTGAAGGACTTAAGGCTCCTGAACTGGCAAGCTCGGAGGACAGTTACAAACGTGACAATGAACTGGCAACCATGGTTGTTGGGTTAAGCGATATAACCATAGTTAACATGGCCATGGAAAACTCAGCAGAAATGAAGGATATCTTACAGATTGTAATTCATGCTTTTCTTCGGATGAAAGAAGTAGGGAAGAAACCCAACTGCCAATTTGTACATCAGAATGTAAGCGATGTGTCTGCCCATGTTATGAATATAAGACACAGGAAAAAACTGTTGGAGAATCTGAATGAAATGACGAAAGCTGCTGCAAAAATGGAAAAACTAGAGGGGATCACATCGTTTAATGATGTCATGGATTATGACCTCAATGAGCACACTCATTACATTCCCGGTCTGTGGTACGGTGTCCCACCAATGGCACCAATAAACACTGGATACAGTGAAGGTATCCTTTCCCTGAAAAGGGATTTACTTAAGTTCATGAAAGAGAAGCTTCAAAAGCCACAGACTATCCCAACATTCCTCACATGGCTTCAAAGTTTGTGGAATGCAGTCAAGCATGAAAAATTCATCTTCAGCTTTAGAAACAGCTTGGTGGCTGATGCCTATGATCACTTCTGTATGAAATACTCAGAACTTGAATGGAACTTTCGCAGACAGATGTATAACTGGATGACGGAGTCTTTGAATTCTATCAGGAATCAGCGAGAAAGGGTAATAGTCGATGATTTGCAGATCAGATTGAATGTTTCTATGCCTAAACTACTTGATGAAGAGGAAACACACATGAAGGATTCACTGAATACATACGTGGAAAAAGAACTGGAGAATGCACATCTGGTAAAAAAGTACCTGGAAAACTTTTTGAACAGTGTAAAAAGTCTTAGGGGGGAAATTTATGAGGAGCTGAATAGAAGACTCTGGGAAGCGGTTTATATCCAGAAGACTAAATGTGACATACAAAATCTTAAGGATGGTTATAGTGCAAAGATGGAAGCTAAAGTTAATTCTCTTCTAAGATCATTCAAGAATAAAGAGGAGAAGATCAACGAGAGAGAACTAGAAACACAATTTGAAGCCATGTGGACAGACACAGTGAAAAGCTTTCTGATCAATCGCATACCAAAACATGATGTTGACCAGCAGATGCTCCAGCAGTTGAGGAGGGAGATGCAAAACAAGGCTGGGAAAATTAATGAACAACTGATAGACACTGATAAGCTTTCTAAATTTTCAGAGGCTTCTTTCGTGATGAAAGATGAACATGTTGATCTTCAGTGGTACAGAAAATTTGAAGACATGTTCTGTCACAATGTCTTAGGGAAACAAAAATTTTACCAGGATGACTATCACTTCAAAACACAGAAAGTAGCTGAAAACCTTTTAGATCAGTGCACTCAGTACATAGAACAAAAAGTTTCTACAAGAGAAAATTATCATGAAACATTTTGTCAAGAACTGCTAAACATGGTCAATGTTAAACTTCAAGAGAAAGCGGTGGCTAAGCTGCACACCACTGACCAGTTTGAGCTTGACCTTAAGCTCCTCATCCTAGGCAGAGCAGCTCCAAAGTTTCAGAAAATGCATGATGAATTTGTTCAACTTAATGACCCATTTTCCTGTCTTGAAGCGGCCAAACATCAATATCTTTCAATTTTCAAAAATGTTTTCCAAAACAAAGATGAATGCAGGAGTAGGGCGCACCGATTTTGTCAGCTATGCTTGAAGCCAGCCATAGAGGACTATGTAAATAATCACCTTGGGAAAGAGATAATCAACGACCTACTGAATGGAGAAGACAATGCTAAATACATGAGTCGGACATTCTTCCAGCACCGTGTGCTCAGCAAACTGATCGAAGACAATAAGTTTGACAAATACGTTGAATACATTAATAATTATGAGCGGTTTGTTAAGAAAAGCATTTTGGAGTTTATTAAAGAAAAATATGGAAAGCCAAGAAGTTTGGCAAATTTACAATTAAGCATTGTTTTTTCAATCATTCATAAACTGAAACAAATTTTGCAAGAACCGCAGATCAAGGAAAGTAAGAACGTGTCAGCTTTTCTTTCAAACATCCAAAAGATATTAGAGAAAGATTTGGTGATGTCACAGGACAATATTAATCTGATAGTTTTCCAAAATTCTTCACCTGTCAGTCAGTTTTCTGCCGATGTTGAATCCTACCTTCCAGAAATGGGAGACAGCCTCATAACAGAAATGGGATCTTCAAGTATTGAGTCTGTTCTAGCAAAAGTGACCCTTAAACCTGAGGAGGAATTGTTTAAGAAGGTGATTGGATGCGGAAAACAATGTCCATTCTGTAAAGTTCCATGTGAGGCTGGATGTGTTGACCACACTGAGCACTTTGCCACAGTCCACCGACCTAAGGGTTTGGGTAGATACCGATTCATTGATTCCAATGTCCTGTGCTCTGCACTTTGTTCTACAGATGTGGTCACAGAGAGGTCCTTCCGAAATTTGGACACAGATTGGAAACCTCATCCTTACAAAGAGTACCAAACCTTTTATCCCGACTGGAGAATCCAGCCAGATCCAGCTATCTCTGCTTCTGATTACTGGAAATTCATCTTCAAGGAGTTTAACAAACAGTTTGCAAAGGAATACAATGCTAAACCTGCCAACCTTCCGAAAGAATGGCATGACATAACCAAAGATCAAGCCATCAAGAGCTTGCACGAATCCTATTATTTGGAATAAGATTGTGCTTCACTTCTATACCCTTTATTACGCTAACCAACATTTTTTTTATGGTGAAAGTCTTTTGCATTTATTGTAAATTCAGAAGTTCTTAAAAATTATTGGCATAGGTATGTTTTTGCCATTTAACTGGGCAGAGGATAAAGCAAAAAATATATCTTTACTTCCTTACATCTTTTTGATCTTTAGTGTCCAAAACCCTTCAATCTAAACTAACCCTAACTTTACCCTCAGCCCTATCTCTAAACCTAATCTTACCTTTCTCCTATACCATTCCTACCTTAATGCTAGGTACACACCATACAATTTTGTGTTAGATAGATGGTTTAATAGATAATTTTCATCATGTCCAATATTATTTTCAATCATTTTTCTGGTCGATTTATCATAGAAGTGAATGGAAATTGATAAGGAAGGATAAGAGAATCGAGCGGGAAATCGAGCGGGAAAAATGAATCGAAAATCGATCGAACAGAAAATTAACCGAAAAAACGCATTGTGTATACCTAGCATTATCCTCTTTGAAAGTTCTAATGTTAACCTTGTACCTAACCTTAATTTTTGTCAAATACCTAAAATAAGGTAGTGTCCATTGAATAAAATGTGCTGTAGCTATTTTATCCCTGTACATTCTTATTCAGTTCTAACAAGGTAAAGGAGTAATAAGTACTGGTAATCAATTTACTTTAGGCAGCATCACTCCTACAGAGAAACTTTTTCAGTTCTTATGAGGTCAATCCAGTTAATCCACATACTTCAGCCAACAGTCTAGCTTATTGACATTCATTATGCAGATATTAATTGTTTAAAGCAATATTTAAGTAATAAAATAATGATTTAAACTTACCTGGGGCTTCTTGCAGCCCCCTGGAGTCCTCCTGTGCCCCCGACATCCTCCTGATCCCTTCCGGCCAGCATTGGTGACCCCGCTAAGCCGGGCCATTGCCGCAAGTCGCCGGCTACTGTGCATGTGCAGCCCTGAGCTGCTTGCAACAGACCAGCTTAGCGGGGGTCGCCGCTGCTGGCCGGAGGGGATCAGGAGGACGTTGTAGGCACAGGAGGACTCCAAGGGGCTGCAAGAAGGCCCAGGTAAGTTCAAATAATTTTTTTTTCAACTTACAGTGGCTTGCAAAAGTATTCGGCCCCCTTGAAGTTTTCTACATTTTGTCACATTACTGCCACAGGCATGAACCAATTTTATTGGAATTCCCCGTGAGAGACCAATACAAAGTGGGGTACTTGTGAGAAGTGGAACGAAAATCATACATGATTCCAAACATTTTTTACAAATCAATAACTGCAAAGTGGGGTGTGCGTAACTATTCACTTGACTGAGTCAATACTTTGTAGAACCACCTTTTGCTACAATTACAGCTGCCAGTCTTTTAGGGTATGTCTCTACCAGCTTTGCACATCTAGAGACTAAAACCCTTGCCCATTCTTTGCAAAACAGCTCCAGCTCAGTCAGATTAGATGGACAGCATTTGTGAGCAGCAGTTTTCAGATCTTGCCACAGATTCTCGATTGGATTTAGATCTGGACTTTGACTGGGCCATTCTAACACAGGCTGCCCTGGCTTTATGCTTAGGGTCGTTGTCCTGCTGGAAGGTGAACCTCCGCCCCAGTCTCAAGTCTTTTGCAGACTCCAATAAGTTTTCTTCCAAGATTGCCCTGTATTTGGCTCCATCCATCTTCCCATCAACTCTGACCAGCTTCCCTGTGCCTGCTGAAGAGAAGCACCCCCAGAGCATGATGCTGCCACCACCATATTTGACAGTGAGGATGGTGTGTTCTGAGTGATGTGCAGTGTTAGTTTTCCGCCACACATAGCGCTTTGCATTTTGGCCAAAAAGTTCCATTTTGGTCTCAACTGACCAGAGCACCTTCTTCCACATGTTTGCTGTGTCCCCCACATGGCTTGTGGCAAACTGCAAACGGGACTTCTTATGCTTTTTGGTTAACAATGGCTTTCTTCTTGCCACTCTTCCATAAAGGCCAACTTTGTGCAGTGCACCACTAAAAGTTGTCCTATGGACAGATTCCCCTACCTGAGCTGTAGATTTGTGCAGCTCGTCCAGAGTCACCATGGGCCTCTTGACTGAATTTCTGATCAGCGTTCTCCTTGTTTGGCCTGTGAGTTTAGGTGGACAGCCTTGTCTTGGTAGGTTTACAGTTGTGCCATACTCCTTCCATTTCTGAATGATCGCTTGAACAGTTCTCCGTGGGATGTTCAAGGCTTTGGAAATCTTTTTGTAGCCTAATCCTGCTTTAAATTTCTCAATAACTTTATCCCTGACCTGTCTGGTGTGTTCTTTGGACTTCATGGTGTTGTTGCTCCCAAGATTCTCTTAAACAACCTCTGAGGCCGTCACAGAGCAGCTGTATTTGTACTGACATTAGATTACACACAGCTGCACTGTATTTAGTCATTAGCACTCATCAGGCAATGTCTGTGGGCAACTGACTGCACTCAGACCAAAGGGGGCTGAATAATTACGCACACCCCACTTTGCAGTTATTGATTTGTAAAAAATGTTTGGAATCATGTATGATTTTAGTTCTACTTCTCACTTGTACACGACTTTGTATTGGTCTTTCATGTGGAATTCCAATAAAATTGATTCATGTTTGTGGAAGTAATGTGACAAAATGTGGAAAACTTCAAGGGGGCCGAATACTTTTGCAAGCCACTGTAAATGTTCCTTTAAAGGTGCCCATGCATCTAGGGATGTATGGGCAGATCGACCAGGAGAAATATTTCTCCCTGATCAAATCTGATCAGAGAGAGATCTGTTGGCCGCCCATATTCCGGATCGAATTTAGTATGATATCTCTTGGGCAGTGGCCTTGTGATGCTGCCTCCATCCCCTTGCCAATGTTCCCCCAAATGTTAATCTGCCCCTCCCGCATGTGCGTGCATTCCAATCTGCCACAAGTGTCCAGCGGCTCTTGCTTCCTCATTGGCGCCCCAGGTGACTGCTGCATATTTTTGAATTTTTAAATAGCTATTTGAAAAGTAGTACTGTACTTATACACAAATCAATACAAGTACTTTAAAAATATATGACCATTATGGCTCCAATCAGTGTTGTTGCAGCTCTGCCTTCTCCCACAGGCCTCTATGCCATATCCCAAGCACCTCACTTGGGAAATGGCATCTTACTCACATGTTTCTTTGCCCACCCCCACCCACGGATTCACTTACTGAAGCCATATTTTGCCATTTGATATATTGGAAGGAGTTTGTGGTTGGCAAAGGGAAGGGGTGAATAGTGTCTGTTGTACTACCTTCCAGGTGTCACTACAGGGGGCCAGGCCATAAAAATGTCCCACAAACCCCAGAGTCTGCCTCCAGGAGCCGATAGGAAGCGACCAGAAGGTTTTTTGTGATATTCTTACTAGAAATGTAGATCTTTTGAGTGTGTGAGTGTGTATGTGTGTGTGTGTGTGTGGGGGGGGGGTGTTTAGGGGGGTTAAGAATGGATCAGTCAGGTGTTATTTTGGGGACTGAGTTGGTCAAAAAAATAAAAAAACTTTACATAAGCTTTAAAGGCAAACAGACCTTCAACCGGGGACTATTTAATATCTGCAATTAGTGTCAGCTTCTCTGTTTGCTTGAGCATTTGCATTACCTCTCTGTGTCTTAGGGCCTGTTCAGACTATGCGCGTTCCTAGCCGTTTTCAGGGAACGCGTACGGGTACCAAAAACGCATAGAAACGGCTCCTAATGCTTTTGAATGGGCTAGTTCACATGTATGCGTATGAGACGCATACGTTTCTTATCCGCATTGCTGCATGCAGTTCTGTGCATCACGCATAGAAACGGACGCAATGAAAGTCTATGGACGCGTATCAAAAACGCGTACTATTGTGTTTTTAGCGTACGTTTTCCTCTGCGGTTCCCATAATTCTTTTTT
Organism: Hyperolius riggenbachi; assembly: GCF_040937935.1. Taxonomy (NCBI): domain Eukaryota; kingdom Metazoa; phylum Chordata; class Amphibia; order Anura; family Hyperoliidae; genus Hyperolius; species Hyperolius riggenbachi. The sequence goes on from NC_090652.1 coordinate 40,762,275, forward strand.
TTACCCTGGGTCACGTGTGTGTGCAAAACGCAATAGAATACGCATTAGAACGCAAGAAAAACGCATGCGTTTTCAACTTGCGTTTCTTTGATTTTATACGCGTGCTTCATACGCTGACAGTCTGAACAGGCTCTTAGGGGTGGCTGATGTATACGGCCTAAAATAGCGTGGACTGTAACTGGACTCTGTATAACTGTCTGGGGATTTCCATCACCTCATCAGAACTGAATAAGTTACTCCGAGGGATTGATGGAATGTATTGTATTAGCATTACAGTATTGTATCGCATTATCCATCATCAGAGTGTAAAATTGTTTATTTTCACTGCAGATAGCAGTAGAAGGTTGCCTATCTCTGGTCTTTGGTAAAGGCAAAACTCTCCGTGTCTGTGTCTTCATTCTGCCACATCCTTCCCTTCCTCCTGCTGAATAGACATATAGACAATAGAGATCCTAGCAACAGCTGAGTCGCTTCAGCAGAAAAGGAGGGTGTGTGTGTGGGGGGGGGGGGGGCTGAGGGAAGACACAGGCACAGTGGGATTCTTGCCTTTGCTGATGACAAGAGATAAGCAACCGTCTACTGCTCTCTGTAGCAAAAGCAAAAATAAAATATTTCTTCATGTCTTCATTTCCAGGAATCCATTAGAAAATCTTTTCGGGCTGTTCATAGCAACTAACCATGACTTATAGGGAATCTGAAATGAAAATAAGCCTGTCAGGCCTGTATGACTGACCATAGCCCAGCCCGTAACACCTGCGCAAACTCCTGCCTAACACAATACTACAATACACCCTGCAGGTAGATGTAGCATACAGACTGACAGATAGTAATACACCAAACAGAAACTGATAACTCTGGCAATGCAAATGGGCACAGTGTATACAAGCATATATATGATAGTCACCTGAGGCCTAGTGGATAAGGCTATCCAGACGAGTGAATCTAGAGGCAGGAAAGCCACGAGCTCCAGGAAGTAGTAAGCAGGTCCAAGATAGGACTAACCAATCAACAAAAGGCAGAATTGAAAGCAAACCAATAATAGTTCAGTGCATCAGCTGATCAGCTGCAGGACCGAGGCAGAGGCGAGAGATGCTCCATTCTCGGCACAGTGTAGGAGGGGGCGCATTACTCACACAGCTATCATTCCCCTATTGTATTTGAAGCAGAGAGAAATAAAGAAAGGGGATACATGGCAGTGACTGCAAGCCAGATAACTAGAGATTAAGCTGTTGGGAGGGGTTGGGGTCCCTGGGGTGCCTCTTAGTCTAATAGCAATCGGTGTTCTGATCAGCTGACATGCAAGCATGCACGTGAGAGTTACTGTTTACATCAGCGGAGCGCTTACTGAGAGCGTGTCCTCCGCCTATCCAATGAGGTCTGCGGTGCCTCCTGCGTTCCACTGATGTCAGCGGCTTGCCGAGACCTAGAAGTCTGAGCTGTAGCCCGGGTCTCAGCATTCCCCCGCTGACTGGGTGCAGCAGACCTTACAAAGCCTTAAGAGATAGTGAATTGTATGTGTAGTACAGCTAAGAAATAGAGCCTTAGCAGCTAAGGAAAGAGTCTCATTTTATTTCCAGTACAGAAAGAGTTATGAAACTTCAGTTGTTATCTATGCAAAAGAGCTTCTCTGAGCTCTCTGACCCAACTTGGGTCGACTACAGTGCTATTTTCTGAAGCACTTAAGCCACATACACACGCTTAACAAAAGTCTTTTACTATAAACAACTTTACAAACAACTATGATTAAAAAGTTGGAAAGATATGTCTTGGCGTGCAGACAACTATTATACACACAGAACGACTTGACGGACAACTTGATGAACAATTTACAAATTTATTATTACTCATCTGGTGAACGACTAATATGTTCTAGCTAGTATTGGAAGTAATTGAAAAGTCATAGCAGACTTCTGTACACATTGCTATGTTGGACACAACTTCTCTCAGTTGTTCGTCAACAGTTGGATTGACTTGAGCTGCGTCTTATCAGTTGTGTATGAGCCTTTATGCATCAAAGAAACTGTGAAAACAGCTCTAGATAAGCTCTTACTGCAGGGAAGTTCAAAGGGCCATTAACTGCTCTGTTTCATCGTTTAAAATACAGACTGTAGTTTGTAAGCTGCAAATATTAGAGAATGATGCAATGTTATGGAGAAAAAAAAAACATGTAACTGAAAATAAACATATGAGGCTCTTCTTTGCTACTAATATTCTATTAATTATCTGTGCTACACAAACAATTCATTATATTACTAGTAGACCCAAGCCCGTTTAAAAATGGGCTCTAGGTATGTTTTTTGACAGCGCGAGCACACACGCTCACGCGCGAGCGTGCCTGCCGCTCGCGCAAGCGGACACGCCCGCCCGGCTCACTGGCCCTGTCCTCAAGTCCCAATGGCTGTCTGAGTCTGTGCTGCGCACATGCGCAGTAGCAAAAAGCATGGACCCAGCGACATGGAGACAGGTGTATGCAGGGACACCTGTGTCTTATTATATAGGATACGTTTTTCTTGCTTCAGTGTCACTTTAAGTGACCCATTTAAAGTGGAGTAGAAAAACAAATATTTATGAAATGATACCTTCTAATGACCACCTAAAAAAACATATTTTTCTTGACTAGCACAGTACAGAAACTGTTTTATTTGCTGTATGCCGAAGATGGTCCGTTAGAGCCTAATAATACAGTATTGACTTTCATGCAGATTTAAAGAACAGCTGAAGTATGGAGGCTGCCATGTGTATTTCCTTTTAGGCAATGCTAGTTACCCGGCAGCCCTGCTGTTCTATTAGGCTGCAGTATTGTCTGAATCACACCAGAAACAAGCATGCAGCTAATCTTGTGCAGACCTGACAGTAATGTCAGAAACACCTGATCTGCTGCATGCTTGTTCAACGTGTATGGCTAAGAGTATTAGAGGCAGAGGATCAGCAGGACAGCCAGGCAACTGGTATTGCTTAAAAGGAAATAAATATGGCAGCCTCCAGATACCTCCTACTTCTGTTGTCTTTTAAAAGGAATCAAATTGCTAATTTTTTTTTACAATATTCATTTATTGATTATTTAGTCAGTGTTTGCCCATTGCAAAATCTTTCCTCTCCCTGACTTACATTCTGAAATGTATCACTGGTGGTGACATCTTTAGTCCCATCAGGTGATCTGTACAGAATGTTCGTTTACTTCGGGCCTGAGACCACTGATGCAGTTGTGTCCGCTTTTCAGTTAAACATCAATGTTAGAGATGCTGAAAAGCGAGCAGAAGCGGACACAACTGCATCAGTGGGCTCAGGCCCTGAGAGTTCTCAAGATTGCTTGCATGGCTGTTGGAAAAAGATGTTATTTCCTTTCAGTGCAACAAGGTTCCCAGACAGCAAACTGTCATGACATCACACTGTGGGAGGGGTTTCACCACAATATTAGCCACACAGACGCCACTGATGATTTATTAGAGAAAAGGTAAATATTGGGAAAGGGGGTGTCAGCTACTGATTGGCATGAAGTTCAATCCTGGGATAAAGTTCCTCTTTAACCATTTAAGCCCGCGGGTATTTTTCACCTTATGGACGAGAGGCATTTTCACCTGTCAGCGCTCCTCCCATTCATTCCCTAATAACTTTATCACTACTTATCACAACAAAATGATCTATACCTTGTTTTTTTCCGCCACCAATTAGGCTTTCTTTGGGTGGTACATTATGCTAAGAATTATTTTATTGTAAATGCATTATGATTGGAATAATAAGAAAAAATTGAAAAAATTCATTATTTTTCAGTTCTCAGCCATCATAGTTTTAAGATAATTCATGCTACCATAATTAAAATCCACACATTTTATTTGGCCATTTGTCCCGGTTATTGCAACGTTAAAATTATATCCCTAGTACAATGTATGGTGACAATATTTTATTTGGAAATAATGGTGCATTTTTTTCTGTTTTACATCCATCACTAATTTTTTGCCCAATATTTAATAATTATACGCCCTCTTGTCATAAATATTTTTTTTCTTCCGTAAAGTCAGTAGGTGTATTTTACTATTTGGCCACAAGATGTCCCCATTGAGCAAAAAATCCTATTAGCGTACTTTGTACGCTGCGCAAAGTTTTACGCGCGCAAAGTCAGGTGCACGCGAAAAGTCGCCTAGGGTTCAATGGCATTGCGTGCGTAAACTTTTTTACGCGCAAAACTTTGCGTGTGAGTTTATTTTACCACGCCTAAACTGAGTTTAGGCGTGATAATGGGCTTTTCAGCAGCGTGCTAACAGTTAGCACCGCTTTGTGAATCAAGCCCATTGTATCATTACATTGTAACTAAGGAAGTGACGTAGGTTTCCATAGGAAACCTGGAATCATATGGCTGGCAGGGAGATTGGCGGCGGAAACCAGCGGAAATCAGCATCGGGAGTGCGGCGGCTGTATGTAAAGAATAAACACTGTTTTTGAACAAAAACAGTGTTTATTCTTGGCGGACATGCTCGGATTGGCACAGGGGAATTTTGTCCCCTGCAGCCAATCTCCCCTGCTAGCAGCAGCAGCGCAATCGCGGACATCTGCCCGCACAATCGCATGCAGACCACCCAAACTGCAGGGACGTGACTAGCACGTCCCTGCAGCTCTAACTGCTGCCGCTGCGGACGTGAAGCTCACGCCAGCGCGGAATAATTGGTTAAAGGATACCCGAGGTAATATGCGACATATTGATGTATGATGAGTTACAGTAGATGACGTATGATGAGTTAGACATGGGTATGTACAGTACAGCACACAAAACTATGCTGTGTTCCTTTTTTCTTTCTCTGCCTGAAAGAGTTAAATATCAGGTATGTAATTGGCTGACTCAGACAGGAAGTGACTACAGTGTGACCCTCACTGATTAGAAATTCCAACTATAAAACACTTTCCTAGCAGAAAATGGCTTCTGAGAGTAGGAAAGAGATGAAAATGGTCAATAGTTCATAGATTTTAGCTCTGGCATACTTCAATGAATGTGTCATTGAGCAAAAACAATAAAACAGTTAAAATGTAAAAAGTAGATTTAAACATAAAATAAAACTGAACAATATCTTGAAAAGTCATTTTAGGAGAAGGAAAATAGATACAATTGTTTAATTCATTAGTTTATTTTCGCCTCGGGTGTCCTTTAATGCAAAGTTTATGAGGCTTGGAATTGAGCCAATCTAATGCGCTTCCTGGCAGTTTTTATTGGTCCGGTTTGAAGCTGCGTACAATGGGACCGATCCAATATTCTTTTTCTCCTAAGTTTTCTCCTAGTAGATAATTTTCAATTTATTTTTTAATAACATTTCAGCACTCTGCAATTGAAAAAGTACCAAAGGGTATTTGAAAATTAACGTCTTGCTTGCTGGTGGCTTAAAAGACATTTTTGATAAAATGTGAAAATACCACCTTAGAGAAAACGCAGGAGAAAAGGTGAATTGAATCAGGTCCCATAACCATTAAACCTTTCCTAAGCATACTGGTTAAAGAGTACCTAAATTATAAATGACACTACGCTTTAACCACCCTGGTGTTCTATTAAGATCGCCAGGGAGGCTGCGGGAGGGTTTTTTTTCAATAAAAAAAAAACTATTTCATGCAGCCAACTGAAAGTTGGCTGCATGAAAGCCCACTAGAGGGCGCTCCGGATGCGTTCTTCTGATCGCCTCCGGCGGCCAGAAGTAACACGGAAGGCCGCAATGAGCGGCCTTCCGTGTTTCGCTTACCTCGTCGCCATGGCGACGAGCGGAGTGACGTCATGGACGTCAGCCGACGTCCTGACGTCAGCCGCCTCCGATCCAGCCCTTAGCGCTGGCCGGAACTTTTTGTTCCGGCTACGCTGGGCTCAGGCGGCTGGGGGGACCCTCTTTCGCCGCTGCACGCGGCGGATCGCCGCGCTGCGGCGGCGATCAGGCAGCACACGCGGCTGGCAAAGTGCCGGCTGCGTGTGCTGCTTTTTATTTGATGAAAATCGGCCCAGCAGGGCCTGAACGGCAGCCTCCGGCGGTGATGGACGAGCTGAGCTCGTCCAGACCGCTCAGCTGGTTAAACCTAATAAGTTGCCAAGATATATAAAATCACACATGATAAAGCGTGATTTCTCACCCCCAGGGTCCGTATTCCACATATGGTCTTTTTTTTCTTTCCAAGCCATAGGTGCAAAAGGATGCTGGGAGATTGATGTCATAACTCCACCCCTCATGTCCATGTGATCTAATCTAGGCAGACAGACAGACATCTGAAATAAAGCCCCATACACACGCTCAACAGCGATCTTTTATGCAGCACAATTCTCAAACAGCTTTTGCTTGCTATTGTTCACACAACTGATAAGACGTCAATTCAACAGTTGGATTGACATCTTATCAGTCTTATCAGTTGTGTGAACAATAGCAAGCAACTTTTTTGGGGGGTTGTTCAACTTGTTTCACAACAAAGGTTGTTTGATAATTGTGCTGCATTAAAGCCCGCTGTTGAGAATGTGTATAGGGCTTAAGAGTTATAGCAGACAGACATGATAAGATAGGCTTCTGCAATAAATTTTATATGTTCATCTAACTGTACACAGTGCCTAGACTACATATATGTATTGCCATTCAGACCTTTTTTTTGGCTGGAAGTGGTCTTTAAGGACTCTGCCTTTGACACAGGAGACCAGGGTTCGAATCTCGGCTCTTCTTTGTCAGTAAGGCAGCACTTATTCAGTAAGGAGACCTTGGGCAAGACTCCCTAACACTGCTACTGCCTATAGAGCGCACCCGAGTGGCTGCAGCTCTGGCGCTTTGAGTCCTGCCAGAGAAAAGTGCAATATAATTGTTCTAGGTCTTGTCTTGTCTAAATTCTTGCTCGATTGGCAAGATTGGTCTGAGTATGGACAGCTTACCCCTTGAATTTAAGGTGGGGTTTTCATGAACCTAGTTGGAGAGTTCAGGCGGATTACTTGGGTTTCTTCTGTGATGTTCATGGATTCAGTTTATGTTTTACCATTGTATCGTTTTACATTGCATGATGTTTTAGTTTATACTTTTGCTGTTTGAAAAAACACGTTATAACTTCACATTCTGTTATACATTTGATGTTCCTTTTGTCAATGGTTTATTCTGATATTTGTATGACATTTCTGTACTATGATGAAAGGGTTTTCCCAACCCCACCTTCTCTATATTTTATATGTTTTTTTCAAGTGAAATAAAGCTTTTTGGTAAATTTTCACTCAAGTCAGAATTATTTGCATTTGATTGACTGTCTAGATTTACTGTTTGAAAGGAGTTGCTGAGGGTGTCGGCATTACCGCAAGAGGTCCCTAGTTAGTGGCCACCCCCACCGTGGCCCGTTATGGGCATGCTCTGGAGTATGCATCTGAAAAAAGAGAGACAAAGATCTGGCACTTCTGCAGTTTATTGTAGAAAATAGGCATACAGCTCATGCCAGGCTGGTGTAATGAGAAGTCCACAAACCTGGTGGGTGGTGTAGAGGTGGGTGCAGGGGCATTGGTTGCCTGATAGTCATTTCAACTGTTAAGGCTTTATTTGAGGTTGAGTTCTGCCTTGAAAGAAGCCTTAAAGGACCACTATCGTGAAACATTTTAAAATGTAAAATACATTTAAAGAGAGCCCAAGAGAGAGCTCTTGGCTTCATACTGTGGCAAGAGAGCTCTTGGCTTCAAGAGAACCCAAAGTGGGTTTGAAGAATGTGATCTGCATACAGAGGCTGGACCTGCCTATACAGCCCAGCCTCTGTTGGTCTCCCAAACCCCCCTAAGGTCCCCCTGCACTCTGCAATCCCTCATAAATCACAGCCTTGCTGTCGACACACAGCGTGTCGCAGCGGGCTGTGTTTTTCTCTAAAGTGTCAGTCTGCTGCTCTCCCCGCCTCCTGCAGAACTCCGGTCCCCGCCTGCCTCCCTTCCCTCCCCGCTGATTAGAGGGAAGGGAGGGGGGCAGGGGGCGGAGCTCTGCAGGAGGCGGGGGAGCAGCCAAGACTGACACTACAGATGTAAACACAGCACGCACAGCATGGCTGTGATCTATGTCTGATTGCAGAGTGCAGGGGGACATTAGGGGGGTTTGGAATAGCAACAGAGGCTGGGCTGTATAGGCAGATCCAGCCTCTGTATGCAGATAACATTCTTCAAACACACCTCAGGTTCTCTTTCATACTGCAATAATCCTGGTACTACCTGCTAATGCACCCTTTCTCCTGCCCGGTAAAGGCACTAAAACTCAGCAGGCACTTCTGGTGACCAGTGATGGGCTCAAGAAATATTGGAGAAGCCTCTGGTGGATTCAGAGGTTTCCCTCTAGTGAGGTATCTAACATTCGTGTTTTAATGAGTATACCACCACACTCATACTGTAGTAATCTTCAATTAGAATATAAGGACACTCAATACTGTATATACCATATTTTTCATACCATAGGACACTCCTGACAATAAGACGCACCTAGCTTTAGTGGACAAAAACCAGAGTAGAAAAAAATATACTAAACTCGTTGCGTTCCTAGTGCAGGGACATCTTGCGGATCTTCTCCCCTCAATTCCCCTAATTATTATGTCCCCCTTGTCGCTTTTATGTCCCCCTTCTGCCTTATTTGTACCTCTTGTGTCATTCTCTGTTCCTCCTCTGTCCCCCTGTGTCCTCTTTTGCCCACCTTATGCCATTCTCTGTCACCCTGTGTCTCCTCTGTATCTCTGTGTTCTTTGCTCCTTGATCTTCTATGTGCCCCTGTGTCCATCAGTTCCCTGTGTCCCCTCTGTCCTCCTTTGCCCTGTGTCCTCCTGTCTCTTTCTCTGTCCCCCTGTGTCTCTGATGTCCTCTTGTGTCCCCTCTGTCCGGTTTCTCCTCGGTCCCATGTGTCCTCCTGTATCTCATCTGCCCCAGTGTGCACACCTAGTAAGTGATATACTGCTACCGATGTAATTGATGTGGCAGGTGTTTAGCCCCAGGATGTCCATGCAGCCATTCAGTCCCTCCCTCCAAGTGAACGGCACGGCTCCAGCTGACACTGAGCGAGTTCAATGATTGGCTCAATGACAAAGCCTTGGTCCTACCTGCAAGACCATCGGCTCCAGTCAGAACAGCAGGCGGCTGTGATTGGCTTGTTGGGTTGCAGCACTACCGCCTGATTGGCCGCGCAGTGCCTGGAAGCTCACGCAAATTTATCTTCAATAAATTCAAAGAAGCTTGTGCGGTACAATAAATCGGAGTACAATCAAAGAACTCTTTAGAAGTAGGTTTTAAAATGAATGCAGAAAGGCTTTTGGCTTCATAATAACTACTTGTATGCAAACAATTTGAGTATGGGCAGTAACAACTTGTATACAGTATGTACTGTATAGGCTACAAGAACTAGTTCATTTCAAGTTAACATACTTTTAATCAGGCCACCTAAACATGTAGTAGAAGAAAAAGTTCATAAACGCTCTGAAACCCCCACCTGAAGCGCTCACTCTCCAGTGCAGGATCTAGCAAGCCTAGCCGGTCCACTGATGCACACAAATTGCATCCGCAAACCAGATGAAGGTACAAAACGCTGAAATTTATTGTTGAAAAGTCCACATAAAAGACAAGGGGCTCGATTAACTAAAGAGTGATAACGCTTTTGTGCGCGATTTCTAGCTCGCAAAATAGGAGGTACAAGGCCAAGGAGGGTGAATACTTTTGCAAGGCACTGTTAGTACCCAAATTAGGCACTTTAGTCCCTACAGGTACACTTAAGGTGCCCATACACTAACGCGATTGCCCGCCAATAGACAGCAGATTCATCACTGTGATTGAATCTGCTGTGAAATCGATAACACAAACGTGGACCGATCTACCGATTTCCATCTGAAATCGATCGATTCCATCGATCTGCCCAGGCGGAAAATTTCACTCGATTGCCGGCAGGTCGGGAGCGTGTCGTTAGCGGCGTTCGATACGGCGAGGACTGAGGCAGCAATACATCACCTGTCTGGCCGGCACAAGTCCCCGCCTCCTGCAGTCTCCCACTTCTTCCGGCGTCTTCACTTCCTGTCCCGTCCTGTGAGGAAGCAAAGTTCAAACAGTAGAGGGCGCTCTACTGTTTGAACTTTTTACTCGTGACAGGAACTGAGGGGAGGTGTAACGGTCGGTGTCAGCACACAGAGAGTATCTGATTATTGGTGATCTGCAGTATCACCGACAATACAGATACTGCATATACCTGATTATTAGTGATCTGCAGAATCACCAATAATACAAGTATGGCTAACCTCTGGACACCAAATAACGTGTAAGTGTTTTGGTGCAACCGTAACTTTAATTGTTTGAAGAAACCTCACCAGAGGGGCTGGTGAGGTACTATCAGTACACGCAGCGTTCACTAGCGTACAAGTTCCAGCAATCTGGAGAAACAATACTGAAGAGGCTGAATCTCCTGGGGAGCGGGTGATTCAGAATATACTGCTGGGAAATGAACACCCGAGGGGCGGGTGAGTCAAACTGTACTGCAACCTAAGAGATACAGAAATACTGAAATGACAGATACCTAGTGAGCCGGTAATTAAGGCTGAACTATAGCCTAGCAGAGTAGCTTAACCAGCGGAGCTGGCGTAGTAAACACCTCACCAGTGGCGAGGGCCCACTGGCGAGTAAAATGGTCAGGCAGGCAAGGGTCGGTAACAGAGAGGTACGTATCGGTACAAAATCGTGAGACAAGAGAGTAAACGGTAATTAGGCAGAGGTTCAGCAACAGATAGACATAGGCGAAAGTACAGGATCAGAAGGCAGGATCAGAGTCAGAGGTAATAGCTAAGAGTCATACACAGGATATCAATACAGTAGTAATATCCTAGTCTGGGTGTGAAATCCGTGGCATCAACACCCGGGAACTAGTCTACAAGTAACAATAGCAATACTGCAATATCCTAGACTAGGTGTGAAATGCTTAGTATCAACACCAGGGAACTAGCCTAAGGTCTGCGCGCTAACACGCAAGTACGACAACAGACAATCCTACAATGAAGCCCGGAGGCTTATGAAGCAGAGGAGACCCCACTGGCACACCCCCTAGAATCAGCCAATCCTGGGCGCCGTGGGACTCCTCTGACGTCAGCCGACCGACAGGTCAGCTGACGGCCTTCCTCCCCGCATAAAGGTCCCGTCTGTGCGGCGAGCCCCTGCCCGAAAGAACGTTCCGTCCTCGGCATCCTGGACGCCGAGGGTACGGATGGCCGCATGGAGGCAGCTGCGGCAGCAGTGCTGTTCGCCGCAGCTGCCTCGTTTCTCACAGGAGGATGGAGTATGCTGGAAGAAATGAGACTGCGGAGACCCGGAGACTTGCGCCGGTGGACAGGTAATGTATTGCGATGAATTAGTTGGCAAAGCCCTGCATACCCTGGCAAGCGAAAGCGAATGCTGATTTGCTTAAGCTATGCCTCATGAATAGGCTAATTAGGCTTCATCTGCTAAGCCAGGTACATAAGGGTTCACTTGGTTGATTCACACACCCTTTTTGCAAAATGTATTGCAGCTGACCAGGGGAGCAGGGGCGGCGAGCAGGCGGCAGTGGCAGCTCCGGTGGCAAATCCAGGATTTTCAAGGGGGGGGATTCCTGATAGGTCTCTTTTGGCAAGCCGCACACTACCGCGCATGTGTTTGCCCACAAAATCCACATGATGCACAGCATTTCTCCACAAAATACACACAATGGGCAGTGTTTCCCTACAAAATACACATGATGCAGTAGTGTTTCGCCAAAATATATATAATGTGGCAGTGATTAAGTAGCCAGATAACCACCCTTTATTATGGATAACGAAATTACCCCACCCCTCTTTAGTATAGGTGACCAGATGACCCCCATTTATCACACAGGTAGCAGACCTGAAAATTGAAATGTGGGCAACATTCACTAGAAAATCGCAATGTTTTTAGCAGTGACCAGAAAATCGTAATGTGGGCAGCAGACACCTGAAAATCGAAATGTGGGCAGCAGTCACCAGAAAATCGTAATGTGGGCAGCAGACAACCGAAAATCGCAATGTGGGCAACAGTCACCAGAAAATCGTAATGTGGGCAGCAGTCACCTGAAAATCACAATGTGGGCAGCAGTGACCAGAAAATCGTAATGTGGGCAGCAGACACCAGAAAATCGCAATGTGGGCAGCAGTCACCAGAAAATCGTAATGTGGGCAGCAGACACTTGAAAATCACAATGTGGGCAGCAGTCACCAGAAAATCGTAATGTGGGCAGCAGTCACCTGAAAATCACAATGTGGGCAGCAGTGACCAGAAAATCGTAATGTGGGCAGCAGACACCTGAAAATCACAATGTGGGCAGCAGTGACCAGAAAATCGTAATGTGGGCAGCAGACACCTGAAAATCGCAATGTGGGCAGCAGTCACCAGAAAAATCGCAATGTGGACAGCAGACACCTGAAAATCGCAATGTGGGCAGCAGACACCAGAAAATCGCAATGTGGGCAGCAGTCACCAGAAAATCGTAATGTGGGCAGCAGGCACCAGAAAATCGCAATGTGGGCAGCAGTGACCAAAAAATCGTAATGTGGGCAGCAGACACCTGAAAATCGTAATGTGGGCAGCAGACACCTGAAAATCGTAATGTGGGCAGCAGTCACGTGAAAATCACAATGTGGGCAGCAGTGACCAGAAAATCGTAATGTGGGCAGCAGTCACCTGAAAATCACAATGTGGGCAGCAGTGACCAGAAAATCGTAATGTGGGCAGCAGACACCTGAAAATCACAATGTGGGCAGCAGTGACCAGAAAATCGTAATGTGGGCAGCAGACACCTGAAAATCGCAATGTGGGCAGCAGTCACCAGAAAAATCGCAATGTGGACAGCAGACACCTGAAAATCGCAATGTGGGCAGCAGACACCAGAAAATCGCAATGTGGGCAGCAGTCACCAGAAAATCGTAATGTGGGCAGCAGGCACCAGAAAATCGCAATGTGGGCAGCAGTGACCAAAAAATCGTAATGTGGGCAGCAGACACCTGAAAATCGTAATGTGGGCAGCAGACACCTGAAAATCGTAACGTGGGCAGCAGACACCTGAAAATCGTAATGTGGGCAGCAGTCACGTGAAAATCACAATGTGGGCAGCAGTGACCAGAAAATTGTAATGTGGGCAGCAGACACCTGAAAATCACAATGGGCTTGATTTACAAAACGGTGCTAACTTTAGCACTGGCCCTTAGCACGTCTAAACTCAGTTGAAATGTGAGAAGTAGTGATCGTGCGCAATGTACCGCGCGCAAAGTTTTGCGCGCACTGCACAGAGCGCAGGGCGCTCCGCGCGAAGTGCCCACTAAAGCCTATGGTACTTAGCGCACGATCTGATTGAGAAAACTGGTGCTAACCTACTTAGCAACCTGGTTAGCGCGCCTTAAGACTTTAGACGTGCTAAGTAGGTTAGCACCTCTTAGTAAATAAAGCCCAATGTGGGCAGCAGACACCTGAAAATCGCATTGTGGGCAGCAGACACCTGAAAATCGCATTGTGGACAGGAGACACCTGAAAATCGTAATGTGGGCAGCAGACACCAGAAAATCGCATTGTGGGCAGCAGACACCTGAAAATCACAATGTGGGCAGCAGACACCAGAAAATCGTAATGTGGGCAGCAGACACCAGAAAATCGCATTGTGGGCAGCAGACACCAGAAAATCGTAATGTGGGCAGCAGACACCTGAAAATCACAATGTGGGCAGCAGTGACCAGAAAATTGTAATGTGGGCAGCAGTGACCAGAAAATCGTAAAGTGGGCAGCAGACACCAGAAAATCACAATGTGGGCAGCAGACACCTGAAAATCACAATGTGGGCAGCAGACACCTGAAAATCGTAATGTGGGCAGCAGTCACCTGAAAATCGCAATGTGGGCAGCAGACACCTGAAAATCGTAATGTGGGCAGCAGACACCTGAAAATCGCAAAGTGGGCAGCAGACACCAGAAAATCGTAATGTGGGCAGCAGACACCTGAAAATCGCATTGTGGGCAGCAGACACCAGAAAATCGTAATGTGGGCAGCAGACACCTGAAAATCACAATGTGGGCAGCAGTGACCAGAAAATTGTAATGTGGGCAGCAGTGACCAGAAAATCGTAATGTGGGCAGCAGACGCCAGAAGATCACAATGTGGACAGCAGACACCTGAAAATCGTAATGTGGGCAGCAGACACCTGAAAATCGTAATGTGGGCAGCAGTCACCTGAAAATCGCAATGTGGGCAGCAGACACCTGAAAATCGTAATGTGGGCAGCAGACACCTGAAAATCGCAATGTGGGCAGCAGACACCTGAAAATCGCATTGTGGGCAGCAGGCACCAGAAAATCGTAATGTGGGCAGCAGACACCAGAAAATCGTAATGTGGGTAGCAGACACCTGAAAATCGTAATGTGGGCAGCAGTCACCAGAAAATCGTAATGTGGGCAGCAGTCACCTGAAAATTGCAATGTGGGCAGCAGTCACCAGAAAATCGTAATGTGGGCAGCAGTCACCAGAAAATCGTAATGTGGGCAGCAGACACCTGAAAATCACAATGTGGGCAGCAGACACCAGAAAATCACAATGTGGGCAGCAGTGACCAGAAAATTGTAATGTGGGCAGCAGACACCTGAAAATTGTAATGTGGGCAGCAGACACCTGAAAATCGTAATGTGGGCAGCAGCAGTCACCTGAAAATCGCAATGTGGGCAACAGTCACCAGAAAATCGTAATGTGGGCAGCAGACACCTGAAAATCACAATGTGGGCAGCAGTGAACAGAAAATTGTAATGTGGGCAGCAGACACCTGAAAATTGTAATGTGGGCAGCAGACACCTGAAAATCATAATGTGGGCAGCAGTCACCTGAAAATCGCAATGTGGGCAGCAGTCACCAGAAAATCGTAATGTGGGCAGCAGTCACCAGAAAATCATAATGTGGGCAGCAGTCACCAGAAAATCACAATGTGGGCAGCAGGCACCAGAAAATCACAATGTGGGCAGCAGGCACTAGAAAATCACAATGTGGGCAGCAGTGACCAGAAAATTGTAATGTGGGCAGCAGTGACCAGAAATTCGCAATGTGGGCAGCAGACACCTGAAAATCACAATGTGGGCAGCAGACACCAGAAAATCGCAATGTGGGCAGCAGTGACCAGAAAATCGCAATGTGGGCAGCAGACACCTGAAAATCACAATGTGGGCAGCAGACACCTGAAAATCACAATGTGGGCAGCAGACACCTGAAAATCGCAATGTGGGCAGCAGTGACCAGAAAATTGTAATGTGGGCAGCAGACACCTGAAAATCACAATGTGGGCAGCAGTCACCAGAAAAAAAAATGTCATGCACCTGTGAAAAAAAAACCAATTCACTTACCTGACAGAAGTCTCCTCTCCCGGCATCTGGCGTGCAGCTCCCCGAGTCCTCCTGCAGCACATCTCCCGCGCTGACAGGCAGAGTGCAGGGCTATGACAAGATGGCTCCCGAAGCCCTGTACTGGAGACACAAATAGTCTCCAGAGCAGGGCTTCGGCAGCCATCTTGCCGTAGCCCTGCTCTGCCTCTCGGGAGACTGCGGGGCTGCGGGGAAGAAGTTCTGCACCTGGCTGGGGGGTCCCGCAATTGAGGGCGTCAGCGCTCCCCCCCACACACGGCTGGCGGGCCCCGGGCCCCCCTGCGGCGGATGGGGATCCCGGCGCACACACATGAGCAGGCGGCAGCTGCACTATACCAGTGGCTGCCGCTGCTCAGATTCAGGAGGCACTTCCGGTCTAGGTGCGAGGGGGTGGTTCCAGACACCCGGAACACCCCCTTCCGTGCGCCATTGGTTGTGAATCGATTTCATGCTGAAATCGATTCAAAATCTATTTGCAGTGTATGGGCAGCCATTAGATCCCTCTCTGATCAGATTCGATCAGAGAGGGATCTATCTGTTGGCGGATCTGGTGGGAATCGACCAGTGTGTGGCTGCCTTTACTTACTTGTTGTATAAGCTGCTGGAACCAGGAATGCTTACTTTACCTTTGTGCTCTACCTCCCGGAGCATAAGCTGGTACTTGCCAGGTGAGAGCCACACCCTCAGCAGTGTCAGACAATAATATTTGTATTATTCTAAAGGTTAAGAAGACAAATTCAACACGAAAGTGAAAATAGACTGAGGAAGGATTTCAGAGAAGCCGAGGGTATGTTCCCAGCTCCAGACATACTTTGCTTCTCCTTGGTTGTGTTTTGCCTCTTCATCTCCAGCTTTCCTGAGTGGAAGACGCCTGAGGAACTGACTGACGGTACGTGACAAGCTTGGCTGGTTATACCGACAATTTATCAATATAAATGTGAATACGGCTATAGCATGATTTTTTCGGTAGAGAGTTTACTGCAAATAGGGCGTGCCTCTTCATGCACACGATTCAACCGTGCATCCATCAAGCCTCCTCAAAGGTCACATATGTCCTAAATGTTCATCTTAGCTCCTCCGAAGAAAAAAAAACATATACCAGAGAAAGGCTCAACTAAAAGATAAACGGTTACATAGCTATGAGCAAAATAAATATATATATATATACTACTCACTGGGTCGCAGCTTGGCTTCCTATTGGAGGAAGCTAGAAGAGGCGGAGAGCAGCGGGGGGAGCGTATTATCGAAGGGGAAGATGCTACGAGGTTGACCAACAGCCTCACATAAATAAAGCAGGCTAGCGACAAACAGATTGTTGCCAGCCTAACGGTCTTTTAAGGGGGTGTAGCGGGGGGGGGGGGGGGGGGGGGGGGGGTTCTGTCAGCGGCGATACAATGACCCAGAGGCATGTCATTGTGCATATGACTTGCCTTTGGGTCCTATTAGGTTTCCAGTATGCCGCCTCAGGTTCTACTTTTATTCAACCAGCAAGTGATTTTTTGACGGGAAATGACATTCACCCAAAAGATAATAAGATGATGTACAAGAGGCATTATTGTGGGGAAAAAAACATATCTCAACTTTTATTTACATTTAGGCAAAAAGTGTCCAGTTCAAAATTATTCATACCCTCCTCAATAATCAATAGAGAAGCCTTTATTGGCTATTACAACAATCAAATGCTTCCTATAATTGCAGACCAGCTTTTTTGCATGTCTCCACAGGTATTTTTGCCCATTCATCTTTAGCACTTTTTGATTAAATACCCTGGAACATGTATAAACCAATAACATTGTTAAAACTCAGATCGTTAGATATTTTTTATAGGTATGCAATACCATCTGAGGTTTAACAATGTTATTGGCTTATACATGTTCCAGGGTATTTGATCAAAAAGTGCTAAAGATGAATGGGCAAAAATACCTGTGGAGACATGCAAAAAAAGCTGGTCTGCAATCTATTGTATTTTACAGGTTGCTGTGCGGTAGGCTATTTAGGAGTGGCCAGAATCATGGTCAAGCATAGATTTTGTAATAATGGTAGCCCTTTGGAGTGCCAATGACCATTCATGGACTTGCGTGTATTTGATGCAGTTTGTTTGTTCGCATAATTTTGTATGCACATCATTTTGTATGTGTGTAATTTGCACTAAGTGTTAACATTGTGATGGGTGGGGCAGGTGCTCTGCCCGGGTGGGGTTGGACACCCTGGCCTATATCTTCACCCATTTTGTCTTGTGTTGCTGTTATACACCTGATGAAGGACCTGCATGTCCGTAACATGTAGTGTCCCGTAATACAGCAACAGTTTGCCTTCAGTGGTGTGCCGCCTCTTTCTGCAATTTGGTTATACTTCAGATCAGGTGTTTTTGTGGCTACACTTATTTTGGGTGTGAAGATCATAATGGCCACACTTTTTTTATGACCCTTATGAGTAGGGCTGCTCAAATCCGGATATCTCCCAGTAAACCTGGGTTGAAGGAGGAAGTGTTTGTAGTCACGTGATGCGCGTGGAGCGCATCGTGGGAGGCGCCGAGGGACGGACCGAAGAAGACGTCAGACAGGTAAGATTGTCCCCCCGCCCACCCTGCTCAGGTTTACTGGGAGATATCCGGATAGCAACTATCCGGATGTCTCCCGGTTCCGGATTTGAGCAGCCCTACTTATGAGATGGGCCCCAAGCCCTTGAAGTGAAGGAGAGGCAAAGGAATGGGTGTGAACATTCAGGGGTCCCCATCAAAGTTTCGCTGGGGGGCCCCATGAATTGTAGTTACGCCACTGCTATGTGATATCTGCTGCTGTTTTCCAACAATAGACAATGGAGACACTTATGGTGTGTACACACTTGAAAGATTAATGAAAGATCAATTTTACCTCCTTCCATGTAGTATGAGAGCCAGACCTACACAGTCTATTCTATGGAGCTGAACTCAGATAAAAATCTTTGCAAGATGCTGCACACAAAGATGCTGTACACACACATTCAACAGATCAGTATCTGCAAAAGATCTGTTCCTGCTAAAGATCAGTTCCTGCAAAATGCATTCATAGTCTATGAGATCGGCAGATCTCATACACACCTTGTTTAACAAACATTAATCTGCAGATCAATCATCTGCAGGGCTGAAGATCTATCCTGGTGGATCTGATCTGCAGATGACTGTCTGTTAAACAAGGTGTGTATGAGGATCTGCAGATATCATAGACTATGAATGCATTTTGCAGGAACGGATCTTTTGCAGGAAGTGATCTTTTGCAGATACTGATCTTTTGCATGTGTGCAGCATCTTTGTGTGCAGCATTTTGCAAAGATTTCCATCTGACGGGGAGTTCAGCTCAATAGAATAGACTGTGTAGGTATGGCTCTCATACTACATGGAAGGGGGTAAAATTGGTCTGATATCTTTCATTGATCTTTCAAGTGTGTACACACCATTAAGGTTGCCACTAATGATCCAATCTTTTTCATCCAATTTTACCAAATCTATGTAGTAGAAAAGTAAATTGAGTAAATATATTGAATAGATACTATAGGCAGTTCCCTTATATTACATAAATATGGTAAGATTGGATGAAAAAGATTGGATCATTAGTGGCCACCATTAGACTCGCCATAACTCGCTACTCCACCCTCTTAGCAAGTGGGTAACCTGTGGTGCTCCTCATCACCAAGTCACTGAGGGAGTACCCTGGAGCTGTCACTGGCCAGACTATATCTTTTGAGAGGGGAGCTATACTGGCCATACTTGGTATGGTCAGAGGGATGGTGGGAAGGGAGTTCTCCTGTCCACATTTGCTATGACACGAGGGAGGGGATGGTTATGTGGCCATACTTGTTTTACAGGTTCTGATGGCTGACCTGTTAGGCTAGGCTCACACTGGAATGTTGCATTCTCTATAAAAACTGGATCGCATTGCAATGAAGGAGAAAAGTCGCTTTGTGCGTGTGGTGTGCGATGTGATGTATGCACTATGCAGTAGAGCAGGCAGTCATTGACAAGCATGCGTCACTCCAACTGTAGATGCACACGTGGTCCGATACCACACAGTATGCCTGGCATTTTGGTGACTGTTCCACCACACCGCAGTGCTGATGTGCAGATGTGATCGTACCATCTTTATAACTAAGAGGCAGAGCGGCGCACCTGTTACGACTGCTGACTACTGCACATGTGGCGGGAGAAGGAGGGCGCGCACCTCAAGTGTGGCTGGTGTGCACGGACTTGTGGGGGAGAGGAGGCGTGCATGGTGGATTCTGTAAAGAATCAGGATTACTGGCTACAATATAATTGAATCATGTTAGCAAGGCAATTATATTGCCTGACACAACGTACCACAATGCCCCAGTGTGAACCTAGTTTTATATATGATGGGGCCAGTTATGATCATAATCAGCTAATTACAATTATGCATCGATTTTCTCAAAAACTACAAGGTCTTTTATTTTTATTTTTTTAATTTTGACGTCTACCCACTATTCTCTTTAACTTATTTTACGATTTTGGCTGCAATAGCTTGTAAGGGGGCTTTGAAACTAACCACTAAAATCTGCACAAAATTATGCAAAAATTACATAAAAAATTACGCAAAATTACAAATGATTACAATTGCATACAAAATTATCATTTTCCCTGAAATTTCGCATCACGATTATGATGCGTAATTGCGAATTACGATGCATAATTACGCATAGGCGTAATTTCTGCTCATCATTAACGAGGATATCACCAAGAGGGGCAGAGTGCAAAGCAGTAAAGAGGACCCCATCGAATGTTATCATGTTAGGCCACAATGGTTGGTAGTTACGTCCATACAATTATAGATGGCCACCGGATTCGACCATCTAGTACAGGGGTCCCCAAACATTTTGGGTGGAGGGCCGGGTCAACATACTTCAGACTGATGGGGGGCCGGAGTATACATAAAATGATGTAGAAGTCTTTGTGGGCCAGACAGTGAAGCATACCCAGGTGACAACCTGCAGTCCCATTGGACAGCAGTGTCACCTGATGTGGAATTTGATTGGAAACCAGCGAATTACTGCTTTCTAGCTTCCATGTGGATGGGTGGTGCCAGCACTGCTACTCTATATGCGGACCACCGATATTTAAAGATGTAGCTGACCGCATCTATAAGTAATACATTTTGTGTGTGAGGTAAAAAAGCTTTAGGGGGCCGCAATCGGCCCGCGGGCCTTAGTTTGAGGACCACTGATCTAGTAGATCCCTCTTCTACCAAACTTGATCAGAGAGGGCTATTACTGACGCACACTGCACACAGATTTTCAATAGATATCACAGGACACAGGTACGCCATTGGCGATGGAGAGAGGTCAGAGGACACGAGAGGAGTGCATCAGTGGCCAGGAGAGTGTGAGCTCCACTGCAACACCCTCCAAGGTTTCTGGAAGCACATTTTAGATGGGGTGGGATCCATGGGTCATCCAGAAATCTACTGATGCTATCGCCGAGCATCCTACTTACCGCTCCTTTTCCAGCAGAATCTTTCCAGCTTGGACGATCAATAACCAAAATATATCAAAATTATGATCGGGAAGTCAATTTGTGGCATCGATCTCTGGCAGATTCCATCATAATGATCAAATCTGCCTGGAAAATCGAGGGAGTGTATGGGTACCTTAAGTTCAGGCGCGTTTGCTTTGTTTGAACCAGCACTGGCACCCGATCGACCATCCGATTAGATAATTATTATTGAATCAGATGACAATCGGTGCCGCAAGTGTATGCCCGATTGACGATGCGAACACTTTCGGGCAGAACATGCTGATTAGTGTTGATCGAACACCCAGATGTTCGGGTCGGCTCTGCCGAACATCGTCCAGATGTTCGGTATATTCGGCCGAACACCGAACCCTACGGAAGTCTATGGGGACCCGAACCGTGGGGGGGCCGCAGAGCTAGCGGCGGGGAGGGGAGATGGACCCTCCCTCACCTGGGTCCCCCGACCTCCGCTCCCCTCCAGCTTTAAAAAGTTAAGTAGCATCCGCTACTATTAAGAGGTAACGGGCGGGGATCACTCACCTCTTCCGCGTTCCAGCGTGCGCTCCGTCGTCACTTCCTGCAATGTCGTCCTCTTACAATACAGTGGGCGGCGTTGCAGGAAGTGACGTCAGTGGAACGCACGCTGGAACCGGAAGAGGTGAGTGATCCCCACCCGTTACCTCTTAATAGTAGCGGATGCTACTTAACTTTTTAAAGCTGGAGGGGAGCGGAGGTCGGGGGACCCAGGTGAGGGAGGGTCCGTCTCTCCTCCCCGCCACTGACAGACGCGTGTGAGGCAGAGCTGCAGCTCATAGCTCTGCCTCACACGGAAGCTAATGCGGGCAGCAAAATCCATGACCAAGAAAGTTGTGGATTTTGCAGGGGAGAGGGAGGGTGCGTTACGGGAAATTTAGATAGTTTAAAGCGGCGGTAATACGGCGGTTTAGTTAGGGCTAAAGTTTTAAACAGATTTATTAAATAAAAGTACATTTTTCAAGACTTCAGAGTCTCTTTAAAAAACATTTTTTCTTTGCATATTTATTTATTTATTTATATTATTTGACTTGTACCCACTCTTCTCCTTAACATATGTAGCAATTTTGGTGTCACTACCATGTATGGGGTTTTTGCTATTCACTGTCAAAGTTAGCTGATTACGATCCTCACTGGGGACAGTGTTGGGCGGGCGAGGTGACATCACAAAGCCGATTCCCGAGAGATTTCATGCTAAAAACGATTGGGAATCGGCCTGCGGTGTATGGGTAGGCAACAGATCCCTCTCCGAGCAGATTCGATCAAAGGGACATCTGTCACTTGGTGGAACTGCTCATACATCGTCTGTTGGCTGGATAGTGTAATGGTTAAGGGCTCTGCCTCTGACACAGGAGGCCAACGTTCGAACCTCGGCTTTGCCTGTTCAGTAACCCAGCACCTATTCAGTAGGAGACCTTAGGCCATTCTCCCTAACACTGTTACTGCCAATAGCGCACGTCCTAGTGGCTGCAGCTCTAGCAATTATGTCTGCCACAAGAAAAGCATGATATGAATGTTCTGTGTTTGTTTGATGTATGGGAACCTTAGCTTATAATTTTCCTTTTGTTTCCAGATTGCAAGAACCATCCATCACAACGTTCACCAAAGAAGAATCACAAACTATGAAGCTTCAGACAGAGACACACAAATAAACAGATGTGATTGCAGATAACCCTTGCGGATTACAAGGAGGCACTTTCTGTACCTGGCAGGCCCGAAGAGACTGCAGACAAGCTAATAGACATCGTGCCACAGAAGGGAGAGGCAGCCTGTAAGAAGTTCCTCATACTCAGTCATCTGTAAAACATGTGTGACAGGTTTCCAGCCTTGATGAAAATGTCACCACAGGCTTTCAACAGTGAGTAAATATTTACACTGACCTAAATGGACACATTAAGCTTGATTCACAAAGCCGTGCTAACTGTTAGCACGCTTGTGAAAAGCCCTCTATCACACCTAAACTCAGTTAGGTCGTGATAAATTCAACTCGCGCAAAGTCCCGTGTGCATAGTTGGGTGCGCGCGATGGCGCACCCAATGCGCCTATAAGGTTGCATGGGGTGCAACCTTAAAGGGAACCTTAACTGACCTAGGGGTAAAGAGTTTCACTTACCTGGGGCTATTACCAGCCCCCTGCAGCAGTCCTGTGCCCTTGGAGCCGCTCTGGAATCCTCCGGTCCCCCGCTGTCACTTAGTTTCGTTTTTGACGACTCACCAGTCAGCCGGCCACTATGTGTATTATTGGACGCATTCCCTACTGCAATTAGCGCTGTTGCCGCATTCCGCACGCGTAGACATGCGGCAACGCGTATTTTTGTACTCGTTGCGTTCCGCAACAGTGCTAATTGCAGTAAGGAATGCATCCAATAATACGCATGTCGGCCGGCCGAATGGTGAGTCGTCAAAAACGAAACTATGACCTGGCCCCGACCACTATACAGCGCCGAAGGGCCCTCCGACCAGTTACTTTGGCGCTCCAGAAAGCCTCAATTAAATATCGATGGGGGTTTCCCTTCTCACTCACCTTTACTAAGGGGGAGAAAATCTACGTCGCCCGCACACTGGAAGAAGGCCGTAGGCATATGGAGGTACTGGGAATACCGCTCGAGAAGGTCGCAATAGCCCCTCTACCGCAAAGAATCACGCGCCCGTCACGGGTGTGGTCGACACGGCCTACCAGACTTCGACCAGCGCAACTTCGTACCTCTGAGGCCTAAAAAACAACCAGACACTGGTGTCATGCGGCGTGAGTATACGAACTTCGGAAGAATCACACTGCATTGCTTTGCAATCTATAAGTAAAATGCCTTGCCTAACATCCCCCCTGTTGTCTAACTGCGTACTTGACCTGCCCTGCTACATACCTAGCGCAGGGCCTATACGCCACCGCAAATAACTACTCGTCAGCTAACATGACCTTCGCTACAAACTATACGGAGTACTGACAATTGAACAACCTTCTGAACCTTTAATACCAGTGCTCTTAGCCCCCATCATCTCTCATTTCACATACTGACTAGTTTGCAATCTGCATGGCAGACGACCCGCTAGCAGGGTGAGAACCCAACACAGGACTAAGCGGTTGGAGTTGGGACACCCGCGCTAAAGAATTTTCAATTTTACAGGGGGCTACAGTAACCCAGCCAGAAACTATCTGGATCCTCATCGGAACGCTTTGGGAACACTCCCTAGAGATGCATTTGACTGCCTATTCACCAAAATACAATAGAACAATGCACCCCCCTAATAACTATAAACAGCGATCTCACTGATCATCTATAGACGGGGTTAATCAGCTGAACTATCTATAGATTTGATATGGCAGGGCCTAACACACAGTGTGAATTCTCTCTTTTCCTCTGTTTTAAGAATTGGTTAACAGTTTATATTTGCCCACTAAGTGGTGCTGCTGCGCCACTATTACTATCTTTCTTCTCTCTTTATCTTCTTAGGGATTTTTACTTAGAGTTCTACAAGTTTGAAGTGGCAGCATGTAGCTTTGTAAGTGCTGCCTCACAACGAATGGATTGCATACTCAGAGTTATATCTCTGTCTATGCTCCGCATTACCGAAGGCTATTTGCCTGATAATGAGATCCTCCTGATCTCAAATCTCTGTTCAGTTTTTACTGTTTGGTATAATTACATGCATTCTTCTAATCTTTTTCCCTCAACAGGTCTGTGGAAGGTCTGTTGAGGGAAAAAGACTATTACTAAATGTGACAAGGATACACGCATAGGAAGTAAACTAGCTATACTATTGATAAAGCGCAATACTGGTAAACTAATTCTCCCTACCTAAATGGCTTCATTTAATATACTGTCCCATAATGTGAAGGGACTTAACTCCCCAGCAAAAAAAAAAGGAAAGCCTTCATCGATTATCAAAAATGTGCCCCTGACATTATCTGTCTCCAAGAGACGCACTTCTCTACTACATCGACCCCTCGCTATTTCCACAAGAATTTTAAGCGCTACTTTACTTCCTCTGCTGCCAGCAAACATAGGGGAGTTATTACTTTACTGCATAACTCTCTTCCACTGCGTATAGATAAGACAGTCATGGATGATGAAGGGACTTATGTAATCCTGTATGGGTTTATTCAAAACAAAGAAATATGCTTAATCAACTCCTACTGTCCCCCCGAATCCCCTATCCCCACTATTAAAAAGATCCTTAGACTTCTAGAAGACTTCCCGAAAGCACAAGTTATCTGGGCCGGAGATTTTAATATTGCACCTAATCCTAAATTGGACAGATCGTCTCCCACCCCATCAGCTAGGCAAATACAGCAATCAAAAGCCCTCCAAAACTGCATGTCTACACAACATTTGATAGATACCTGGAGGGAACACAATCCTCATTTAAGATCTTATTCATTCTACTCACATGCCCACAAATCATATTCTAGAATTGATGCTATCTACCTATCTTCTTCCCTAGTCCCTAACTTAATCTACTCTAGAATCCACATAAGCTCATGGTCAGACCACGACATCATCCTAACCTCATGTACCTCTCTCACTACACCCCTGACAAGACCCCCCTGGAGGCTAAATGAAAGCCTACTCACCAGCAACGAAACAGTCCTTGACTTAGAGGAACATTTAACAGAATATTTCAGAACAAATGATTCTCCGTCCACCAAGCCCTCCACTCTCTGGTTTGCCCATAAGGCAACAATTAGAGGCCAGTTAATCCGTATAGCTGTGCAGCATAAAAGACGCAAGACAGAACAACAATCTAACTTAGAATTCAAACTAACCAAACTAAAGATAGCACATGCCCAGAACCCCACGCCTTACTTACAGAGACAAATTGAGACTACCTTAGCTCAGCTGGGAGTTATTCTGTCTTCACGCACTGAGAAGGCAATGCGATGGACAAGATCCAAATTATATGCACAATATAACAAACCAAACTCCTGGCTGGCTAAAAAATTAAGAGAAACCCACTATTTAAACAAAGTGCTACAAATACGCACCAAAACGGGATGTGTCACCTCAGATCCCTTAAAAATCCACCAGGAATTTGCCAACTATTATTCTAACCTATATGCACCTAAACCATCCACGAACTCGACTCCCCAACCATATACTTACCTGAGGGGAATCCCAATGCCAGTACTTAAACCCGAAAATGCCTCTACCTTGAACCTACCTATCACTAGCGAAGAACTAAAAGAAGCCATTAAGCGCCTTAAAAATGGCAAGTCCCCAGGGCCTGACGGCTTCTCAGCCATCTATTACAAAAAGTTTAGGACACAAATTATCCCTCACTTGCTAAAATTTTACAATACAATTCTGCAAGGAAATACCCCCCCAGCTGAGTTTTTACAATCTATGATAGCGGTGATTCCCAAGCCTAATAGAGATCCTCTAGATGTTAAAAATTACCGCCCCATATCACTACTTAACATAGACTATAAACTCTTCACCTCCATCCTTGTCACAAGGTTAAATAAATTCCTATCCCCCCTGGTCCACAGAGACCAGGTCGGATTCATACCTATGAGACAAGCACCAGGCAATGTTCGAAGAGTTGTGGGCCTTCTTCATGTTGCAAGGAAGAACAAAACCCCTTTAGCACTTGTTGCTTTGGACATGGAGAAGGCCTTCAACACCATTGACTGGGACTTTATGGTCAGTGCACTACAGAGGGTTGGGATTGGAGGCAACTTTCTACAGGCGATAAACGGCCTGTACTCGTCCCCTACGGCTCAATTAAAATTACCTGCTATATCTCCCATTAACATACCGATTGGAAGAGGGACAAGGCAACGATGCCCACTCTCACCAGCGTTGTTCGCTCTGGTAATTGAGCCCTTGGCAGAGGAAATTAGAAGATCATCTGATATACAAGGCATAACTATAGCAGGGAAAACCTATAAAGCTAACCTCTTTGCAGATGACCTGCTATTAACACTTACCTCTCCCCATACCTCGATACCGAACTTATTAGCGCTGGTGAAATCATTTGGTAAAATTTCAGGCCTCTGCCTTAACATTAGTAAAACAGAGGCCTTCACCAATGTCCCCCGACAGCAAGCAGAGCACCTGACATCTACCTTAAACCTCACACTTCAGCAAAAATACATTACTTATTTAGGTGTAAAAATTCCCTCAGATCCAGCAGATCTATATAGTATAAACTACAAACCCATGCTCTCACTGCTGCTAAGCGACCTGCAGAAATGGAATCTCCCTATGATCTCCTGGTCTGGCAGAGTACAGGCGGTGCGCATGAACCTCCTCCCGCGACTTCTATATTTGTTTCGAACCCTCCCAGTCATGGTAACCCAGAACAATCTTAAAGACCTTCAAAATGCAAACTTTAGATTCATTAGCAATAACAGAAAAAGCCGCATAAACCGCGCAACTATGCATTTAAATAGAACTAGGGGAGGAATGGGGGTACCCAACCTTATAACATACTACAAGGCAGCGCAAATAGCACAATTAGCACAAACACACTCAAAATTTAATACACCGCTTTGGGCACAAATTGAATCTGATCTGTTGCTCCCTTATTCCCTCCCGACCCTACAATGGTCCATGTCTCCTTTACCTCCCTCAATAAAAAATCAATCACCCCTCTCGGCCCACTCCCTTTCCATATGGCGACCTCTTAGGTTTAGAAAACAGCTACAATCAAAAATCCCGTCACTCCTTCCATTATACAATAACCCTATGTTTAAGCCAGGGCTGGATTTGAGGGCGTTTGAATGGTGGAAAGATAAGGGGATCACCCACATCAAACACTTGTTTATAAACGATAAACTACCATCCTGGGATCAGTTTAAAGCTAAAATGGAATTTCCTCCCTCTGAATTTTTTGCTGCAATGCAGATATACCATTTCCTTAAAACTATGGGCCCAACTAATTCCCCCATCCCACAACGCTCACCATATGAGGCCTGGTGCGACCTTAGGCCACTAGAAGGAGGCCTTATATCGCTACTGTATTCCATCCTTTCACAGCCCCTTGCACCTCAAAAACTTAAAACAATGCGAACGTGGGAATTGGAATTGGGAGTTGAACTTTCCCCGGAAAGATGGTCAAAGTGTTGCACCACCCTTTCCAAGGGTAGCAACTATTACTCCCACATTGAAACCAATTACAAGGTCCTTCATCGAGCATACATTACACCATACCAGTTACATGGCATGGACCCAACTAAATCAAAGCTATGCTTTAGAAACTGTGGTAGAGTGGGAGATATCAAGCATATATGGTGGTTTTGCCCGGTGGTGCAGAAATACTGGGGGGAGGTCACCTCGCTAATAAACACTGCGCTGGAGACTTCCTTATCTCCAGATCCTTGTATGCTCGTTTTTGGCGATAAGCCTCCAAAGTGGAAACACCCACATCACAGATTAGCACAACATGTAGCAAAGGCTGCGAGATCACACATAGCCAAACAATGGTTACAACCAATGCTTTCCATCCATCTAACTGATAGCATAATACTCGATATCATGATTTCTGAAAGGATACTGGCTATCATAAATGATACTTTTGATGTGTTTATTAAGACCTGGCAACCATGGATGAATGCCTCGACTCTCCTAGGATTGCGCTCCTGTGCATTTGCATTATGAACCTATATAATAACCCCATGGTTACGACTTTCTTATTGTCACCTTCTTTGAATCCCTGTCACCTTCTTTGAATCCCTGTACCATAGACCATACAAAAATAGAATGCATGTACAATACCTGTTTACCTGTTTTTCTTATCTTGTTTTTATTTAGCACAGCCCCAAATGGGGCGAAAGAATAATTGCTGTAATTTGTAATTGGTTTCTTTTAACCTAATAAAACTATTTGAAACTAAAAACGAAACTAAGTGACAGCGGGGGACCGGAGGATTCCAGAGTGGCTCCGAGGGCACAGGACTGCTGCAGGGGGCTGGTAATAGCCCCAGGTAATTGAAACTCTTTACCCCTGTTCAGTTAAGGTTCCCTTTAACGTCACACTATGCGACGTTAAGGTCGCACCCCATGCGACCATATAGGCGCATTGGGTGCGCCGTTGTTTCGCGCGTACCGCGCACCGCAAAGTTTTGCGCGCAGGACTTTGTGCGCGAGTTGATTTTTAAAACGGTGGTAACCTAGTTAGGATCTGCACTTCAGCCCACAATCCACAACCAAGTGCTAACAATGCTCTAAATGAAAAGCCACAGTGCAAAAAAAGGGGGCCTGTGTCCAGGACCCTAAACATTGGTGCATATACATATATCTAGTGCAAACAAAAAATAAACAATAAACGAAGTTGCTGACCAAAAAAAACAGTGCATCAACATGAAAAACATTTAGAAATGCTAGATTTGCATGCTTACTGAGTGGTAGGATGACCAGGCGTGGGGGATGCTGCCTTACACGCTCACAGACTCCAGTCTGCTTCAATCGAGGCTAGTTTGAGTTGTGAGCCTCGCTGTTTAAATGCCGATTGAGCAAGGTGGGCGGGGACACTGCGTTCATAGTACGTGGCGGCCACGTACTAGACTCATACAGAACAGCGCTATTAGTCTGCGCCGTCGGCATAGTCATGTTGCAATTGGACAGGGCGGGGTTAGGCACTGGAGGCGCGGCTAACTAGCCGCGTCAACGGCAAGTGTCATATCACTGCATGCGACTAATTCGTCGCACGCAAATGACTAGGTAATTACGTGCGACCCTAGGGTTGCACTTAGCACCACCCTATCAATGCGCACAATGGTGCGTTCCAGTCGCACAACAGTGCGTCAGTGTGCGTTCCAGAAACCCAACCTCCATACCACGCTGCGTTTATCATTACATCACTATTGAAGAATACATACTGTATTTAACATCATATAATAAATATACAACATTACTCATTATCTTCAAATCCAATATTGAATCAATACAACAAATTGTATACAAATGTAATACATAAATACAATAAAGGAAACCCTATTATTTGAGACACTGTTATTGTATTTGTTCTTGGTACTCTGGTGCCATCTTGTGATGGAAAGTGGGGATGCTTCATCAGATTATCATGCATTCTGTCTTTTCCATCTGAAAAAACTTATATCACAAAATACCTTGTTAAAACTCATCTTTTCAGGACATATATTTTATTATATCTGACCATTTTTTCATTTTTCTGGGGCGTCTGCTACTCACATACAGACCCCCATGGTCTTATATCAATCCTAAAAGGTGATACACCCTGCCTCAGAATTCCTACAGTATACCACAGCATGCACCATCTTGTGTCAAACATCATTCAGCGTATACAGAAGGAGGTGATCACCGTGACTGTCAAGAAAAAGACCCCGCGAGGATGGATTTGAAATATTGTTCAAACACATCTGCTACTTACTTGCAGTCAGATGTGTGGTCTCTGTTACTCACAACCAGGGACCACATGTATCTATACATGTATGTGTGGAAAGGACAAAGCAGTGAATACAGCTAATACTTTACTCACCTCATGGCTCCTCATTGTTGCTCATTATTATCCTGTAAATTCTAAAAAACATGATATACAAAAATAGAATCATTTCTTCAGAAAACGGCCATAGTTGTAATCCTCATTTAAACCCCATGGGTTCTGGGTCTCCAATTCATGTATCCATCTGAGTTCCTTCTTTAACAATACAACGGATATATTCCCCCCTCTTTCACTATTCTTCACATGCTGGATACCCATCATTTCCTCGATCTGCATTTAAACAGCGAGGCTCACAACTCAAACTAGCCTCGATTGAAGCAGACTGGAGTCTGTGAGCGTGTAAGGCAGCATCCCTCACGCCTGGTCATCCTACCACTCAGTAAGCATGCAAATCTAGCATTTCTGAGGGCTCGTTTCCACTGTAGCGGTGCGGAATCGCCTGGATTCCACCGCAGAAGAAATCGCAGGCGGCTGCGTTTCCGCATGCGGATTTACCCACGATTTCGCATGCGATTTCGCAGGGCAAGGAGCCGGGCGAATGTAACCATGTCACTGCCTGTGTAAAGCTCCATTGCTTTACATGCGAAATCGCATGCGAAATCGCGGGGAAATCCGCATGACAAAGCCGCATGCGATTACCCTATTGAATGCATTAGCGGCGATTCGCCCGCATTCCTGCCGCACGCGAAATCTGACGACCCTGTCGTGCAGATTTTTCCCGCACGCCGAAACGCACCCGCACGACGCACAAGTGGAAACAATCCCATCCACTTGTATTGCCTATGCGAATCCGCATGCAGTGCCTGCATGCGGATTCGCTATAGCGGAAACGAGCCCTAAATGTTTTTCATGTTGATGCACTGTTTTTTTGGTCAGCAACTTCGTTTATTGTTTATTTTTTGTTTGCACTAGATATATGTATATGCACCAATGTTTAGGGTCCTGGACACAGGCCCCCCTTTTTTTTGCACTGTGGTTTTTCATTGAGAGCATTGTTAGCACTTGGTTGTGGATTGTGGGCTGCAGTGCATATCCTGGGTTACTGGGTGTGGACCTCAGCTCACAATTCCAACGTTTTATACAGGTGAAGATATAATACTATCCTTTTTCCTTTTTTGAGACAGGAGATCCCTCTTTTTCACTATTAACCTTGGCAGGTGTGAGCTTCTGGGGTACACATTTTTTGGGTTCTTGTATATGTATGCGCATGCATGCCCTCTAATTAACACAATTTTTGCACTTTTAAGGGATCTTTTGACACTTGTTTTATACAATTTTATTATTATCACTGCACTAAGCACTTTATTAGCAGGTAAGAGCTGCTTTTGCACTAGTATTCATATTTTTGCATTTTTTGCACGTTGTTACGAGAACTGCTTGATTGCTAGTATTAGCTGTAATATAATTGCAAACTTTTTTTGTTCATATTATGAGTGTACCAAGATATGTAATGTGAAGACCAGGTGATCTACATATTGGGAGATATATATGTATTTTTTTTTGCGTACATCAAAAAAGGGCGTCGGGGAAAAAAGGGTGCGGGGTGTAAACGATAGGCAGTAATACCGTTTATAAAAATATTGTGTTGTATTTTGTTTACAAATAATGTTTTCACAAATTTATAAATCATTAAATAATGTGTATGAAATCGGCAATTGTGAAAACGTTAATCTTCCCTGTTTCAAAAGTGAAACTTTTATAATTACGTTTGTTAAAAAAAAGGATAACATATGTTTAATCGTTATAATTGTATATTATTGTGATTAACCTTCATTTATCGTTTCTTCTTATAATAAAATCTGAAAATATTGTTTATAACGATGATATAACTACGTTCGTAATAAGTGTTGTAAAACATTAGTAAGTATTACTAAAACTTTACTAAAAGTATACCTAACCCTACTCTCACACAGAACCCTCCCTGTACCTATCCCTAACCAGTGGTGTAGTGAACGGTTCGCCGGCGAACGGTTCCAGGCGAACATTGGTGGTTCGCGTTCGCCTGCGCCAGGTGAACTTTTACGGAAGTTCGATTCGCCCCATAATGCACTATGAGGGTCAACTTTGACCCTCTGTATCACAGTCAGCAGGCACATTGTAGCCATTCAGGCTACAGTAAGCCCTGGAGCCCCCCCCCCCCCCTTATATAAGGCAGGCTCCGGCGGCCATTACACTCACTCGTGTGCCTGCTAGTGAGAGGAAAGGGACAGCTGCTGCAGACTTGTTCTTCTAGGGACAGATTAGTTAGGTTCTAGGCTGCTTTGCTTGCTCCTGGCTGATTGTTATTGCTTTATAGCACCCTAGCTTTTGTCAGAGCTCATCCTGTACTTTTTTTTTTTTTTACTGTGTGTCAAACTGACACTTTTGTTGCATGCACAGCCTTGCTAATTGAAAGTGTGTGTGTGCCACTGCCAGCAGCCCAGCACATTCAGTGACTGACTGCCTGTGTGTGTGACAGGGAGCTGCACATTGTACTACCCAGTACTGCATATACCCAGTACCTGTTGTGTTTACTTAACCCACCTCATCACTGCATATACCTAGCTTTGTGTTGAGTGAACCCAGCTCACTGCATCCTACTACTACCTGTTGTGTTTACTTAACCCCACTTCATCACTGCACATAACTACCTGTAGTGTTGAGTGAACCCAGCTCACTGCATACACCTACTACCTGTTGTGTTTACTTAACCCACCTCATCACTGCACATAACTACCTGTAGTGTTGAGTGAACCCAGCTCACTGCATCCTACTACTACTACCTGTTGTGTTTACTTAACCCACCTCATCACTGCACATAACTACCTGTAGTGTTGAGTGAACCCAGCTCACTGCATATACCTACTACCTGTTGTGTTGAGTGAACCCAGCTCACTGCATCCTACTACTACCTGTTGTGTTTACTTAACCCACCTCATCACTGCACATAACTACCTGTAGTGTTGAGTGAACCCAGCTCACTGCATATACCTACTACCTGTTGTGTTTACTTAACCCACCTCATCACTGCACATAACTACCTGTAGTGTTGAGTGAACCCAGCTCACTGCATATACCTACTACCTGTTGTGTTTACTTAACCCACCTCATCACTGCACATAACTACCTGTAGTGTTGAGTGAACCCAGCTCACTGCATCCTACTACTACCTGTTGTGTTTACTTAACCCACCTCATCACTGCACATAACTACCTGTAGTGTTGAGTGAACCCAGCTCACTGCATCCTACTACTACTACCTGTTGTGTTTACTTAACCCACCTCATCACTGCACATAACTACCTGTAGTGTTGAGTGAACCCAGCTCACTGCATACACCTACTACCTGTTGTGTTTACTTAACCCACCTCATCACTGCACATAACTATCTGTAGTGTTGAGTGAACCCAGCTCACTGCATATACCTACTACCTGTTGTGTTGAGTGAACCCAGCTCACTGCATGCTACTACTACCTGTTGTGTTTACTTAACCCACCTCATCACTGCACATAACTACCTGTAGTGTTGAGTGAACCCAGCTCACTGCATATACCTACTACCTGTTGTGTTTACTTTTTTTTTTCAAATTCTTTTATTGAAGTATTAATACAGTGTACAATTAGAAATGCAGTGACTTTCATTTATGAAAATAGAAGCTCCTGATATAAAGATGAGCAGTTTAAAGGCAAATGCAATTCTTAGGTATATAAATCCAACATGAAATCGGGTTTAACAGGCACAGAAAACTCCAGTGACTTGCTACAGTGAAGATTGCTTCAAGAGTAGTGTCATGTGGGTATCTACCTTTAGCATGAGAGACGGTATATGCTCCCGAGTTTTCATGACAGCATTGAGTGTGTATAATACTTCTAAACAATAAAGTATAAACGAACATTAAACCAATTGGGTCCAAGGTTTCCAGACTAATAATCCTTCCTTGCACAAAATAGTTCAACACCTAGGGGGGTCAGTGCTATGTGGGAGTGGGGTTTAGACCAGCATCTGTGTAAATTCTTCCGAATATCGGTATACCATCCAGAGGCGCCAAATTTTTGAGAACTTCTCATCTCTCCCTTGTGAATTATATACTATGCGCTGTAGGTCATATATTATATCCAACTCTTTTACCAGTTCGCACATTGTAGGGAGTTCTGTGGTACCCCATTTCCTTACAATTATAGTTTTGGTGGCATTGAGTATATGGCGCACCACTGAACCCTTGTAGGCCCTCATACTCCAATTATTTAGATTAAGTAAGTAGGTTTGGGGATTGAAGTCCAGAGGTCTATTGGTCATTTCCTTTATCAATTTTTCCACTGTTTTCCATAATTGTGTCAAAGCTGGACAATTCCATAAAATATGGAGTAAAGAGCCAGTGTGAGCTGTACATCTCCAGCAGGAGGAATCTCTTTCAGGAAATATTCTGGCCAGCTTGGCTGGGGTGTAGTACCATCTCGCTAATATTTTATAGTTTAGTTCCTGGATTCGCGACATGGTAGATGTTTTTTGGGCGTATATGCACATTTTTGACCTCTGGGCTTCAGTGAATGTGATGTTTAGTTCTTTTTCCCAGGCACCAAAATATGGTATGTTATCCATATCTTGGGTAACAAGCATGGAGTAGATAAGTGACAAGGTTTTCTCCATGGGCTCAGTGGCTTGACATATCCGCTCAGGTCGCGCATATCTGAAGGTCGGACACCCAGTGAGTATAGCAGATGTCTATATTGTAGGTATCCCCACCAATCAAGTCTGGGTTCTCCTACATTAACTCTCGGAGCGGTTAAAGAGTGCCACTCTCTTGCTGTACAGAAATATTTTGCCCTCAGTGGTGTATTGAGCTTCCAATTTCTAAGAGGGGCATTTGAACATCCCATTGTAAATTCAGGATTGCCTATAAGTGGAATTAATGGGGACGGCCATGGCGAGAAATTGGGCAGTGCCCGTGTTTTGGAGAACACCTTCAGGGTATTGCCTACCAGCTCTGAGGTTGACCAGTGAGTCTTTGGAGCCCGGGACGACCAGGGCAGATTCGCCAAGGGGAACGGAGTAAGAGACTGCTCCACTCCAACCCATTGTTTGATATGACCATGTCTATGCCAGTCGACCAGTCTGGTCAGAACTGCAGCTTGGTAATACCTTTGAACGTCAGGGATGGCCAGTCCTCTTAGAGGTTTGGGTCTGTACAGGACATTTCTATTTATCCTGGGTGGCTTCCCCTTCCAGATGTAGCTATTAAATGTCCTCTGCACCTTTCTCAGGAATGCTGTGGGTATAGAAATAGGGAGGGTTTGGAACAGATATATTAGCCTAGGCATTACATTCATTTTTATGATCGCTATCCTACCCATCCAGGAGAATTGTGGTCGATCCCAGTTTTTCAGGTCAGCATTGAGAGTGTCTAATAGGGGTGGAAAGTTTTTGTGGAATAAATCTGCTAATCTCGGGGTAATTTTGGTGCCCAGGTACGTGATATAATCTTTGTTCCATTTAAAGGGGAAGGACGTGTTCAGGGAGGTCTGAGTTTCATTTGGTAAGGAAATATTAAGCGCCTCACATTTATCCAGGTTAATTTTAAAGAGTGAGAGACTACCAAAGGCATTAAATTCTAACAGCAAGTTGGGTAACGTAATCATTGGGTTGGAGATAAAGAACAGCAGATCGTCTGCGTAGGCAGCAATTTTATGAGTTTGACCATTAATGCAGAAACCAGAGATGTCCCTGTTTTTACGAATTTTGCACAGGAAAGGCTCCAAGGCCAGGGCAAATATGAGCGGTAAGAAAGGGCATCCTTGCCTCGTTCCGTTCGAAATTTGTAGGGCCTCTGATAAAATTCCATTAACTCTTACCCGTGCAGTAGGGCGGGAGTAAAGTGCTCGGACCCCATTTAGAATTTTTCCACCAAATCCAATGTGACCTAACACTTCAAGCATCCATGTCCAGTCAACCCGGTCAAACGCTTTTTCAGCGTCGGTGGATAATAGCATCAACGGGGTGTTGTTTGACCGGGCCGACTGCACAATATTCAATGTCTTTATAGTGTTATCCCTTCCCTCTCGTTTTGGGATGAATCCCACTTGATCCCAGTGTACTAGGTGGCCCATCCACTCTGCCAATCTATTGGCAAGGATTTTTTAGAAGATTTTTAAATCCAGGTTTAGCAGAGAGATGGGCCTGTAGCTCGCACAAGCTGCTGGGTCTTTTCCCTGCTTGTGTATAACTGATATGTGGGATTCAAGTGTCTGGGTCGGGAAGGATTCCCCTTTATCTGGGTCTAGTATGTTGTTAAAGGCGGTGCACATATGGGGAATAAGAAGATGTCTAAACCTTTTATAATATTCGATCGGCAGGCCGTCTGGCCCTGAAGCCTTGCCCGCTTTAATCTGGGTAATTACCTGTGCAATTTCTAGCGGGGAGATATCTTCTTCCAAAGCTTGTATCATTTCAGGTTGTAACTGGGGCATACCAGCTTCCCTTATATAGTCCCTCATAGCCTTCCCATGAGTCACCTTCCGATTATCTGTTTGACCTGGTAGCAAGTTATATAGTTTATGATAAAACAGTTTAAAGGTATTTGCAATGGATTCACTTCGTATATGTTTTTGGTTGTGTGAATCTACAACTTGGGGGATGTAATTCCGTTGCTGTTGCTGTTTTAAGGCCCGGGCCAATAACTTCCCTGGCTTGTTCCCTGACATATAAAACGCGGATTTACATCGAAAGGCCGCCTTTAGCGTTTTATCTCTCATTATAGTTCTTATCCCCTCCCTAGCCTTCTGCAGCTGTTCAAATGTCTGTGAGTCCCCGGAGCGCTTATGGCTTCGTTCGAGTTCATGGACTTTCCGTAGTAGTTCAGTAAGATCTTTTCCTTTTTCTCTCTTTAGTCTCGAACCCAATTGGATTAAAAATCCCCTCAGAACACATTTATGTGCCTCCCAAACTGTGGTAGCTGGCACTTCTTCCGTGACATTCTGCTGGAAATATGATTCAATTTCTGCCTCTATTTTACGTGCAGTGTCTTTGTCAGAGAGCATTGAAGAATTAAGTCTCCAGCTGAACGGCGTGTTTGTTTTGTGTGCGCAGTTGAGATCCAGTACCACTGGGGCGTGATCAGAGTAGGAAATTATACCGATGCCTGCTTTAAGGGTTTCTGAAAGGAGGTTATGCGATATCAGGATAACATCTATTCTGGAATAAGAATTGTGCACTCCAGAATAGAATGTGTAATCTTTGGTAGTTGGATTGAGCAATCTCCAGACATCTATTAGCTGCCTTTCATGAAATGCCTTCTTAATCTTATTTATTTTGGAGAAGGACAAATATGATTTGCCCTGGGAAGAATCCAGTTCAGGATTTAGCGTGACATTAATGTCTCCTCCGATTATAACACTACCCTCAGCAAAGGTGTCTAACGTGTCCAGAAAGTGTATTAAAAAGGACGTTTGTTCCAGGTTTGGGGCACAAATAGAGCATATTGTATATTTGCGCCCTAGTATGAGACCTTTGATCATGACGAATCTGCCCCGGCCATCCCCCAGCACCTCTACATTTTCTAATGGTAGGTTGTTACTCAGCAGGATTGCCACACCTTTTGTTTTTGAGTCAGGTGAATTGCTCGTATATATATATGTGGGAAGCGTTTATTGGTTAAACGTGGTGTATCCTCACCTCTGAAGTGTGTCTCCTGTAGCAAGATTACCGTGGCCCTTTGTTTCCACACATCATTTAACAGGGCTGTCCTCTTTTCTGGTAAATTTAACCCCCTGGTGTTTATAGATAGAACCTTTATTTGTGCCATCTGTTAAACCGATTAGTGGCATTTGAAGCTGGAATACACTTGGACCCATAGTATAACTTTAAATCAAGTTTTTGAACAGAAGTAAAAACAATGAACATGTTATGTAGGATTTTACATAACGTACGTTGTAACATAGTACTGTAGAGTGTGATAGCATACGCGTTCACAGTCACAAGGACTGACCTATGTGGGAAAGAAGGAACCATTGAAGGCAAGACTTCTCTCCGAACCTTCCCTCCCCGCTCCACTAGCGTTGTAAGGTTTTTCATGTTCTCACCCTAGCCCGATATTCCCATCTTCTCTAGCTTTGCGTGGCAGTATGTGAAAAATAGCATAAGTATAGGGCCTTTAATCCCCCCCCCTCCCCCCTCTGATCTTTCCCCTTCCCTATGGCCTATTATTTCCAGTAGTGTTCCCCATAATGGATTTTCTCTTTGCTTACTATCCTGTGGCTATCTCTTTTTACATAGTGCCTATGTCCTATCGGAGCGTGTATGATATATCTTACACTGCACATCCAGTCATCTGCATGCTCCAGCCCATCTGAGAACAGGGGGCAGCGATTTCAGGTCACCGTTTGCATTCTGCAATGGAATTAACCTAGGGCTGATGGTTGAGTATAGGAAGCCCCTAATTTGAGAGTTCCCTGTCCCCCATCAGACAATCTAGGTGTTGCAAAAGTATAATTATATGCATTGAGAGACTACATTATAGATTCCTCTTCTCTTGCCGCCATATACCCCAGATAGCCAGAGCGCGCAGCAGTAGATCATTTTGATAGCCCTTTATGTATATGTTCTAGTTGCATGCAAACAATAGGCAGATATAGGCTGGACAAGTAGCTAAGTTCAGTAAACTAAAAGTCATATCCCGCAGTACCAACAGCCAAGTATGATCATTTCAAAGTATGCTCCGGATCACAGACTGTGTTGTGCGATATTTGATCATGTCTATTTCCGTCTTGGATACGGAGTCCGTTCATGCACTGTCACATATTGTGTTAGGTACCCAGGAGCACAATGTCCTTGTATGATTCCTGTTGGGTGTCCACAGGTATGGAGACCTCCAGATTAGAGTCAAAGCGAGGCAGGTAATCCCTAGCCCACCCAACCTATGCTGGAGCCCTGTGTACGAATAGGCGCGCAAAATCGGGCGGAATATGGGCTCTAATGCTAAAGGTAATGTCCCCTTATCGCTCTTAGCTGTTCCGGCGGGTAGGAGCTCTTACGTATATAGTTAAACCATTTCCCCATATATCACTCCATGTAAGGTCAGGTCCTCCAGGTTTAGGCCTAAGATGATGCCTCCATAGAGTGTGGCTCCTGGTAGGGGGTTGTATGTGATTCATGTAGGTATGGGGGGTACCAAGCCCTTTTTATGCCAGCAAATATAGACCAGTATAATAAAAAGGAAAATAAACTTATCTGGTATCTGATGGGGATATGGGTGATCGAGGGTTTGCTTACATTTCCTCGTGCGATTTCCTCCGATTTTGCTTCTGCTTTTTCGGTCGTTGTGGAAGGCCTATAGCCAGCTGCTCGGGGATCCACTCTGGCACTTCCACCTCAGGGAGATCCAGGGACTGAAACAGGTCCGGCAGTTCAGCTGGATTTTTCAAGGTGAAGGACTTGTCTCCCTTTGTGATGATTACCTGGAATGGAAACCCCCAACGGTAGGAGGCCTCATTTTCATGCAGAAGTTTCAGGAGTGGCTGTAGGGCTCTGCGTTGGGCAAGGGTGCTTGGTGCCAGGTCTTGAAAAAAGGTAAGTGGATGCCCGTCGTGGTGTATTGCTACTCGATTTCTCGCTGCCTTCATTATGCATTCTTTTACACCGAAATAGTGCAGCCTACATATAACATCACGCGGCGGGTCGCCCTCCTTTGGCATGGATTTGAGGGAACGATGGATTCTGTCTATCTCCATCGCCTCTTCTGCCCTGTTTCCCAAAAGGCCGTTGAAAATGGCGGTAACGGTACTAAGTAGCTGTTGTGAGGTTACGGATTCGGGCAAGCCTCGCAGGCGTATATTATTGCGCCTGCTTCGGTTCTGCATATCTTCTAATCCTACTCTCAGGTGCGTGTTTAGTGTTTGTTGCTGAGAGTGCGCTGCCTGTAGTTTTGCCAGATCCGCTTTTACGCTTGCCATGTCTGCCTCTAGAGCTACCAACCTGGTATCGTGTGTTGTTACCTCCGCTCTGAGTGTCTGCAGGTCTGCTCTCGTAGCGGCTGTTATTCTTTCGGCTAGATCTGTTAGGTCGCTTTTTGTAGGCAGGCTGTGTAGGTAGTCTCGGATTTCATTCAGTGAACGAGCCGTGGCTTCTTGCTGCGTAGTGTCTGAGGCCTTCTCGCTCGTGGTGGCAACAGCAGCAGTGTCGGCCATCTTTGGTTGAGTCTTTTCTGTAGACCTGAGATATTTGGTGACCGGTTGCTGTACCGTGGGATCCTTTTTTGGGTCTCCTGCTTGCGTGTTTCTCTTCTTGGAAGCAGTAGCCATACTCTGATGTAGTTTCGCCGAGATAATCTAGTGTTTTCTAGGGTGTAAGGCTTTGTAGAGCGGGGAGCTCAGCTCCGGCACGTCTTTACCCGCTCATGGCTGACTCCGCCCACCTGTGGTGTTTACTTAACTCACCTCATCACTGCACATAACTACCTGTAGTGTTGAGTGAACCCAGCTCACTGCATATACCTACTACCTGTTGTGTTGAGTGAACCCAGCTCACTGCATCCTACTACTACCTGTTGTGTTTACTTAACCCACCTCATCACTGCACATAACTACCTGTAGTGTTGAGTGAACCCAGCTCACTGCATATACCTACTACCTGTTGTGTTTACTTAACCCACCTCATCACTGCACATAACTACCTGTAGTGTTGAGTGAACCCAGCTCACTGCATATGTCTACTACCTGTTTTGTTTACTTAACCCACCTCATCACTGCACATAACTACCTGTAGTGTTGAGTGAACCCAGCTCACTGCATATACCTACTACTTGTTGTGTTGAGTGAACCCAGCTCACTGCATACACCTACTACCTGTTGTGTTTACTTAACCCACCTCATCACTGCATATACCTAGCTTTGTGTTGAGTGAACCCAGCTCACTGCATACACCTACTACCTGTTGTGTTGAGTGAATCCACCTCACCGCATCCTAGTACCTTTACTGTTCAGTGAACCCAGCTCACTGCATATACCTAGCATCCCCCCGAGATGGACAAAATGGACAAACCAGGTAGAGGAAGAGGTAGAGGCAGACCCAGAGGAAGGCCACCAGGCACCGGCAGGTTTGTGCGAGGTGGCGTTGCTGTGATTTCGTGCGGACCTGCCCCAAAATACAGTGCTCAGAAGAAGGCACGTGCCATCACTTCCCAAAATCGTGAGGAGGTGATTGAGTATTTAACACAGAACACCTCATCTCCCGCAGCCACCAGCGCTACAACAAGCACCACATCCGCTGCATTTGACACTTCACAGGAGTTATTTGGTGGTGAAATCACAGATTCACATCCACTACTGCAACAACAAGAAGAAGGCGCAGGTACACCACCTCCTACGTCTGAGTTAGGTGGCGATAGTATGGACGTAACATGTGTGGAGGGGGCTGATGAAACACCTGAAGTTGGTGCAGTTGAGGAGGTGTCTGAGGAAAGTGCAGCTGGCCAGGAGGATTATGATGACGATTATACGGATACCACATATGTTCCCGGTAGAGGAGATGACCAGGGGGACAGTTCAGAGGAGGAGTCAGAGAGGAGTAGGAGGAGACGACTCCATGATAGAAGCAGAGGGAGCTCGTCCTCAGAAACAGCTGGGGGCAGTGTCCGGCGCCATGTATCGCCAGCTATGGCCAGACATCCAACATGCCCTTCAACGTCAGCTGCTGATGCCACCGTAGCGCCATCAGCCCAGGGGGGCTCAGCGGTTTGGAAATTTTTTTACGTGTGTGTCTCAGATCGGAGCAAAGCCATCTGTTGTCTCTGCCAGCAAAAATTGAGCCGTGGGAAGGCCAACTCTCACGTAGGGACAAGTGCCTTACGAAGGCACCTGGAGAAAAGGCACAAACAGCTATGGCAAGAACACCTGAGGAAAAGCAGCACCCCTCAAAAGACAAGCCGCGGAGAACAACCGCGGCAGCCGTCACAGGGGGCTTCTGCTGCTCCACGTTCCCATGGTATTGTTCGTGGCTGGGGGGAGGAAGAATGGCTACACTTAAACAATTTAAAAATACAACCATCTAAACTTTCAACCAATTTAAAAATACAACCATCTAAACTTTCAACCAATTTAAAAATACAACCATCTAAACTTTCAAACAATTTAAAAATACAACCATCTAAACTTTCAAACTATTTAAAAATACAACCATCTATCATTTTCAAAAAATTTAAAAAAAGGGCAAAAAAACTTGCCCTCCGTAAAACATTCTTGGCAAATGCTTTCGACTTGGTTTGTCTTCCGCTGGCTCAAGGGTCCATCTGACCACAGATGCCTGGTCTGCAAAGCACGGTCAGGGCAGCTACAGCATGGGTCTCAGCAGGCTCCCACTTCGGGCCAGAATCCAACCTTCATTCCCCGCGGTGACAATGGCAGACTTGCCCTCCATAACGGATTCCCGTTAAAGGATTTAAAGTTAATTCATTTCAAATACACAGCAGGGCCTCGAAAGTCCGTCTCCTGTATTGTTATTTTTGGTCACTACCTCGGGGCGGGCGTGCATGCCTGCCTGCTGCCCTCCTTGGATGTGTAGTGGTAGCCGTTTCTCAGGCTCCACACCGGATTCCATCCCTCATTCCCCGGCCATTACCCGGGGTCACAAATGGCAGACTTGCCCGCCTCCATATGATTCTCGTGAAAGGAATGTGGTGTCATCTTTGCCCGCCATAACTGGTTCTCGTTAAAGGATTTAAAGTACATTCATTTCAAATACACAGCAGGGCCTCGAAAGTCCTCCTCCTGTATTGTTATTTTTGGTCACTACCTCGGGGCGGGCGGGCGTGCATGCCTGCCCGCTGCCCTCCTTGGATGTGTAATGGTAGCCGTTGCTCAGGCTCCACACCGGATTCAAACCCCTCATTCCCCGGCCATTACCCGGGGTCACAATGGCAGACTTGCCCGCCTCCACAGGATTCTCATTGTAGCGGTACTGAACAAGTACACAGCAAGTAGAAAATGTAATTTAAAAACAAAATGTAATCTTTTTAACAATGCCATGGAAAGTTGAGAAGGAAGTCACACATTACCTGACATCACTGAGTGAGGAAGAGCAATCTCGCCATGTTGCGCAGTAGTCCAGCATGGCCGTCACTACACAAACAGCTGTTTGCGGTGCGTTACACAGTGAGTTTGGTGTGTCAGTGTGAAGCAGTACTCTAATTACACTCCCTGATTGATGTATACACATGCAAGATGTTTTAAAGCACGTTAGGCCTGCAATTTAGCATTCAATGTGATTTCTGCCCTTAAAACGCTGCTTTGCGTCACATCCAGATTTTTCCCCGGGACTTTTGGCATGTAACCCACTCCGCCATGCCCCCGTCCAGGTGTTAGACCCCTTGAAACATCTTTTCCATCACTTTTGTGGCCAGCATAATTTTTTCTATTTTTCAAAGTTCGCCTCCCCATTGAAGTCTATTGCGGTTCGCGAACTTTTCCGCGAACCGAACCTTCCGCGGAAGTTCGCGAACCGAAAATCGGAGGTTCGCGACATCTCTATCCCTAACCCCTAGGCCCCCCCTGGTGGTGCCTAACCCTAAGACCCCCCTGGTGGTGCCTAACCCTAACCACCCCCCTGGTGGTGTATATTGCACTGTAACTATACTTAACCCTACTCTCACACAGAACCCTCCCTGTACCTATCCCTAACCCCTAGACCCCCCTTGTGGTGCCTAACCCTAAGACCCCCCCTGGTGGGGCCTAGCCCTAAGATCCCCCTGGTGGTGCCTAACCCTAAGATCCCCCTGGTGGTGCCTAAACCTAACCACCCCGCTTTATTATGTGGATAATAATGATTTACAAATAGTGACTGTAAAAAATATATTGCAATTTACGTTACGTACTAATCACTTTATTTTGTGAATTATAATGTTTTACAAACATTAAGGAA
This sequence comes from Hyperolius riggenbachi, assembly GCF_040937935.1. Taxonomy (NCBI): domain Eukaryota; kingdom Metazoa; phylum Chordata; class Amphibia; order Anura; family Hyperoliidae; genus Hyperolius; species Hyperolius riggenbachi. The sequence continues at coordinate 40,806,473 of NC_090652.1, forward strand.
TAAAAAATTTAAAATTTAAATGTTTTAGTTAACCCCCCTGGCGGTATGAAAAATTCCGCCAGGGGGCAGCGCAGCAGTTTTTTTTTTTATTTTTTTTGTTAAATCATGTAGCGAGCCCAGGGCTCGCTACATGATAGCCGCTGCTTAGCGGCATCCCCCCGCCCACTTCGATCGCCTTCGGCGATCTCCGATCAGGAAATCCCGTTCAAAGAATTATGTAAATCGGCCCAGCAGGGCCTGAGCGGCACCCTCCGGCGGCTTACCCCGTGTCACACACGGGGTTACCGCCAAGGAGGTTAAATACGATAAATATGTTTAGTATTTTTATAAACGTTTTTCGTCACGGGCGCATTTTCTAAACTTAAATCATCACAAGCGCAGTCATAAAACATTAAAAATCTCCGGGCGCCGTTTGTAAAACGGTAATAATCTCCGGCGCCCATTTTTCCTGTTCGGCGCTCATTAAACGATATTTATTATGGGAGTGAATGGCAGCGCCCTTTTTGTCCACTAGCTGCCTGCGCCCTTTTTTCCTGTTACCGTTTTTTTTCAATAGTTTTCAATTTTGTATGTGGTTTTGCTGTTTAATGAAAGTTATATATATTTTTTTATACAATCAATCTGATTCTGATTATTCAGTTACACAGCCGGAATCATTTCTTTTGAGGGCTCTATATCTATATTATGGTGATGTTTTGTGTAGCCCTGCAGTAATGAGACTGTGATTATTATAGTGCTCACACATGTTAAAAATAGAAGGCTAGCGACAAGGAGATTGTTGCTAACCTGATGCTTTTTACGGGGGGCACAGCTAGAGGCGGCAATACAGAGACACAAAGGCATGTGATTATGCACAGAACATGCCTCTGTGTTCTCTTAAAGGAGAACTGTAGTGAGAGGTATATGGAGGCTGCCATATTGATTTCCTTTTAAGCAATACCAGTTGCCTGGCAGCCCTGCTGAGCTATTTGGCTGCAGTAATGTGAATCACACCAGAAACAAGCATGCAGCTAATCTTGTCAGATCTGACAATAATGTCAGAAACACCTGATCTGCTGCATGCTTGTTCAGGGGCTATGGCTAAGAGTATTAGAGGCAGAGGATCAGCAGGGCTGCCAGGCAGCTGGTATTGCTTAAAATTAAATAAATATGGCAGCCTCCATTTACCGGTACCTCTCACTACATTTCTCCTTTAAGATTTAAAATAAGGTGGGGCAGGAGAAAAAAATTATACATACTTCATCTCAGGTACAATAAGTAGAAAACAGAATTTGGGCACTAATAGGCTGCAGTGCAATTACCGTGATTTTATTCATTCCTCAAATTCAATACAATGACAAGAGCAGCCTGACAGCCGTTTTGTGAGTTACACTCGCTTCCTCAGGGACCAAACAACAATTGTTTTTGTTGGTCGAACAACAGTTGTTGTTTGGTCTCTGACAGCTGTTAGGCCACTCTTGTTGCCATGGGGCTCAATTCACAAAAGAGTGCTAACTGATAGCACAGGCGTGCCATGCAGTTAGCACGCGAAGTGCTGCTCACGGACTTTTGCACTTGTAAAGATTTGCACCCGTGCAATAGCTAACGTTTGCGCAAGATAACGCGGATGTTTGCGCACGATCGGGCACACAAGTTTGTGTTATCACGCGCAAACATTAGTTATCGTGCAGACGCAAATCTTTAAGCGTGCAAAAGTCCGTGAGCAGCACTTCGCGTGCTAACTGCATGGCACGCCTGTGCTATCAGTTAGCACTCTTTTGTGAATCGAGCCCATTGTCTGTATGGGATATGAGGAAGGAATAAAAGCACTGTGATTGCACTGCAACCTATTGGTGTCCGGATTCTGTTTTCTACTTATTGGACTTATGAATTGTTGCTGTCAGGAGGCACAATAGGTCACTGTTAAATACCCTCAATTGGATTTCCAGTCAGCATCTAGTACCAATCTACCTGTTGTTTCTTCTATATTGACACATCTCAGGTACACTTTAAAACAGCTTTTATTTTTTTAATTCATGCATTCCTTAAAAATTGTCTCTAGACTAGGCTGGGCATATGACTATGGTAAGAATTAGAATACGTACACTGTACAGCACTGCGGAAGATGTAGCCGCTATATATTATTGATAAAAACGATTGGTTGTGTAGAAAATTCAAATGCATTACTTTTGCATAGTTGGTTAGTTTGGTTGAAAATAGACATCTGATCATCAAGTTCAACCAGGAGAAAAATCAATTAAATTAATAAATAAATAAGAAAAAACATTTTCCAGTCGATCCAGGGGTAGGCAAAAATCCCTTACAAGGCTTAGCCAATTAACCTTTAACCATTTCCCCTCCCTGGGATGAGTAACTACATCCCTGCAAAATCCCTGCGCGTGCTCCTGCGCTCATTACTGCTGCCGTGCGGGGGTGAGGGGCATCATGTGAAAGGACCACTCTAGCGAGCGAAAAAGTAAGCAGTTAAAATTTGACAGACCTGACAGGTTTTGGACTAGTTGGTCACCTCATGGGGGATTCTCAGGGTTTCCTTTGTTGTCAAAAGCATGTCCTAAATGGCAGTTGCAAAGTCTAACTGACAAAACAGTGTGCAAGTGAGTAGGGAGACTGACTAGTATCTTACTATTTTGGCAGTTAAACTGCCATTCAGGAAATGCTTTTGAAAACAAAGATAGCCCTGGGAATTCCCAATGAAAAGATGGACTAGCCCAAACCCTGACACCTCTGTCAGATTTCAACTGCTTCCTTTTTTTTTCGCTGGAGTGGTCCATTAATGCTTCTGGACAAACAGTTACCTGTATTCTGCAGTCACATGATAAGCCGTGCTTTGAGAGAAGAGATTCATCTGACAGAAGCAAGTTACACTAAACAGAAAGAGTACTTTGTGTGGCAGATAAAAGCAAACAGGTATTACTTTCTGGTTGACCCTCATAGTTCATTATCCCCCAAAAGAGTAAGGTTCACACTTCTGTGTTCTGCCAATTTCACAGAACACAGAAACGGATCTGTCAACGGATCCTATGTTTTGTATAACATCCGCTCGCTCTAGTGCATTTTGGATTCATACTGCAAACCAGAACACAAATTTATGGCCTGTAGCATTTTTCTGGACACAGAATATGCTGCGAATGCCCACAAGGTCAATGACCGCTGATGGATAGGATCAGACCTTCTCAGTGGGCTGTTTGCCCCATACTTTCCTGCACACTTCTGTTACCTGTCTTCTGTCACCTTCTTCTGTCATCTTCTATTTCCGCTGCCACTCCTGCTGGTGCTCAGGTCCGACACCACTGGGGACAAATGCTGCTATATTTATGGGAGACCATTATGGGCCTCCCCACTGTGTTGTAACAAGCCAATGGCTTCCCCAGGTAGACCCAGCAGTGGCAGTATTGGCAGACAGGACGGGTGGCAACGGCAGACTGGATGCACGAGTGCATTGTATGAACCAGGTGACAGACACTGCAACGGACACTGTGTTGAGCACAGCTTAATGTGAATCAAGCATAATAAAGGTAAATTGGGACACAAACATCTATAACAATATCTAAATCCAAGTGGGCAACCCTGTTCTGCTCAAAAGGAGCACAGAAGTGCCATAGCCAAGAGGCACTGATTAGCAAATTGTCATATAAAGAAAATTTGCTGCATGCTTTTCTCATTTCTGAGTATACCACAAGTTCTTTTTTAATGATGATACATTTGAATTGTTATTTTTGTTATTTCTTTCCTACAGAAAGACAAGACGCTTTGTACAAGATGTTGAGCTTTCATGAAACCTCAAAAATCTCATTGAAGGACGTCTTGGAAATTGGGACGGAGCATTTGACTGTGACCAGCCCACAGAGTATAGATGATATTCCCATGCATTTCTTAAAGAAAATTCTATCTCTAAACAAATTAGCACGCAACACACAGGTTATACAAAACAACGATCATGAGGTTTGTTTTGATGAGGAAGAGAACGAAATAGATGCTCTGCACCCCCTCGATGTTCTGTGTACTCTCCTCCATTGTTCAGATCATTTTCTACAGCAAGAGATTGTCACCAAATTGTCCACATGCCAGTTTGCCGTCCCTTTGCTACTGCCGGCTGTTGATGGGTCACCCTGTACTTTGATGCTGTGGGCCATGAGAGACATTGTAAAGAGGTGGAAGCCCCAGTCTTTAGCCGCTAGTAAAGAGTTTAGAGAAGACAATTTAGTCAACATAGACATGCCAATTTTCTCTTTTGTACGGTTTGGTCGAAGTGAGATTTCAAAGTCTGAAATTCTTAATAAAGTTGTCAGCAAAGCACATTACAATGATTTTTTCATCCATGGTAATATGGACTGTGGAAATATAGAGCGTGAAATATCGGATGGGTTAGTGGAGATAGCTTGGTTCTTTCCTGGTGGCAGTAGTGAAACAGACTCTTTACCAGAACCTTTCAGTATAACCAACCTTCGTGGGGACCTTAACGCCCATTTTTCACAGTTCAGCTTTCTAACACAGGTATCATCAGCTGTATTTATCTTTGTTGAAAATGTTGGTGAAGAACAAGTTCCAGTGCAGTCTAATTACAACAGAACGGACACTGAGTATTTCTTCATTGTTACTGATACAACGAGCAAAGACCAAGAAAAGCTCATAAAAAAGGTGTTTCCTCTGCTGGATATCACCAAGAGTAACATCATAATAAAAGATAGACGTTGTAATGATGCAACCCTTGCAGACTTGATACAAAATGAAATAAAGAAGCATTTGAAAAACCCTCTTAAAAAGAGAAGTTTAGAAAATTTGTCAAAAATAGCTTGTGAATTTGAATTTAGTGTGGATGAAACCTCTCATGGATGTGGAGTTGCTGAATCAAGAGCAGAGGCAATTACTGCTGGAATCACAAAGGTCACAGAGTATAAGCAAACAACACTGAAACTGCAGGGAGAACTGTGGAAACAACTGACCGCTCTAGAGAAAGAGTTTTGTAAACGGAAGCAACAAGGCAATGAAGATCAAGAGACCTACGAGACCCACTTGACTAACCAATGTAGGGAACTGCATCAAACACGAAACCAACAAAGCCTTTCAGAAGGAATGCTTCAGTTCATATCTGCAGTCTCTGACATGTCAAGTGACGATAGACAATTCTTCCTTAAATGGATGAAGTTCAAACTTGATTCACTCACAAGAACGAACATTTATGATTTACAAGCTAAATATGAACAGCTTTTAAAAGATGAAAATAAATCACTAGCCAGACATGACGAATTAAAGCAGTTAGATCAGAAATTATGCGACAGCGCTCTAGGAGTTGAACATTTCATGCGTGAATTGGGGCAACTGTATGAGGCCGAATTTCATGCCTTGAAGGACGAAGAAATGACAGACAATGTAAAAAAAATCAGTACACTTCCTGGTATAGCTGCTGATCTCTTGTTGGAAGGATTCCCTTTGGAGCTGATAGATGGAGATGCCTCCAACATTCCCCTGCAGTGGGTCACTGATGTTCTGAAAGAAGTAGATATGAAGACAGGGGGCCAATGCAAGATAAGAGTAATAACTGTGCTGGGAGTGCAGAGTTCAGGGAAATCCACCCTTCTGAACACCATGTTTGGTTTGCAGTTCCCGGTGGCCAGTGGAAGATGCACAAAAGGAGCCTTCATGACTCTTCTTAAAGTAAAAGATAGATCCCAGGAAGAGCTAGACTGTGATTTTATCCTAGTGATTGACACCGAAGGTTTGAAAGCTCCTGAGTTGGCCTCTCTGGAGGACAACTATGAACATGACAATGAGTTGGCCACACTAGTAATTGGGTTAAGTGACATCACCATACTCAACATCTCCAATGAAAATACAGATGAAGTGAAGGACATCTTGCAGATTGCCATTCATGCATTTCTCCGTATGAAAGATATAAAAAGGAAACCCAATGTTCAGTTTGTGCATCAGAATGTAAGCGATGTCTCTGCTCATGAAAAGACTTTAAGAGGCAGAACAAAATTACTGGATTTAATCAGTGAAATCACAGAATTGGCAGCAAAGATGGAGAAAAGAGGAAAGGTTACATTCAATGACATCATGACCTATGATCTGAATGATCACAACTGGTACATTCCTGGACTTTGGCAAGGCGTTCCACCAATGGCATCTATAAGTTATGGATACTGCACAATGGTTTTTAATCTGAAAAAACATTTACTTGAAAACATAAAGAAAATGATCCATCCTGACAACAATGCTCGGAGCATCTGGGATTTTCTTGAGTGGATTAAAACTTTATGGAGTGCTGTGAAACATGAAAGTTTTATATTCAGCTTCAGAAACAGTCTTGTAGCTGAAGCTTATAACAAACTCTGCATAGAGTACTCTCGGTGGGAGTGGAACTTTCGTAAACAAGTTCACAGGTGGCTTACAGAAACTGAGACAACCATCAAGAACACGCCATTGGAAAAACTGTTAGAAGACACATCAATTGATCTTGAACTGGAAAATGTTCTACGGAACGGAGAGGCAACTATGCAAGACTTATTGAAAACCTACTTCAATAGCAAATCTGAAAATGTACACCTAGTTGAAAGGTATAATAAAAACTTTTGTTTAGACATCGCATGTCTTTGTAATGAGCTAAGGATTTATGCGACAAGTAAACTCGCTGATGCCATAAGGGTCCAAAAAGGCAAATGCAAAATACAGAAAATCAAGGACACCTTGCAAAACACCATGGAGGTGAAAGTCACCAGTCTTCTACTCAAATGCAAGGAAGAAAAAAGTAACTTAGGAGGTGAACAGCTGAAAAAAGAATTTGATGCCATGTGGCGAGAATCCTCTTTGGAGTTAAAAAGCTATGCCTTGGCAAAGCAGAGAGTCAACAAGGAAATGTTGCAACAGCTGAAGCAAAATATGAACCTTAAAGGAAGTTTTATTATGCGGCAATTACTTAGAGTTAAAAATTTGGCCGATTATAAAAGGGATGCCTTTGAATTAAAAAACAACCACTTTGAAAGCTGGGTTGATGAAAAAACTTTTGAAGAAATTTCAAAACATGAATGCTACGAAAGGTTAAGCGAGTTTGCCACTTCGTTGGTTAACAAGTGCAAAGATTATGTGGCATTAAAAATAGGCACAAAAGAGGACTTTGATGAAACATACAGTCGGGAGTTACTCACCATCGCTGATACTGAAATCATTGAGCAAGATGTTGCAAGGTTTCACATTACAGATTCCTTTGAATTTGATATCAAACTTCAGATTATGGGTAATGCAGTGGAGGGTTTTCAGATGATGCACGATACATTTATTCAAGAAAACGATCCAGTGGTTTGTCTAGAAAGGTTAAAACCCCACTATTTCTCTGTTTTTGAAAGTATTTACCAAAAAGATGAGTCCCAGCACAGGGCCAAAGAACTGTGTGAGCTTGGCCTGAAGCCAGCTGTGAGAGCACACATCAGCCAACATCTCGGCGAAAAACTACTTGATGACTTCTTAAAAAGCAGTTCTGAACAATATGGCAGCAGAAGCATCTTCCAATTCACTGTGCTTAAGAAATTGCTGTTAGACATGAATTTTCGCTGGTATATGAGATACATTCATTCTTATGAGCGTTTTGTTCAAGAATGGATTTGGAAAGACTTAGAGACAAAATATGAGGGCTCAGAGAAGTTTAAATCCTTCCAGGTACAAATTCTTGAAACCATCATGACGAAGATCCTAATGGCTCTTAAACAAAATGCAAGTGTTGAAGGGACAACTGTTTCTGACTTTTTAACAAATTTTTCGACAAAACTACGGAATGATTTAGTCATTTCGCAAGATGTAACCAGGATGGTTCTTTTTCTCAACACCAGCAACATTGGCCAGTTTGCTGAAGACGTTGAAAGGTTTCTTCCTGAAATACACTCTCAACTTGAATGGGAGATAAAAACTTCAAGTTTTCAGTCTGTGCTTTCCAATGTGACTCTAAAGCTTGAACATGAGCTGTTTAAGAAGGTGATTGGTTGTAGGAAGCACTGTCCTTTCTGCAAAGTTCCATGTGAAGCTGGAGGCGTTAGGCATGCAGAACATTTCTCCTCCCTGCACCGACCAAAAGGATTAGCGAATTGTACATGGAAGGCTGATGGCAGACTGGCAACGTCTACTTGTTCTGCAGATGTAAATTCAATCAAAAAATTTCAAAATGAGGATACTGGTGGAAGACCACATCCATACAGAGATTATCGTGATATCTATCCAGACTGGCACATTGAGGGTGACCTGACAGAATGTTCTGACTACTGGAAATACGTGTTCCAAATGTTGAATGAGGAACTTGCCGTAGGGTACATTGCAGAAAAAGCAGAATTTCCAGAAGACTGGAGAAGTGTAACAGAGGAGGATGCAATGAGGTGCCTAAAGCTTCAATTTAACATGAAAAAAGAATAAAAACATTACACCTATGCACTCATTAAGCAAAATAATAGTACACTGATGATACAGATACAGTAGAATACCTTTATAGTAAACTCCAAAGGACTGGGAAAAGTGGTTTACTATATCAGACGTTTACTATATCAGAAATGGTCAAGCACAAGCACATATACTATACTGTAGTACTGGACTTTAATTCAATCAAGTAATAATTGGGAGTCTTTTTTTCGTTTCAATGCTTCAGCAAGCAAGCACAGACAGTGTCTGAGCTACACCAAAATGCACAGTGCTCAATATCCAGGGATTTGCATGCAATAATCACGCAACAGCTTGCACAGGAAGCATAGGTATCACTAGTTAATGCAGGTACAGTACTTATAGTGTGTCCACGTGTCTCTGCAGCCTTGTTGATGCTGTAGCATTGCAGCCATGCACAAACAAGTCACAGATGACAAGCGATTCCCACAGTAATCATGCAGTAGGTTATACAGCAAACATAGATCTCACTGGCTGGTGCTGTTTTTCTTTAAAGGTTATTATACTGTTGGTTATCTTTTAGAGCAGAGAGGAAGTTATGAGTTCAGGTCCGCTTTAAAGAAAATCTGAATTAAAATTAAAATAAAAAATCATACTCACCTATGGAAAGGGAATGCTCTGGGTCTTCCTGTTCTTCTTACGGTCTCCTCTTTCCAGCGCTGTTGGCCATATTCAAATTTGCCGCCACGGGAGGCTTCGGAGGGCTTCAGGAGCCTGAGTCCTCCCAAAGATGGACGGCTCCGTACTGCGCCTGTGCGAGCATGTGAGAGAGCATGTGAGAGAGCATGCTCCGGCATGCGCAGTACAGAGGGGCTCGTCTTCCGGAGCACTTGGGCTCCAGAAGCCCCTTGAAGCCACACAGAGCAGTATTTGACCCAGAGCCTCCATATAAGTATTTTTTTTATATAAATTTACCTTCAGTTTTGCTTTAAAGGGGTTCTGTGGATATATTTAAAAAAGAAAAGCTGACACTTACCTGGGGCTTCTACCGGCTCCCTGCAGCTGTCCTGTCCCGCGCCTTCCTCCGTTCCCCGCCGCCGGTCACAGTCCAATTATTCGTCTAACTTGTCTCTGGAAGCTTACTGCACATGCACAGTACAAGAAAACTTCGTACTATGCCTGTGCAGTAAGCTCTCTGAGACGCGAGCGGGAGCGAGGACGTGCGCGTTGCATTCATCTAGTTAGACGAATAATTGGACCGTGACCGCGAACGAAGAATCGTAGAGGACGGCGCGGGACAGGACAGCTGCAGGGGGTCGGTAGAAGCCCCGGGTAAGTGTCAGTTTTATTTTAAAAATATATCCCCAGAACCATAATGTTTCCTAATGTTAATGTGCAACTTACTATGTTATGGTAATTACAACTGTTTTCTTACACTACTTATGTTGCCAACCTTAAAAACTATCTGCTGTTTTATCATGGTATTACATTGTTTTGGTTTATGCTTCATACTGCTCTCAATAAAATTTGTTTGAAAAACTAAAATTACAAAAACTGCTTGTAGCCATAGAATGAAATATATTTTATCAGATCCTCTTTTGTGCAATTATAATACACTATACATTATTATTGACACCCTCCAATCCAACACTTTGAAACACAGTTATACAGAAAAAGGTCTCTGAAAAGTATAGTTTCCAAAATCGAAATCTAACAATCTAAGAGAGAAGCGGATTATTGGCATTTATATAAAAAATCTACTATGATCCCCTTTGGGGAAAGATCCTGTTTATATCTCAGATCTATATCTGTTAATAATTTGTATATTCTTATGCACTTTATCTCAACCTATAAATCTAATGCCTGTTAATTTTCCATTATGCACAAAGTTGACAAGTCTGGAGATGGGTGATCAAGGCCCCTTTTACACTTAGGGGTTGATCCACTATAACAAATAGCATGCCTTATCAGAGTTAACATGCCTTATCAGAGTTTAACGTGCCTTATCAGAATTTGCGTACCTTATCAGAGTAGCATAACGAGTGCTATGAACTTATGCCTGCTAATTGGCAATGACGAGAGCTCCACTCGTCCTGCCCTGAGCCTTTGCGGGTCCAATCACTTTAAAGGACATTATCCCCGCATTTTGATTGGCCCAATAGGCTGCCTGTCACTTGACAGGAAACTTGACAGGTAGCCTATTGGGCCAATAAAAGTGTGGGGATAATGTCCTTTAAAGTGATTGGACCCGCAGGGGCTCAGGGCAGGACGAGTGGAGCTCTCGTCATTGCCAATTAGCAGGCATAAGTTCATATCGCTTGCTATGCTACTCTGATATGGCTCGCTAACTCTGATAAGGCGTGTTAAATCTGATAAGGCATGTTAACTCTGATAAGGTACGCTATTTGTTATAGTGAATCAATCCCTAAGGGCCATATCCTATTCAAGGTGCAAGCTATTTATCACCTTGCCATCAAGTGAGGATTACCGGCAAATTCTATTGTTTTACTTGTGCGATGGCCGATCGCCAGGGAGCATTCCTTAGGTGAAAGCCTTAGCGATGCTCCCATGTCCCGGGAGATGGGGAGCGAGGTTTTACGCTGCCGTGCTGTCCTTCAGCACCACGGCACTGCTCCCTCGCTCCCTCGCTCCCCTTGATATGCGCGCAAACCCACTGAACATGCGCTGCCATTTTCCGCTGCTGCCAATAAGCGCTGCATTAACAATGGTCGAGACAGTGGACCAATGGCTTCAAAGATGCTTTGCCGGGGCTCCGATAACAGTAATTACAGTGTCTTTGCGGCGAGAGGCGGCGGATGTTTAGCGACGGTAGGTCCATTAAACAGGGGTGACAGAGCAGCTGCGGGGGGCTTCTACGATGTGCGGAGGCCCGACAGTGAGTTCTGTGGGTCTCCATATTAAAGGATACTCCCAGATGCAGCCGCGATGATGTGCGTTAGCTGGTCTAAACCTGCTCTTTGCAAGTCTTAGCTAACGCTCATGTCTGCCGGGAAGCATCTCGGCAGCATGAAAAGTGTAATTGGATAGCGAGTAAATGACTTATATCACCCAAGCTAGTTTTTTGCCGCTGGGGAGGGGTGGGGGTGATAAATGTAATAGGATTAGGTGATGTTCCCATCGCCTAATTTAAGGTCAGCAATAAGATATTGCCCTACGAGTCAAAACCTCTTTTGCGTTACCTTATTTTACTGCAAGTGGGGCCGCAAAAGCAATGAAAGTCTATGGAGACTTTCACAGTTAGGGCTTGATTCACTAAAGCGTGATAATGACTGCTATCACAGCAGTTATCACGCGAACTGGCGCTCGCAAACGTTTTCACATGAAAAGCATTACTTCACGTGATGAGCTTGAGCCACTAAACCGTGATAGGACTAATATCACACCTTATCAAAGATATCACACCTTATCAAAAATATCACACCTTATCAAAAATATCACACCTTATCAAAGATATCATACCTTATCAAAGATATCACACCTTATCAAAGATATCACACCTTATCAAAGATATCACACCTTATCAAAAAAAAACCACACTATCAAAAGTTGTCACAAGTTATCAAAAGTTATCACACGTCGGGCTTGATTCACTAAACTGTGATAACTCATATCACGGGCGCGCATGTTTTCGCACGCAATCACAAATTTTTGCCCATGATTGCGTGAAAAAATTTGCGCTTGTGTGAAAAAGCGCGTGAGAATGCTAGTGCGGCAGTGATATGAGTTATCACGGTTTAGTGAATCAAAGTTAACACGCCTTATCAGAGTAGCATATCAAGCACGACGAACTTATGCCTGCTAATTGGCAATGGCACTTGTCCTGCCCTGAGCCCCTGCGGGTTCGTAGCGCTCGCTGTGCTACTCTGATAAGGCATGTTAACTTTGATAAAGTGTTATATTTGTCTTATCACGGTTTAGTGAATCAAGCCCGATAAACGACCGTTTGCGCGCGATCACGTGTGCGTTTCACGTGAAAAACGCACGGGATTACGTGATAACCTTTGTTTATCACGTGAACTAATGCTGTTCGCGTGTAAACTTTTGCGAGCGGCAGAGTGCGTGATAACTGCTGTGATAGCAGTTATCTCGCTTTAGTGAATCAGGCCCTTATTGCGGCCCATTGCGGTGTCCTGGAAGTATCCGATCCGACGCAAGGGCTGCAGCGCGTTACTGCAAGCACCACGCTTACCACACTGTGCTTGGGGTAATGGAAGTCTATGGGCGGTGCAGTAAATGTAAACAACGAAGCGTGGTGTGTCACGGCACACATGCGCGAATGACAGGAATCCCAGCAACATACTTCCTACCCACCCATCACTGAGCGGGGGGCGGCACAATGTATATGACCCTGTCGGCGTACTCTGCTGTGGGGGGTCATATGAGTGAACATCACATTGCACCACAATGCTAGAAACAAGTGTAAAACCAGCCTTAAAATAGCACCATTTTATGTCTACTACTGTATATGCTCCATCAATCGGGCCATGGGGTATCCACCATGTCTTTCCTGTTACGATTATAATGCTTTTATCAGGCCAGTCTTGCCATTCATTAATGGGATTATCTTGTGGTCTTATTTAATGTAACAAATTCAACAGAAGTTTACAACTAAAAAGATCCAGATCTTTTGATAGTTAAAGGGTCTCCGAGCACCTCTCATGGGCATGCCTTTAAGCCAGACGACTTCCAACAAAGTCGTGCTATGACCCCTCTGGAGGAGCCTCTTGCAATGGCCTTGCATGTCACTTCCTCTTCCTGCTTCATTCAGTGATGCACTTCTCTAACAGAGAAGATGGGGGTGACCCGGAAGTTATAACATAGCCAAGATGGCAGCCGCGATTTTTAAATTGAAATCGAATGAAAACTATTTGGTGTAGAATGTCGATTCAGGCATCAAATGAAAGAGGAGAGGACAAGATACAGAAAGGTATGCATCTTTAAGTAAACAGATGTAAATTTGAAGGTACAACGCGCCACGTCTAAAAGCGTTGTACCTTCAAATTCAAACTTATTTATTGCACAGACAGTAGGACACACATGCTCTCTGGCATCAAAGAGTAGACAACATGCACAACATTAAAATTATTCTGTACAGAACATAATTAAAACCATGAGGCTACCACCGGGGTAATTGAAAGGGAAGATCCGCGCTGAAAAAAAACAACAAACTCCACTTACCTGGGGCTTCTTCCAGCCCCTGGCAGGCATACTGTGCCCTCGCTGCAGCTACTCTCACTCCCAGTGTCCTGCGCTGTAGAAGCCGACCTCGCCAGGCCGGCTTCCGGGTCGGTTTCATGTGCGCTCCACGGCGCGGGTCACGTGGTGTACGTGACGTCATCGGGTCTCTACTGCGCAGGCGTAGTGGTTCTGCACCTGCGCAGTAGAGACCCGATGACGTCACGTACACCACGTGACCCGTACCATGGAGCGCACTTGAAGCCGACCTGGAAGCCAACCTGGCAAGGTCGGCTTCTTCAGCACAGGACACCGGGAGGGAGAGGAGCTGCGGCGAGGGCACAGATCGACTGCCAGGAGCTGAAAGAAGCCCCAGGTAAGTGGATTTTTTTTTCAGTGCGGATCTTCCCTTTAAACATACTGCACAATGCCTTAACCCTCCTGGCGGTCTATTAAAAACCGCCAGGGGGCAGCGCAGCCGTTTTTTTTTTTTTTTTTTTTTTTTAAATCATGTAGCGAGCCTAGGGCTCGCTACATGATAGCCGCTGCTCAGCGGCATCCCCCCAGCCCCGCCGATCGCCTCCGGCGATAGGCGATCAGGAAATCCCGTTCAAAGAACCATGGCGACGGGGCGGGATGACGTCACCGACGTCATGGACGTCTAAGGGAGACCCGATCCACCCCTTTGCGCTGCCCGGCGCTGATAGGCCAGGCAGCGCAAGGGTCTAGGGGGGGGGGGGTGCTGTACGGCGACGCGGATGGCGGCGAATCGGCGCGGGGCGGCGGTAATTACGCAGATCGGCCCAGCAGGGCCTGAGAAAACCTCCGCCAGGAAGGGTAAAGCAGTACTATATTCCTACTCACAAGACCTGCTATACTTCCTAATTATATGCAAGCTTATTTTCACAGATGCGCGCTGGAATAGCAGTCTATCAATATCTCACCCACAAATGCTTTTTGGTGAAATGAGTGGCTGTTTGGATTAATTGAAGAGTTCAGTTCATTTATAGCGGGTTTCACCACATCACAGTTTAATCTCCTTCATAAGTAGTTTTTCTCCTTGCTTCACATAAAGTTAGATAAGGTGAAGAAGATACTTGCGTTTAGTACTTTGCAATACTGGTCGGAGTCTTAAAGGCATGCCTATGAGAGGTGCTCGGAGTCCCTTTAAAAATTTTTTGGTGGTCTGTGAGATCTGTGACAGAAACACAATCTTTTCGCTAATACTGACCATTGCAAAAAAAAAAAAAAAAATGCACTTATAGCTGCGTAGCTTATTCAGTGCTCTAGAGGCAGCACACACAATGGTCAATTATAACTAAAAAAAAATGTACTCATAGCAGCAACAGACTGACATCATTTTCTTGGTACACACGATGAGATTTTCTGGCAGATTTACTGCCAGATCAATTATTTCCAACATGTCCGATTTCATTTCCGACCGATTTTCCGTTCACTTCTATGGAAAATCAATTGGAAAATCGATCGGAAATCAGATGGGACATGTCGGAAATAATCTATCTGGTAGTAAATCTGCCAGAAAATCTCATTGTGTTTACCTAGAAAATGATGTCAGTCTGTTGCCGCTATGAGTGCATTTTTTGAGTTATAATTGACCATTGTGTGTGCTGCGAAAAATCTCATCGTGTGTACCTAGCATTAGACGGGTGCAGCTCCTGGCCTGAAGATGGAAACATCGATCAGGGAGTACATTTTTCGAGCTATAATTTTTTATCATGTGTGTTGTGTGTAAAGTAATCAAAAAGATATCCGAACATATATGGGTCACCAGCCACCTTGATGTACTAAGTATCAAAATTACTTTATTAAATAACAAAGAACACACGATTTCTCAAAATGCACAAAATGGGAAAGCATCAAAATTCAATATTTTAAAATTGCATATACAAGACTAATTGTAGCCATCAAGCAGCATTTAAAGAGGAGCTGTTAGGTATAGGGTCTCAGAGGAAAAAAAAACACATATATCAGTAGCTAAATATTGGCTGTACTTACATTACATATGCATTTCACTGTCCACGTTTGGATTTCACAGAATTTTTATATAGTATTTGCAGAGACTGATGCTCCTGACAGCTCATGGCAGGTTCCATGTTTGTCTGTCTCCTATGAAGCCAAATGTGTCGTCATGTCCTGCCTGCTTCCTGATGATTCCACTCACACAAAAGATCCGTAATGGAAAACACTACTGTGCAGTGAATATTGATTAGCCATGTGGCTAGGAACAATAGCGGACTCCTGCAGTGTACTCTGCCTGAGATTTTTCAGTGCTACTCTGTTGTAACATGAGCCTGTACTTTCTCACTAGCAGCCGAGGGGAGGACCCAAGCAGCCCCAGAATGCTTTGCAGTATGGTATGCGGCCTTTCGTCCTTTTGAGAGCTTGGGTCAAACAGCCCTGCAGTTCAGCACACATCAAAAGTAAGAGAGATTTTTAACTTCAGTATTGCCTTTTTGGCTTCCTTCTAAACTGTTTAACACAGGAGAATAGAGGTTTAAATTAGCTTTTGCAGCCTGACAGTTACTCTTTAATACTTACAAACCGGTTCAATAATGCATGTAGGGGTTGTTGCACTCGCACATAACATGCATCCCGAGCTTTCACACTGGTGCCATGCTACTAATTGATCAGTGGGGGCCCCTTTAAAAAATGAACAGTCCCGCCTGCTGTAAATATTAACAGATGTTTGTGGGGTTTGAATATCCCTTCACTCAGCAGCCGCTGGGATAAGGACTTGATGGATCGAATCCCAAGGTAATGTATTACAGTTCATGCATCTGTTACATAAAAATCAGGGCCGTTTCTTGGGCAGTGCGGGAAGGGCGGCTGCCCTGGGTGAAGACCGGCTAGTAGAAAAAAAGGGGCGCAGGCAGAAGGACATAATCACTATGGAGCTGGTGGCACGCAGTGCACATCACCACCGCGAGATGACCCCTGATGTCCTGTAGTGGTACTGCAGGCTGTCAACGCGCGGCATCCATGGAGGAGTCGGCTTTCCGGGCTCTCTTTACCTGTGTGTTTTCCTGGTCCCTGCTTCCTCCTGGATGAGCATCTGGTCACTAGTAAGTATGCAGATGTACTTGTGACCTGTGGCTGTGTGACTGTCTCTAAAGATTAAGGGTTCGCCAATCCACTGGGGTGGGGGAAAGGGGGCACAATTTTACCCTCGCCCTGGGTGCAGTTTAGCCTAGAAACTGCCCTGATAAAAATAAAAGATGGATCTCACCGCATAAGAATACTGGCGTCCGCTCAACTCCCTCTATCAGTATCCTGGTGTCTGACTTTCCGTGATAGGGTAAACTGTGGGGATTGTGTGGGCCACTAGATTAGCCCGCTCGCCCCGTCAACCGGATTTCCCCATCTTTAATGCAGTCCTGTTAGCTGCTGGTATGACCGGGACAGCGGGAGGAGACAGGACGCCATTCCATGCGCCTTCCAGAGTGAGAGCGCAGACGGTGATTCAAGCTGCGTGGCTCCGCCCACCTAAGTTTCGCTTCGTCAGGGTCTGTTCATTTTTTAAAGGGGCCCCCACTGATCAATTAGTAGCATGGCACCAGTGTGAAAGCGCAGGATGCATGTTATGTGCGAGTGCAATAACCCCTATATGCATTATTGAACCGGTTTTTAAGTATTAAATGCTGCTTGATGGCTACAATTAGCCTTGCATATGCAATTTTCAAATATTGAATTTTGACGCTTTCCCATTTTGTGCATTTTGAGAAATCGTGTGTTCTTTGTTATTTAATAAAGTCATTTTGATACTTAGTACATCAAGGTGGCTGGTGACCCATATACAGTGGTGTGAAAAACTATTTGCCCCCTTCCTGATTTCTTATTCTTTTTGCATGTTTGTCACACTTAAATGTTTCTGCTCATCAAAAAACCGTTAACTATTAGTCAAAGATATCATAATTTAACACAAAATGCAGTTTTAAATGAGGGTTTTTATTATTTAGTGAGAAAAAACCCTCAAAACCTACATGGCCCTGTGTGAAAAAGAAATTGCCCCCTGAACCTAATAACTGGTTGGGCCACCCTTAGCAGCAATAACTGCAATCAAGCGTTTGCGTTAACTTGCAACGAGTCTTTTACAGCGCTCTAGAGGAATTTTGGCCCACTCATCTTTGCAGAATTGTTGTAATTCAGCTTTATTTGAGGGTTTTCTAGCATGAACCGCCTTTTTAAGGTCATGTCACAACATCTCAATAGGATTCAGGTCAGGACTTTGACTAGGCCACTCCAAAGTCTTCATTTTGCTTCTCTTCAGCCATTCAGAGGTGGATTTGCTGGTGTGTTTTGGGTCATTGTCCTGCTGCAGCACCCAAGATCGCTTCAGCTTGAGTTGCCGAACAGATGGCCGGACATTCTTCTTCAGGATTTTTTGGTAGACAGTAGAATTCATGGTTCCATCTATCACAGCAAGCCTTCCAGGTCCTGAAGCAGCAAAACAAACCCAGACCATCACACTACCACCACCATATTTTACTGTTGGTATGATGTTCTTTTGCTGAAATGCTGCGTTACTTCTACGCCAGATGTAACAGGACCAGCACCTTCCAAAAAGTTCAACTTTTGTCTCGTCGGTTCACAAGGTATTTTCCCAAAAGTCTTGGCAATCATTGAGATGTTTCTTTAGCAAAATTGAGACGAGCCTTAATGTTCTTTTTGCTTAAAAGTGGTTTGCACCTTGGATATCTGCCATGCAGGCCGTTTTTGCCCAGTCTCTTTCTTATGGTGGAGTCGTGAACACTGACCTTAATTGAGGCAAGTGAGGCCTGCAGTTCTTTAGATGTTGTCCTGGGGTCTTTTGTGGCCTCTCGGATGAGTTTTCTGTGCGCTCTTGGGGTAATTTTGGTCGGCCGGCCACTCCTGGGAAGGTTCATCACTGTTCCATGTTTTTGCCATTTGAGGATAATGGCTCTCATTGTGGTTCGCTGGAGTCCCAAAGCTTTAGAAATGGCTTTATAACCTTTACCAGACTGATAGATCTCAATTACAGTACTTTTGTTCTCATTTGTTCCTGAATTTCTTTGGATCTTGGCATGATGTCTAGCTTTTGAGGTGCTTTTGGTCTACTTCTCGGTGTCAGATAGCTCCTATTTAAGTGATTTCTTGATTGAAACAGGTGTGGCAGTAATCAGGCCTGGGGGTGACTACAGAAATTGTACTCAGGTGTGATAAACCACAGTTAAGTAATTTTTAACAAGGGGGGCAATCACTTTTTCACACAGGACCGTGTAGATTTGGAGTTTTTTTTCTCACTAAATAATAAAAACCATCATTTAAAACTGCATTTTGTGTTCAATTATGTTATCTTTGACTAATAGTTAACGGTTTTTGATGAGCATAAACATTTAAGTGTGACAAACATGCAAAAGAATAAGAAATCAGGAAGGGGGCAAATAGTTTTTCACACCACTGTATGTTTGGATATCTTTTTGAATACACTACTCTTAGGGTTAGCCCCACCCACTATCTGTTTATATGTGGGTAAGGTGACTAAGGTCTTTAGGACCACTGCTGCGAGCATTTGCTCTTTGTTTCTATATTTTGACTGTGTTGTGTGTAAAGCAGGGGTGTCAAACTCAAAAAGGGACAAAACTGAACACCGGGACTAAGTCGCAGGCCGACCTCAGTGTCTAGTAGCCACCTCCCTCCCTTATAACATTCCCTGGTGTCTAATCCCTCCTCCTACCCCTATACTGTTCCCTGATGTTTAGTGGCCCTCTCCCTCCCCTTTACTGTTGCATACCTCCAAACTTTTGGAGCCAGGAAAAAGGGATGCGTAGACACACCCCTGCCACACCTGTAACCACTTGCCAACCGCCCAATGGGCGTCGGCAAAGTGGCACCCCCTGGACCTCCTAACGCCGATCGGCGGTGGCACCTGGGGGACTGAGTAGGCGGGGATTGTGCGCATAGATGAGCATGCATCCGCCGGCATTAGGCTCCGCTTACCCGCAACGTCAACCCGCCGGCCAATTAGCAGCGCCGGCGGGTTGTTAACCCCCGATCTGCCGCATACAAAGTGTATAATACACTTTGTTAAGCTAACAAAGTGTATTATACAGGCTGCCTCCTGTCCTGGTGGTCCCGGGGATTGAGGGACCACCAGTGCAGGCTGCAGCCCTCCCTGTCTACACCCAATCACACTGATCCTGCCGCCCCCCTGATCGCCCACAGCACCCCTCAGACCCCCCTCCCCCCGATCACCCCCTCAGACCCCTGTTTGCACCCAATCACCCCCCTAATCACCCATCAATCAGTCCCTGTCAATATCTGTCAATGCTATATTTTAGATTAGGTCCTAAACTGCCCCCTGGGGGCTCCTGGTCACCCTCCCACATCCTCAGATCCTCCCCCAACCCCCCCCCCCCCCCGTGTACTGTATACATCTATTCTCCCCTGTAATCATCCACTGATCAAGTGTCAATCACCTGTCAATCAACCATCGATCACCTTCTGTCACCACCTGTCACTGCCACCCATCAGATCAGACCCTAACCTGCCCCTTGCGGGCACCTGATCACCCGCCCACACCCTCAGATCCCCTGCAGTCCCGCCCTCAGATCACCTACCAAGTGCATTGTTTACATCTGTTCTCCCCTCTAATCACCCACTGATCACCCATCAATCACCCCCTGTCACTGCTACCCATCAGATCAGACCCTAATCTCCCCCTAGCGGGCACCCAATTACCCGCCCACACCCTCAGATTGCCCTCAGACCCCCCTGATCACCTCGCCAGTGCATTGCCTGCATCTATTCTCCCCTGTAATCACACCCTGATCACCTATCAATCACCCCGTCACCCCCTGTCACTGCTACCCATTAGATCAGACCTTAATCTGCCCCTTGCGGGCACCCAAACACCCGCCTACACCCTCAGATCGCCCTCAGACCCCCTCTGATCACCTCCCCAGTGCATTATTTACATCTGTTCTCCCCTCTAATCACCCATCAATCACCCCCTGTCACCACCTGTCACTGCTACCCATCAGATCAGAACCAAATCTGCCCCTTGCAGGCACCCAAACACCCGCCCACACCCTCAGATCGCCCTCAGACCACCCCTGATCACCTCCTCAGTGCATTATTTACATCTGTTCTCCCCTCTAATTACCCACTAATCACCTATCAATCACCCATCAATCACCCCCTGTCACCACCTGTCACTGCTACCCATCATACTCATCAGATCAGACCCTCATCTGCCCCTTGTGGGCACCCAATCACCCGCCCACACCCTCAGATCGCCCTCAGACCCCCCCCTAATCACCTCCCCAGTGCATTGATTGCATCTATTCCCCACTCTAATTACACCCTGAAACACCCATCAATCACCTCCTGTCACCACTTGTTACACCCTAGCACTCCTATCCATCAGATCAGGCCCTAATCTGCCCCCTGCGAGCTTCTGATCACCCGGCCAAACCCTCACCCGCGCCACCGCAGCGACAGAATTTTTTTCTTCTGATCACTGCTGGTCTCTACGACTTAATTGTGGCTGAGACCAACCGTTATGCCACACAATATGCAACCGCCAATCCAAGAAGCTACCATGCCCAGCCTTTTCGGTGGAAACCACTCCAAGTTTCTGAACGTAACATTTTTTGGGGCCTTCTACTTAACATGGGTCTAGTCAAAAAGAATGTATTGCGGTCTTATTGGTCTACGCACCCAATACATCACATGCACATGTTCCCTGTTGCCATGTCCAGGTCACGATTTGAGAACATCCTGCGCTTCCTGCACTTCAGTACCAGTACAACCTGTCATCTAAGAGGCCAACCTGCTTATGACCGGTTCCACAAAATTCGGCCCCTCATAGACCACCTGTTATCAAAATTTGCAGTTGCTTATACCACTGAACAGTCATTTTGAGACATTTGGTTTCCAGACTGCTCCTCACGGTTTTGGGCCCCTAAAATGCCAGGGCAGTATAGGAACCCCACAAGTGACCCCATTTTAGAAAAAGGCACCCCAAGGTATTTTGTTAGGTGTATGATGAGTTCAGCCCGTGACTATCGCCTTCCTGGATATAAGTATATCAGTTACGGTTAATGGTCGTTTAAATACCACCTTATATCGCAAGGCTACAGCGAGCAATGCTCTGCTCTGCGCGGACAGTTTTCACCCCCCTCATACCATTAGAGGTATACCGATTGGGCAATACCTGAGAGTAAGACGGAATTGCTCCGATGACCAATAATTTCTGCGTGAAGCGAAGGACTTACAGAATAGATTTAAGATGAGGGGCTATAGTGATGGCTGTCTGCGCAGAGCATTCTATCGGGCATGGAATAGCAAGAGAGGTGATCTCCTTCAGTCACGAAAAGATAGAGACGGTACAAGAAAGGGCGCAATTCAGCCCTTACGTTTTCTTACAAGATATTGTGCGCAGCATCCTGCACTAAGGAACATCCTAGACAGACATTGGTATCTTTTACAGAGTGATCCGGTGGTAGGACCTGTGGTGACAACACGCCCCGAACTGACTTTTAGGAGAGCGAGATCATTGAAAGATGGACTGGTACGTAGTCACTTTTCTGGGCTGGCTCCCAGGAAACACTGTTCTACTTTGGGCACTTATACATGTGGAGGTTGTGACTATTGCCAATATGTCCAGGTGGGAAAGGCTTTTTGCATGGCTGGTGGCAGGAGAGTCTGTCTGTCCCATTTCGGCAATTGTAAAAAAATTCTGGTAGTATATATTTTGTTGTGCCATTGTGGTGCATTCTACATTGGCAAGACAAAGCGAACTTTGAGAGAATGCATGTCAGAACATATAAAGAGTATTGAGAAGGGGGACGCAGGCTCCCCTGTAGCCAGGCACTTTTCCCTTGAACATGGCAATAGCACCAAAGGAGTTAAATTTATGGTCCTCGACCGTATACATCCGACAATCAGAGGAGGCAATCTAGATAGATTGCTCCTAAAATGTTAATCTCGATGGATTTACAAACTACAGGCCCTGGAAACACCAGGCCTGAATGAGTATATGAGCTATGCCCATTTTTTACCCATTTGATGGTTACCTGCGTGCGCTCTGATACCCTGGAGTGCGCCGTCGCTGCCCCTGTGGCCGGATGGGGCCTTTTGGACATTCTTTTCTACAGAAGCCCTTGGTTTCCAATTTTTCCACCCATAGATTTTGGTTGGGACGATTGGCAACCTTATAGATTTTTCTAAGTTTACAGTTAGGGTGTCTCCCTTTTAGTTTCCCCCATGTAAATTAACAATGAGGAACAATATTTATGGGCTATAGGGCCGCTGTTTTGGGCATTCTCAACTATCCACCTTTGCTCAGTTGTTATGTAGGTTTATGCATTAAACCATAAAGGTTTTTTTCGTTCCTGTATTTATAGACCATGGATGCAGGGGGTGCGGGGTCAGATCTACTATAGGCCAGCTGGACGAGGTGACAGGAGGTAGGGGGATTGAGCGTCACCGTGTTGTACTTACTACCCCCTTTTTCTTTTATGGACGGGTTGGACGTCGCTTTTTAGCGGCGCTGTATTGGCGTTTTTTCGTCTGTGGTGTTTGCCCCACTAATCTGCTTTACCTGCCTGGCTCTCGTCCGCTGGATCTCTGTTGTACTTTCCGCCCTGGCCCCTCCTCCGTGCACCCATGTACAGTGGTGTGAAAAACGATTTGCCCCCTTCCTGATTTCTTATTCTTTTGCATGTTTGTCACACTTAAATGTTTCTGCTCATCAAAAACCGTTAACTATTAGTCAAAGATAACATAATTGAACACAAAATGCAGTTTTAAATGATGGTTTTTATTATTTAGTCTTAAAAAAAACTCCAAACCTACATGGAGCTGTGTGAAAAAGAAATTTCCCCCTGAACCTAATAACTGGTTGGGCCACCCTTAGCAGCAATAACTGCAATCAAGCATTTGCGATAACTTGCAACGAGTCTTTTACAGCGCTCTGGAGGAATTTTGGCCCACTCATCTTTGCAGAATTGTTGTAATTCAGCTTTATTTGAGGGTTTTCTAGCATGAACCGCCTTTTTAAGGTCATGCCACAACATCTCAATAGGATTCAGGTCAGGACTTTGACTAGGCCACTCCAAAGTCTTCATTTTGTTTTTCTTCAGCCATTCAGAGGTGGATTTGCAGGTGTGTTTTGGGTCATTGTCCTGCTGCAGCACCCAAGATCGCTTCAGCTTGAGTTGACAAACAGATGGCCGGACATTCTCCTTCAGGATTTTTTGGTAGACAGTAGAATTCATGGTTCCATCTATCACAGCAAGCCTTCCAGGTCCTGAAGCAGCAAAACAACCCCAGACCATCACACTACCACCACCATATTTTACTGTTGGTATGATGTTCTTTTGCTGAAATGCTGTGTTACTTCTACGCCAGATGTAACGGGACACGAACCTTCCAAAAAGTTCACCTTTTGTCTCGTCGGTCCACAAGGTATTTTCCCAAAAGTCTTGGCAATCATTGAGATGTTTTTTTAGCAAAATTGAGATGAGCCTTAATGTTCTCTTTGCTTAAAAGTGGTTTGCGCCTTGGATATCTGCCATGCAGGCCGTTTTTGCCCAGTCTCTTTCTTATAGTGGAGTCGTGAACACTGACCTTAATTGAGGCAAGTGAGGCCTGCAGTTCTTTAGATGTTGTCCTGGGGTCTTTTGTGGCCTCTCGGATGAGTTTTCTCTGCGCTCTTGGGGTAATTTTGGTCGGCCGGCCACTCCTGGGAAGGTTCATCACTGTTCTATGTTTTTGCCATTTGTGGATAATGGCTCTCACTGTGGTTCGCTGGAGTCCCAAAGCTTTAGAAATGGCTTTATAACCTTTACCAGACTGATAGATCTCAATTACAGTACTTTTGTTCTCATTTGTTCCTGAATTTCTTTGGATCTTGGCATGATGTCTTTTGAGGTGCTTTTGGTCTACTTCTCGGTGTCAGATAGCTCCTATTTAAGTGATTTATTGATTGAAACATGTGTGGCAGTAATCAGGCCTGGGAGTGACCACCAGGGCCGGCCTTAGGTTTCGCAGCGCCCTGAGCGAAACCTGATTTTTGTGCCCCCCCCCCATCCTCTTCCCGTGTGCGTGCACACACACACACACACAGGCCCATATGCAATTCACCTTTTCTCCTGAGATATCTCCTAGGACAGTGTTTCCCAAACTTTTTGACGTTGTGACACAAATGCTCAGGTCTCCGTGACAGGTCACATATGTATAATAGAAAAAATACTATTCATAACCACGAATGGATGGAAAGAGTGCATTATCCTGAATACACTTAAAAATGAAGGCTAGAACCTTTCAGGAATATTCATAAAAACAATCAGTGGGACAGTTAGCCACCCCCCTCCATTTAGAATGATAGCATAGCACTGACAATTTGCACCATGCGTTATAGCTGCAGTGCACCCCCCCCCTCCCCCCAAAAAATGCCCTCAGATTCAGTATAGGTAGGTAGGTATAGGGTTTAGGTGCCCCCAGTATAGGATCTCATGTGTAGGTGCCCTCAATATAGGTTGCCAAGCATAGGTGCCCCCAATATAGGTAGTCAGTTGAAGGTCTCCCTCCCCCCCATAGGTAGCCAGGCGTAGGTGCCTCCAGTATAGGTAGCCAGCTATAGGTGCCCCAGTATAGGAATTAGGTGTAGGTGCCCTTAGTATAAGCAACCAGCTATAGGCGCCCCCTTGGAAGCCTGCGCCCTGAGCGACCGCTCCGGTCGCACAGGTCAAAGGCCGGCTATGGTGACCACAGAAATTGAACTTAGGTGTGATAAACCACAGTTAAGTTATTTTTTAACAAGGGGGGCAATCACTTTTTCTCACAGGGCCATGTAGATTTGGAGGTTTTTTCTCACTAAATAATAAAAACCATCATTTAAAACTGCATTTTGTGTTCAATTATGTTATCTTTGACTAATAGTTAACGGTTTTTGATGAGCAGAAACTTTTAAGTGTGACAAACATGCAAAAGAATAAGAAATCAGGAAGGGGGCAAATAGTTTTTCACAGCACTGTATGTGACGTTATGTGGATGGGCGGTGTTTGATGTTTTGATTGGTGCTGGTTAGGTTAAAGGCTTGAGAGCATGACGTTGCAGCAGCCACACCCCTTGAGAAAGCCGGAAGCCGGCGAAACGTCGGGGAGAGCTGCTCGCCTCATGCATGGGACGCCACGCCGTCCCGACCTCCACAATTACTCACGGAGACCCGCTCCAACGGTCCCGTCCACGCGGACATATGGATGGACACTGAGGAGCATACCCAGAAACTGTTGCCATTAGCTACAGACCGCATCTGAGAACTAAAGTGGACAGCACTTGGAGACGCTGGCATCACTGCTCACTGGAACAGGGGAGTCCTCCTTCGCTATTGGTGAGACAAGCTTTACTATACCATCTTATATATTTGAGCCATGGAGCCGCTGGTATGCGGCAAGGCCACACATGACTAAGTCATTGTGAACTGATGCAAAGCTGTTGACCGCTGTGGCATTGCCATTTGTTGCTGGACTCTGTACCACATTGTGGGATGTCTATGTCGCTTCATTAATCCTGCCTGACCACTGCGGTGATTGCTTACTCACCATACTAATCTAGTCCACTGGAAGGAATATTGCACACAACAATTATAACCTTCTGCATGCTAATCCTGCTTATCCTTTCGTCTCTCCCTTATGTCATGCTATGGCAAAGACTAACTCCAACAGATACACTAGCTGCTGCTGAACGTTGTTAGGTTCTGTTATAGGAATTGTCCAAACAGTAGTTGCCGGCGTGTGATTGTGGTGTTAGTGAGGTTGTGGCTGTGTTGGGACGGGGTGGCCATCCCATGTGTTTTTTATGTGTTTTTATAATATTTCACCTTTTCAATAATTAATAAAATTTGATATATTTGAGATACTGAGTTTTTTTGAACTATATCAATTAAGCAGTATATGCTCCATCACGTATTTACACGGCCTCAATTGTGATTATTGAGTTCATAGAAGATTTTATTTTTTGTCACAAGTTAGTGGAAAATGACACTTTGCGAAAAAAAAACCCCAATAAAAATCAATTTCCGCTAACTTGTGACAAAAAATAAAATCTTCTATGAACTCACCATACTCCTAACGGAATACCTTGGGGTGTTGTCTTTTTAAAATGGGGTCACATACCACATGTGTGACACTTTTTTGCAGCCTAGGTGCACTAAGGGGCCCAAAGTCCTTTAGGATTTTACAGGTCATTTTGAGGCATTTGGTTTCTAGACTACTCCTCACGGTTTAGGGCCCCTAAAATGCCAGGGCAGTATAGGAACCCCACAAGTGACCCCATTTTAGAAAGAAGACACCCCAAGGTATTCTGTTAGGTGTATGGTGAGTTCATAGAAGATTTTATTTTTTGTCACAAGTTAGTGGAAAATGACACTTTGTGAAAAAAAAACAACAATAAAAATCAATTTCCGCTAACTTGTGACAAAAATTAAAATCTATATATGTGTGTGTGTGTAAATAACTACTTGTTTTACTTATTTTCACCATATTTTTGATCAAATAAATTTGTTTTTTTCACACTGATTGGTTGACTATGCATCGTAAATTTTAGGTCAAGGTGACATTGATGTGCCAGCCGGGTTATTGCTCACAGTGGTAACAACCTATATCAAAAGATGTTTTCTTCTAGAATTCTTTCTCCTCCCCCCATTTCGCCCTTATCCCCCATTCCTCCTATGAGGATTAAACTCTCATCCCTGCCGGGCTACAGAAATTAAAGATGTATACTTAGCTTAAAGTGTACCAGAGCTGAGGAAATAAAAAGAATCAATACTTACCCAGGGCTTCCTCCATCTCCATAAGCACGTGTGAGTCCCTCGTCGTCCTCTATTCAGCTGCGATTAGCCCCGGTAACAGGCTTATACGCATCAGTTGTGGACTTCTGTGCATGCATGGAGGTCCCACGCATGCGCAGAAGCCCACCACTGACGTGACTGAGCCTGTTAATGGGGCTGATTATGGATAAATGGCAGAACATGGGAGGAAGCCTCGGGTAAATATTGATTCTTCTTATTTCTTCAGCGCTGGTTTACTTTAAAGGGAACCTAAACTGAAAAAAGAGTGATTTAACTTACCTGGGGCTTCTTCCAGACCCCTGGCTCCGCCCTGTAGCCTTGCAGTTATTCCGCAATCCTCTGGTCAGCTGCAGCGTCCTTTTGTCAGCTGTATGCGCGACCCTGGTCCTGATCAGGCTCCCATGCACGGGAGTGCTCTGTACTTATGCAGTACCTAAACATTGCTACTGCTCATGCGCAGAACACTCCCAGCCACGGGAATGTGATCAGGAGGGGTGTGGCCCGGGGTCATGCATGCACAGTAGCCCAAGACTGGCCAGCTTTTAGAGGGGCGCTGACTGGAGGTGCGCAGAATGAAGGAGAGGGCGCAGTAGGACTGCAGAGGGCTGGAAGAAACCCCCGGTAAGTTAAATTGCTCTTTTTTTTCACTTTTGTTACCTTTTATGTAAACCTAAGGAGCCCAGTTTAACTTACCTAGGGCTTCTTCTACCCCATTGTAGTCCTTCTGTTCCCTTACTGTTGTTTCGATCCACTCCATTCAGCAGCAGCGCCCTCCTAAAGCATCAGCCTCTCCAACTGCACTCACATTCGTAAACATTGCAGCCAGGGGAGCGTGATCGAGGACTCAGTTGGCCAGCTTTCGGAGGGGCACAGCTGCTGAATTGGTCAGACCGTAATGACGGCGAAGGACCTGAAGGATTACAGGGGGCTGAAAGCAGAGCCAGTTTAAGAGACCCTGGGGTAAACTTAAGCTGGGGGCCCCTTGCTCCCTCCCAGAAAAGTTATCCACCTCCCTTTCTAACTGCTCCCCAGGGAAATCCTCCATAGCAGCAAGACAGTCTGCAGAATCAGATTTGTGACTGTCGTCTTACCAAGAAGAAGATGCAGTCATGATCCGTTCAACAACATGAGCCTCCACTCACAGCGACAGCAGTACTCCTCCGCCCTCCTCACAGGCATGGATGTTCTGACGTGAAGTCACATGCCTGAAATAATGGGGAGTGTGCTGCTACAGTCATCCATGGTGCGTGTGTCTCACTACCAGAAAGAAGGTGATGTGAAAGAAACCATGGCAACCAGGCTGCGATACCCTGTGGCCCCACGGTAAGACAATTTTAATTTTTAAAGGGGAGAAAAACACTTTGGGAGCCCCTATGGACTCGTATTCCAAACTGATTTGCCGCATTCCCGTGGCAGAACGAGGCCTTTATCCCCATGAAATACCCAGGGCAAAATTCCATGACTTTCCAGGCTGTAGATTTTACTGCCCGGGGGAGGCAGAGCTTTGCGCTGTAGCTCTGCCTTCAGTCCTGTTAATCTCCGCCTCTCCCCGCCCCTCTCAGTGAAAGAAGACTGAGAGGGGCGGGAAGAGTCGGAGATCGGCAAAGATTGACTCCAGGCTGCGATACCCTGTGGCCCCACGGTAAGACAATTTTAATTTTTAAAGGGGAGAAAAACACTTGGGGAGCCCCTATGGACTCGTATTCCAAACTGATTTGCCGCATTCCCGTGGCAGAACGAGGCCTTTATCCCCATGAAATACCAAGGGCAAAATTCCACGACTTTCCAGGCTGTAGATTTTACTGCCCGGGGGAGGCAGAGCTTTGCGCTGTAGCTCTGCCTCCAGTCCTGTCAATCTCCGCCTCTCCCCGCCCCTCTCAGTGAAACAAGACTGAGAGGGGCGGGGAGGGTCAGAGATCGGCAAAGATTGACTCCAGCAGAGACAGAGCTACAGCACAAAGCTCTGCCTCTACACAGAAGGATAGAAGAATTGCCCCGGGTATTTTGGGGGGATTAAGACCTTGTTCTGCCGCACACAGATGCAGTGAAAAGGTATGCACTGACTGCCAGGATATATCAAACAGCGTGCTGTCACACAGATGCAGTGAAAGGTATGCAGTGACTGCTGGTGGGTGGTATAAGGCAATGTGCAGTCACACAGGTGCAGTGAAAAGGTAGGCACTGAATGTGCTGGGCTTGGCACAGTATAGCAATTAGCAAGGGCCAGCTGTGACAGACAGGGCTTTGTATGCAGTGTCAGTGGGCCACACAAAAAAAAAACACATCACAAGAACATTTGCTCTTAAAAAGCTTTTTTTGCGGTGCTTCTCAGCAATAAATATCAGCAAGAAGCAAGATAACAGACCTCCTAACTACCGCTTTTCCTATCTCTCCAATGTCTCTCCCTTCTCTCACTAATACAGCAACACACAGAGTGAGAAAATGGCCGACGCTGCTGCTTTTTATAATTGGGAAGGGGGGGGGGGGGGGGGGGGGGGAAGTCCAGGAGGGAGTGCAGCCTGATTGGCTGCCATGTGTAAGCTGCCTGTGATGTAGAGGGTCAAAGTTTAGCCCAATGATGTAGTATAGGGGGCGGGTCAAACTCGCTATATGTTTGCGTTTCGACGCAAACCCGCGTTGTTCGCGCAAAAAAGTTCGCTTGCAAACCGTTCGGGCCATCTCTATCTATCGTTCTATCCAGTCTACTGTCCATTGTCAAGTTGGTTAAACGACTTGTAAATTAGGTAAATTAGCATATCAGCTGCTTTTTCGGTCAGTGTGTACATGACGGTTGACCGACTTGTTGTTTGCACTTCGTCGTTCAAATGACCAGTTTAAACGGCAATCGGGCGTAAAGTTGGACATGTGTACGCACCTTTAATGATTACCACAATTTAAAGCCTATATAGATATTTATTAGGGGTGGTTAAGAAAATGTAAATAATTCTGAGGTGATGCTGGATTATGCAAATGTTGTATGCAAATGTATACAGCTTTAAAATGGATCAATTGAATTTCTCAAAGTTGCATCCCCTATTGCTACGCCAATGTTTCTTTACCCGCCCACATACGTTGCTACTGGCGACCACTATGCAGGCAGGTGGGGAGATTAGACTCGATCCCACTCAGGCTTAAGAATGTCGCTCTGTGTAAAAGCTGAAAAAGGGGGTTAACACCCCTAAACCCAGGGGGGAAAAAACAGATAGACAATAGTTTGAACAAAGGCTTTAGATGAGGATAAAATAATGTAAAACTGTTTAGATCCTCCTTACCTTTTGTCATAGCCATAGGCCTTGATTCATCAAGCATTACTGCATATGGTAATGCAGAAAACAACTGACTTCACCGAGCACTTACTAAAATGTCAATTCATAAAGGCTGTTACCGCATGGAAAGCTGAAATTACCAGGCAGTGAGGTAAATTACCGACTTGAGCTACAAATACCTTAAAGTGGTCTGAAAGTCAGCATTTCTACTTTGCTCTTTAAAGCTACCATCCCAGAATTTTTTTTAGCAGAACATCACTGAAATGGTTAAACAAAGCATTTTCAGCTGCTATTCAGCTTCAAATCCACATCCAAACTGTAGATAACAGTATCTTTTTTACTTGTTAAAGAGAACCCGAGGCGTGTTTAAAGAATGTTATCTACATACAGAGGCTGGATCTGCCTATACAGCCCAGCCTCTGTTGCTATCCCAAACCCCACTAAGGTCCCCCTGCACTCTGCAATCCCTCATAAATCACAGCCGTGCTGTGAGGCTGTGTTTACATCTGTAGTGTCAGTCTCAGCTGCTCCCCCGCCTCCTGCATAGCTCCTGCCCCTGTCCCTTCCCTCCAATCAGCAGGGAGGGAAGGGATGCAGGCGGGGGCCGGAGTTCTGCAGGAGGCGGGGAGAGCAGCAGACTGACACTATAGAGATAAACAGAGCCAGCTCTGACAAGCTGTTTGTCAGCAGGGTGGCTGTGATTTATGAGGGATTGCAGAGTGCAGGGGGACCTTAGGGGGTTTGGGATAGCAACAGAGGCTGGGCTGTATAGGCAGATCCAGCCTCTGTATGCAGATAATATTCTTCAAACCCACCTCGGGTTCTCTTTAAGCACAAATGTATCAACACTGGAATGTAAACAAACAGCTCAGAATAGTTCATAAGAAGGTTTTAATATATAATAAAAAGCAGTTATAATAGAAAAATAATAAAATGCAATGCCAGCTTTCAGGGCAAGAAAAACTACACTTTGGAAACTTGTAATTTGTAAACAGACAATAAGGTGTGCACAAAAGCAAATATGATAACTGTACGAGTAATAAAAAGTAGGAAAACACATTTTTATTGAATGTTATGTCAGAGTTTCAGACCACTTTAACACATGTCAGTAAATGTCAATTCATAAAGACTACAACATGTGATAAAGTTCAGAAATATTACCGGCACCTCTGGTGTGGCGTAAACAGAGCAAAGACAGTGTGTAGCCATGACTCACAGAAGCAGAGAGACCTACGACTGACAGGAGCAGAGAGCCAATAGAAACAGCCCCTGTCTCCTGCAAGTCCCACTGATCAGATTTTGATAGGTTGTAAAGGCTTCTCGGGTGGAATAAGCTTTTCTACCCCCCAGGCAGCGAGCAGAGAAAACAAAAGAGGCTCTCCCTGGAGCCCTTCGGCCGTTTAACCATTTAGGTTCCTGTTTGAAGATGCGGAGGAGCTAGCGGGGAAATCACCTAAGCAGGGCATGTGTAATGTCTCTTTGAAGTTCATGTAAGGTTTGGCAATTAAATAAAATGTTAAGAAAGGATTATGGACAGATTCAGAGGGAGCAAACAAACATGTACATTCCAAAGAGATGTGGGATGCGTCTTACTATTGTAATGCCGTCACTGCATGGAACAGCATGTAACAAAACAGACAACTCCACACTCCTCTGCTGTTACCGAACAGGTTTTTTGTCAATGGGCTTCGGTAAATTACCGAACTTCTACCGAACCTGTGAAATTTTTTATGAGTTAGCACACAAAAGTATAAAATATTTTTACGTCCAGATTTTCTTATCCACAGCCTTTTATGAATCGAGGCCATAGTCTTCTTACTGCGATCAGCAATCCTGGCTACTCACGGGCTGCAGAACAATCCTTTAATATTAAACAGAAGAGGGCGAGAAATACACCAGGATTCAGAGAAGCGAAACTAGCTTTACTTTTGCTGTTTGCCAGGTGATGCAAGCAGAGACAACAGAAGTACACTTCCAGCAAATGACGAAGCGTAAAACTACCAACGAAACATATTGCATAATTTTGGAGTTGTATCGAAAAAAAACTTTTTTCAGTGAAAACTGACCATTGAGTTTACTTGGGGGAGGTAAGTCCACCACTACCTTTCATTTTAAATGTTTTTTAATTATTTTATCCTCATCTGGCGCCTCTGTTCAAACTATTGTTTATCCTTAACCTTCTCAGCTTATCCGGGACTTTGATATACAGTATAGTTTATGAGTCATTAGAGTATTGAGTTTTCCCTTAACATCTGACCTATTTGCTGGCGGCGTTCTGTTGTCTCTGCTTGCATCACTTGGCAGACAGCTAGGTAAAGCTAGTTTCGTTTCTCTGAATCCTGGTGAATCTCCTGCCCTCTTCTGTATAATAGTTAGGGATTGTTCTGTAGCCCGTGAGTTGCCAGGATTGCTGATCACTGTAACAAGACTATGACAAGGAGGTAAGGATGATCTGTACTGTGGAGAGCACTGCTCTGCAAAGCTCCAAGCTGTCCCTTTTTCAGAGGGTCAGCCCTTGTTTGAAACCAAATGCCTCTGTCCCTCTTTTTTCTTCAATTGTTCTTCTTTCAGGTTGGATGTTGAGATCTTTGTAATGGTGCCCATACAGGGAGGGTACAATTTTTTCTTCTTTTTTTTTCAATCAGAGAAATTAGATTCATTATTCCGTTTTTAAAATTCCTTTAGAGGTACCACACACGAACGTTCGATTTTTTCCAAAAATCCAAGAAAAACGATTGAATATGAAGTAAAAAGTTGGTTTATCTAATAGTATTTTCTTACACAACCTGCCACACACTATACTATTTCACAATCACCCAGATTTTTCCAACATGGCTGATACGATTTTTATCGAAAAAAACTGAATAATCGTTTGTTTTTTTATTTATAAAAAAAAAAAAAAGATTATTATTAATGTTCACTTTATTTGATCGTTTTGGACGAATAAATGGGAAAACGTAATGATTTAATTGTACCGTGCGAGGGCACCATAAGTGTGTTTGACTCTTACCATTGTTTAAAGGAAATCTAAACTGAGAGGAAAATGGATGTTTCCTTTTAATCAATACCAGTTACCTGGCAGTCCTGCTGATCTCTTTTGCTGCAGTAGTGGCTGAATCACACACACAAGCATGCAGCTAATCCAGTGTGACTTCAGTCAGAGCACCTGATCTGCATGCCTGTTCAGGGGTTGTGGCTGAAAGTATTAGAGACACAGGATCAGCAGGGGGGAGTCAGGCAACTGGTATTATTGTAAAAGGAAATATCCATGTCCTTCTCAGTTTAGGTTCCCTTTAAAGCGGATCCGAGATGAAAAACCGAACTTTAACAAGTAACTTGTCTATATATCTTATCTAAAGTTTAGATGGTTTACACAGCAAATCTAGCTGCAAACAGCTTTAATAGAATATGATTATTTATTCCTGTGATACAATGACAGCAGCCATGTTGTTTGTAAACATTACACAGAGGCAGGCTTATCTGTATCTTGAGCCATCAGCCTAATCCCCTCTCCTCCTCCCTCCTCCTCCCCTCTGCCTCTGAAATCAATGGCTAGTAACACCTCCCCCTCCTCCTGCCCAGACTGAGCTCCCATGAGCCTTTGCTACTGCCAAGGCGCTCTGAAACCCTGTGGGCGTGGCTTTTTTAGTTTATAGGGAATTATAGTATTAAAACAAAAACAAAAAAGTATTTGGCTTGAGGAATGCATTATAAACTATAGGAAAGGAACACAATTATGCAATGTGTAAACGTTCACCTCGGATCCACTTTAAGTGGATATATTTCTCATTTTCAAATGATGATTGAAAGAATCCATGTGATTTGAATGATAAAACTCCTTCTGTTGGTTATGAATTCTTTGTGGTATGTGTGACTACTAGGGCTAGGATTTAGGGATTTTGATAGTTATTTTGAATCAGAGATGAGAAAAAGTAAATTGAATAAATGCCAGAGACTCACTTTCAATTCACTTTGACCCATATGCAAGTTGAAAAACAACCCAGAAGTTTGAGAAAAAGTTCCATCAAAATCACTTTAAGTATTTTCATGCTGGTGGTTTAAAAGGCATTTCATGACAAGATGTAAAAATATCACCTAGGGGAAAACTCAGGAGAAACAAATAATTGCATTTGGGCCCTTTTCTTCATCTTATCTCTCTCTGGCTGTCACGCTTTGCTTTTCCCACCACTCTGGTTCACTATCTCTCTCTTCCTATGAGCTTTCTTTCCCCACAAGCATTTTGTTTCCCTCCCCTCAGCACCTCTTTTTTTTTCCACCGTCTGTCCCTCTAGTCACCTCTCACTTTATTGCTCTCTAGAGGTGGCCATACATACATCTCTCGTATTAACGTGGTAATCCCCGAAGGCTGTTTTCGACAGCTATGCAGTGTGAAACCAGCCTAAAGCATTAAAGAGACTCTGTAACACAATTTTGAGCCTTATTTCTTCTATCCTATAAGTTCCTATTACTGTTCTAATGTGGTCCGGCTTACTGCAGCCTTTTTCTAGTTGCACTGTCTCTGTAATAAATCGTATCTCCTTTCCTCTGTCGGCTCTGTCGGGCTGAGGCTGGAATGTGTGGAATGTACTGCACTGCTTGTCATTGGCAGAAGCTTTACACACCCTCTCCAAGCTCTGCATGAGTCACACAGTAAGCTAGTTCTCAGCCTATGATACTCTGGTTAGAAGCCATGTCGTTTGTTTGTAAACACTGCCTAAAACTGTTAATTACAAGCCAGGATTGCAGCAGGGAGTGGCAGAAACAGCACAGAGGGGCCCAGGAGAACATAATGAATAGAATGGTATGCTTTTTATTGCAAGAATTTTAGAGTACAGATTGTCTTTAAGTAATCACGTTTCCAGATTAGATAATTCTGTAGTCGCATGTATCCAGGTTAAAGGGGCCCATACACTGAGCTGATTAGCGGCCGATCGATCGCAAATCGATTGACCGATCGATCGATTTGTCGCCGATGTTGATTGATTTCAATCGATCAGACATGCTGGAAAATCTAGGTCGATCTGTTGAGATTGCTCATCATTTTGCATTGGACCTAATGGATATCTGATGGCAAAAAAATGCCATCAGATTGATTTTCAATAGATTTCATACTGAAATCTATTGGAAATCTGTTCCTAGTAAACAATGTACCTAAACACATCAGATAGATCAGAAATCTATCTGATGATCTATCTGCTGCTAATTTAACTAGTGTATGGCCAATTTAGTAATTAAAGGGTACTTCTGGTAAAAAAAAGGCCAGGCTCTGTCTATGGGGTTGTCTCAGGTTTATATACTTACCTGTTCCAACACCAACAGGCCACAGGTCACACGCCACCCCCTCCCCCCTCGGAAATGCAGTCGGCCCATGTTTCTGTAGTCTGCAGAAACTCTTTAGAAACCTCCACCTGTGTAGCCTGGGGCCTGCCTTCAACTTGCCAGCCACCAATTAGGCCATGGCCTGCCTCCAACGCAGATAGGGGTGGCCAGAGCCTCGGCAGACGTTCGTGTGATCACTTGCCTGGAGGGATGACGTCAGAACAGGTAAGTATTAAAACCTGACACCCCCAATCTTCCATCATTAAGACAGAGCCTGCCATGTATTAGTTAGCCAGATGTGCCCCCAGCCAGTTAGTAGTATTAGGTAGGTAGCACTGCGAGTACCCCAGATAGCAGTATTAGGAAGCTATGTATGGCCCCTACTCCAGATAACAGTAGTAGGTAGCCAGGTGTACTTGTAGATTTTAGGATTAGGCAGTCATATGTGCCCTTCAATCAGCAGTATCAGATATTCCTTTGAGTCCATCCCAGAAAGTATTAGTTAGACAGATGTACATCCCAATTAGGAGTATCAGGGGCGTAACTAGAAATCACCCGGCCCCCCTGCAAATATTTGGATGCCTCCCCCCTCGGGCTCGCTCATGTCCGTTTTGGGGGGGCAGGAGGGTTCGCAGAATGAGGGGAGAGCATTGGCCACACATTGGCGGGGAGGGGGGATGCTCCCCCTAACCTCTGGCTCTTCCCTCAGCATTCCCCTTCTAGCATCAGTCAGTGGCAGTGGGCGGCGGGCAGAAACACATCTCCATCCACTGCAGAGGTCCTTGGTGCCACACGCTACTTCCTGTTAAAACAGGAAGTAGAATCAGACACTTAGAGAGCTGAACCTCTTGCACGTGGAATGTGTGATGGTATCTGTTTCTGCCCACCGCCTGCTGCCTTCATTGATGCTGGAAGGGGAAGGCTGAGGGGAGAGCCCGAGGTGAGGAGGTGCGTTCCCCCTCCCCGCTGATGTTTGGCCAATGCCCTCCCATCATGCTGCGACCACTCCTGCCCCCCAAAACTTACATGAGCGGGCCCCAGAGGGGTCCCCGCAGGTGCAGGTGCTACAGCCCCTCTTGTTACGCCACTGAGGAGTATTAGGTAGTGCTGCTAATCCCCCAATTAACAGTATTAGGTACAAAGATGTGCTCTCCAAATAATATTAGGTAGCCAAAGGTGGCCGAAGTATTAGGTAGCCAGAGTTTCCTCAAAGTATTAGTTAGCCAGTGGTCGTCCCCCACAAGGCAACCTAGGCATGTGCCTGGGGCCTAGTGCGTGTCAAGGCGCCAACCAGCTGCCTTCTCTGACCTCTCTCCACTTCTGCTTACCAAAAAGACCACGGGTGGGGGGGGGCAAATTTACTACCCCATTACATCGTAATCCATCTTTCCCCCCCAGTATTAGGTAACCAGGTGTGTCTTCGAGTATTATGTAGCCAGAATTGCCCCAAGACAGGAAGCCGTGGCCAGCAGCTCCGTCACAGCAGATCCCCGTGATCCAGTCCCCTTTTTCAGAACGCTGCAGCTGAATACTTCCAGGTAAATTCTGGGAACCCTACGTCACTACGTGTTTCAGGGATCCTCACCCATCAGACCAGATCTCCGAAATGTCAGATCCCCAAAGTGGATATTCATGTAGGGCTCCCTGAAGTATCCCAGAACTAGTTTACAGCTGCAAGAGGGGACTAGTTCACAGGGATCTGCTGTGACCAGTGGCATAGCTAAAGAGCTCTGGGCCCCAGTGCAAGCTTTACATTGGGGCCCCCCACAAGCACTCTATGCATAATTGATACGGCGCATTAAAACCTGCCAAGGACAACCACAGTGTCAGAAGTGCAAGAAGAGGATGGGGAACAGCTTGTTAATGATTACCACTATTGAAAGCATCTATAGAAGTGATTATTACCAGCACAGGACAGAAAGACAGCTAATACTGTGATTGAGGGAGGGCCCCCGTGGGCTTCTCTGGCCCAAGGGCCCTTGGTGCGGTCTTTACCTCTGCATGCTATTGCGTGTGCATGCTCGTGTGGCTGCAGCGTGCCTAGATGAGGCAAGTGGTCCCGATGAGTTGGAGGGTCCTGGACAGAGGCGGAGGACCGAAGGAAAGTGAGGGAAGCCTCATTAGGATCCTGAAGCTTCCCTCTACTTAGGTAAGTATGCCTTTCAGAAACCAAGCTTTGGCTCAGGTTCTCTTTCCTGAAGTGATTTAAAAAAACAAAACAAAAATCAGATACTCACCTAAGGAGAGGGAAGGCTCTGGGTCCTATAGAGCATTCCCGTTCCTCCTACAGTCCCCGCTTTCCACCGCTGGATACCCCACTAGCAGTCTCTGACCGCTCCGTACTGCGCATGCGTGAGCATGCACTCTCGCACAAGCACAGTACGGAGTAGCAGTATTTGGGAGCACTCGGACTCCCAAAGATTGCCGAAGTTTCCTGCAGCGGTGAAAGTAACCAGTCTCCGATGGGTCTGGACCGTATGAAGAACTGGAAGGCTCTATAGTACCCAGGGCCGGATTTGTACTTTTTACCGCCCAAGGCCAACTTTCACCAACCGCCCCCCAACCAACAGCATCTTAATTAACACCACCCCATCCGTTCCCCCACCCTCCCAACACATTTCCTCCTCAAGCTTCCATGTTTCCCCCATCAGCATGAGCAACCTGATTATTTTTATTATTATTATTATGTATATAGCACTGACATCTTCTGCAGCACTTTACAGAGTACATAGTCATGTCACTGGCTGTCCTCAGAGGAGCTCACAATCTAATCCTACCATAGTCATAGTCTAATGTCCTACCATATTATTATTATGTATTTATATAGCACTGACATCTTCTGCAGCGCTTTACAGAGTACATAGTCATGCCACTGACTGTCCTCAGAGGAGCTCACAATCTAATCCTACCATAGTCATAGTCTAGTATCCAATCTTATTATTATTATTATTATGTATTTATATAGCACTGACATCTTCTGCAGCGCTTTACAGAGTACATAGTCATGCCACTGACTGTCCTCAGAGGAGCTCACAATCTAATCCTACCATAGTCATAGTCTAGTATCCAATCTTATTATTATTATTATTATTATTATTATGTATTTATATAGCACTGACATCTTCTGCAGTGCTTTACAAAGTTCATAGTCATGTCACTGACTGTCCTCAGAGGAGCTCATAATCTAATCCCTACACGCTCATATAACCAACATAGTCTAGGGCCAATTTAGGGGAAACCAATTAAATTATCTGTATGTTTTTGGGATGCGGTAGGAAATTGGTGCGACCGGAAAAAAACAATGCAGACATGGGGAGAGCATACAAACTCCGTGCAGCTATTGCCAAGTGTGGGATTTGACCCAGCGCTGCAAGGTCACAGGTTCAGAAACACAGCTAAGTTGTGGGGAAGCCATGGAAATTAGATGCACTAAGGTACAAGTAGGAATGAATTGGAAAGACAGGTGAGTTACTTGACCTTTCAAAATGTTTGGCTAGCATTAGGCCTCTGGGTGCAGCC
Organism: Hyperolius riggenbachi; assembly: GCF_040937935.1. Lineage (NCBI taxonomy): Eukaryota > Metazoa > Chordata > Amphibia > Anura > Hyperoliidae > Hyperolius > Hyperolius riggenbachi. The sequence goes on from NC_090652.1 coordinate 40,845,968, forward strand.
CTCTCAGATGGCAATATTCCTTGTGGTTCAAATCATCCTAGTGAAGCCAGTGCAGGCAGTTTCAGAATGACTACTGTACAGACATGCTGTTAGGAAGCTAGTCTGTACAATGTTGTCCAATCTTACCACTATCTAAGTAAAGGGGTTTTTAGGTTCCTTTTAGTGTCTTACAAAAAAATCCTAGTGGTTCACACACACACACACTATACACACACTACACACACACACACACACACACACACACACACACACACACACACACACACACACACACACACACACACACACACACACACACACACACACACACACACACACACACACACACACACACACACACACACACACACACACACACACACACACACACTATACACACACACACACTATACACACACACACACTATACACACACATATCAAAAAGATGTGATGATTGGATGAAGATTGTACAGTGTGACAGTACTAAAATGTCCAAAAAGGCAAAAAATGTTGGAAAATATAAATTTCTTTGACATATTTATACAATAAAGAGACCAAACCACAAGCTGACAAGTTTCAGACCTAGCGGTCCTTACTTACAGGCAGCCCGAGGTGAAAGCTGCAGCAAAATACAGATACTTACCTAGGAATCCTCCAGAGGCTTTTTGTGTCCTCCTTGCCCTCCCCCACAGCCTAGGACCCTCTGGAACATCTCAGCAGCGTTCCTCTTCATACACAAGGACTGATGTACTGCCTGCGCGAGTATGGCCGCACCTTTTCAGTAGCAAGGAGTTTCTTGTGGACATGCAGTTCCAGCTCACTTCGCAGGCGTGTCCATACCTGTGCAGGCACAGTACAGCCCTGGTCGTACACAGTGGAGAGTGCAGAAGCTTTTTGTCAGTGCTGTGCGCTACAATGGTGAGGAGGAGGAGGACACAGGAAGACTCTCTGGACTATCCAGAGACTTCGCTTTACCTAGGTAAGCATTTGTTTTTTTTCTTGCAGGTTTTACCTCAGGTACATTTTAAGGTCCGAAACATGACAACTTTGGCTCTTTGTGCCCATTGTAATTGAATATGTCTGGCTATAGAGAGATTTTGTGTTTTCTTATATAATTGCGGATCCATTTTTTGCCTTTTTGATCATTTTAGTGCTGATAAAGCTAGTGGATGACATTTCTACTTACAATAATCACAGCACTTCTCTGTACTGTAAAGAAAAAATACTGCCAGTTTATAATCTTAAAATAGCACTCTGCTTTTTAAAACTGAGAACAAAACAGCATTGATCAGAAAGCAATCACCCATAAGGGTCCCTATATATATTAACACAACATTAGGAACTGGGCATACAGTTCACACTAGTAAATGTTTTCACATTTCAGTACACTTCAAATAAACAAAGGACAAACTGATGAAAGATGGATGAGTACCGTATTTGGTGGTTCCAGGAACAAGAACAGTGAAAAGCTGAGGACTGGGCTGCCTGCATTAGGCTAAATCTCTGCACAGTGGTCAGGATCAGGGGCTCCCATCCCCCACAACACATTCCGATGAGTGGTCTTGCAGTTGCAGCTATTATCTTCTCTCCGTGAGTGTGTTATACGAGTGTGTGGGAAGAGGAGGGCACACTGCTATAGGAAGTGTCAGACCTCGAAGCTACTGCAGCACGAGTGAACCACGAGGCAGAACGGCAGCGAAATGTAACAGCCTTTCATCCTCAGTGCATCAATGGGCACATGCGCGCTACTACTCAGCACTGAAAGTAGCAATTTGAAAGGGGCGGGGAGCGAAATGTGACGCTAGACGATGGATGCCCCCCAGGTATAAATGCATGCTTTGTGCAGAGCGACACGGGTAGGTCGGGGTGGCTGCAAACAAACTTGGTGGCAATAAATCATTGTGGGGAACGGTGTGAACGGTAGCCCACTTCCTGTTGGGAGGCGGGACATTGTTTGTTTGTTTGTTAGCCCATGGCTCCGCCCTAGGCACGGGCCTATTGTGCCTTCCCACAAATCCAGCCCTGCCCACAACTAATTAATTATATCCTCACACCTACCAGCATGATGTTTGTAATTATATCCCCCTGGGTTCCTTGTATTTCATTGCATTGCACTGAATGGAGCTGCCGACACTGGGGAAAGTATCGTCCTGCATAATACAATGCAGAATAAGGAATCCAAGATGGCGGCCGCAATTTCGATCGTGAAAATAAAGAAAACTAAAAGGTGTTGGGTGGCGATTTATATATCATTAGAAAGAGGAGAAAGAGAGCTTCAAAATGGTATGCATCTTTCCAATAGTTACTGCACTGCTCGGAGTCCCTTTAAGATTATGATGCATAATTGCGAATTACGATGCATAATTACGCATAGGCGTAATTTCTGCTCATCACTAACAGGGATCATCACCAAGAGGGGAAGAGTGCAAAGCATTAAAGAAGACCGCATCAAATGTTAGGCCACAATGGTTGGTAGTTACGTCCATACACTTATAGATGGCCACCCGATTCAACCATCCAGTAGATCCCTCTTTTACCAAACTTGATCAGAGAGGGATCTATTACTGACGCACACTGCACACAGATTTTCAATAGATATCACAGGACACAGGTACGCCATTGGCGATGGAGGGAGTTCAGTGGACATGGAAGGAGTGCATCATTGGCCAGGAGAGTGTGAGCTCCGCTGCAACACCCTCCAAGGTTCCTGGAAGCACATTTTAGATGGGGTAGGATCCATGGGTCATCCAGAAATCTACTGATGCTACCGCTGAGCACCCTACCTACCTCCCCTTTTCGAGCAGAATCTTTCCAGCTTGGACGATCAATAACCAAAATATATCAAAATTATGATCGGGCAGTCAATTTGTGGCATCGATTTTTGGCAGATTCCATTATAATGATCATTTCTACCTGGAAAATCTATGGAGTGTATGGGCACCTTAAGTTCAGGCGCGTTTGCTTTGTTTGAACCAGCACTGTCTAAAGGTACCTATACGTCTAAAGACTTGGCACCCGATCAACCATCCGATTAGATTATTATTATTGAATCAGATGAAAATCAATGCTGCAAGTGCATACCCGATTGACGATGTGACCAATTTCGGGCAGAGCATGTCGATCGGACATGTTCCAAGATATCCGGCCATCGTGGTCGATCTGGGGTGTGGCAGTAATTGCGAGTAATATCGGGACAAGCGATGAATGTGACGAATCCCACGACGCTGTCCCCCCTTAACCCATTCGCGTTCCGTCGTTTTCACTTGAGCAATGTTCACCTCCCATTGATTAGCCTATAACGTTATCACTACTTATCACAATGAACTGATCTATATCTTGTTTTTTCCGCCACCAATTAGGCTTTCTTTGGGGGGTACATTTTGCTAAGAGCCACTTTACTGTAAATGCATTTTAATAGGAAGAATAAGAAAAAAACGGAAAAAATTCATTATTTCTCTGTTTTCAGCCATTATAGTTTTAAAATAATACATGCCTCCATAATTAAAACTCACGTATTGTATTTGCCCATATGTCCCGGTTATTACACCGTTAAAATTATGTCCCTATCACAATGTATGGCGACAATATTTTATTTGGAAATAAAGGTGCATTTTTTCCGTTTTCCATCTATCACTATTTTCAAGTTTAAAATAAAAAAAATATAGAAATATTTCATCTTTACATTGATATTTAAAAAGTTTAGACCCTTAGGTAAATATTTACATGTTTTTTTTTTATTTATTGACATGCTTTTTTTTTTATATTAAACATTTTATTTGGGTATTTTTGGGAGGGTGGGATGTAAACAATAGTTTTATAATGTAAATGTGTGTTTAGTTTTATTTTTTTTACTTTTAGTTGTAGTTTTACTTTTTGGCCACAAGATGGCGGCCATGAGTTTGTTTACATGACGTCACTCTAAGCGTAACATACACTTAGAGAGACGCATGGGGGAGGCAACAGCCAGAAAAAGTGCAGCTTCCGAGAGAAGCTGTTGCTTTTTCAGCAGGGGAGAGGAATCAGTGATCGGGCACCATAGCCCGATTCACTGATTGCCTGGCTAACGAACCGCGGGGCGGGAGCGCGCATGGTTCCTGGACGTAGTTTCTACATCCAGGAGCTAAAATAGGTTAAGTTAAATGTGCCCCTCCCCCCATGCCTGGTGCATTATACTTTACCTGCCCACCGCTGGCTCTGGAGTCCACCGCAATCCGCATACATGCCCCACTTGGTTGCCGGAGTAATGTGGGCGTCACACGCGACCACAAATAAGCCGGCAACCATGAGGGGTGCATGTATGGATGGAGAAAAGAGCCTTGAGCCAGCGGTGCATTCCAATGAGTCAGCACCGACCTTAGTAAAATAGCTCTTTTATTTGTAAAAAATTAAAAGATCATGATGAAGCAGACAACGACAGCTCCGCTGTTTCGGGCAATCTGCCCTTTCTCAAGCCGTATAGCGTAATGAGACAGCGGTGGACACTGACAGGTAATGTATAGTGCACAGGGCACTGGGGGATGGGAGGACAGCCAGCCAGTGGTGGGCTGAAATTTTGCATCGAAATTCGCAATTATGCAGCATAATCGTAATGCGAAATTTCAGAGAAAATCGTAATTCATTTAGTATGTAATAGTAATATTTCATAATTTAGTGTACTTTTTCATGTAATTTTCACGCAAATTTGCAAAGTTTTGTGCCGAATTTTGCGGTGAATAGCAAAGGCCCCATACATGCTACTGCTACCAAAATTTCTACATATGTTAAGGAGAATAGTGGGTACAAGTAAAAAAAAAGACCTTGTAGTTTTTGAGAAAATCAATTTTAAATATGCAAAGAAAAATAGTTTTTAAACTTGTTATTTTTTTTGTTTAAAAACATTTTTTCTTTGCATATTCATTTATTTATATTATTTGACTTATACACACTATTCTCCTTAAAGGAATACTGTAGGGGGGTCGGGGGAAAATGAGTTGAACTTACCCGGGGCTTCTAATGGTCCCCCGCAGACATCCTGTGCCCGCGCAGCCACTCCCCAATGCTCCGGCCCCGCCTCCGGTTCACTTCTGGAATTTCAGACTTTAAAGTCGGAAAACCACTGGGCGCAGCCGCTCCTTCCCGCTGACATCAACAAGAGTGTGTTGCGCAGGCCCAGTATGGTCTGCGCCTGCGCAGTAACATACTGCGCAGGAACATACTGGTCCTGTGCAATACACTCAGTATTCCATTAACATATGTAGCAATTTCGATGTCACTACCATGTATGGGGTCTTTGCAATTCACTGTCAAAGTTAGCGGATTACGATCCTCACTGGGGACAGTGTTGGGCGGGCGAGGTGACGTCACAATGCCGATTCCCGAGAGATTTCATGCTGAAATCACTCCGAACAGATTTGATCGAAGAGAGATCTGTCTCTTGGTGGATCTGCTCATACATTGTCTGGTGGCTGGATGGTGTAATGGTTAAGGGCTCTGCCTCTGACGCAGGAGACCAGGGTTCTAATCTTGGCTCTGCCTATTCAGTAAGCCAGCACCTATTCAGTAGGAGACCTTAGGCACGTCTCCCTAACACTGCTACTGCCTATAGAGCGCGTCCTAGTGGCTGCAGCTCTGGCACTTTATGTCTGCCAGGAGAAAAGCGTGATAGAAGCATTCTGTGTTTATTTGATGTATGGGAACCTTAGCTGACAATTTTCCTTTTGTTTCCAGATTGCAAGAACCATCCATCACAACGTTCAGCAAAGAAGAATCACAAACTATGGAGCTTCAGAGACACAAATAAACAGATGTGATTGCAGATAACCCTCACAGATTACAAGGAGGCACTTTCTGTACCTGGCAGGCCTGAAGAGACTGCAGACAAGCTAATAGACATCGTACCACAGAAGGGAGAGGCAGCCTGTGAGAAGTTCCTCATACTCAGTCATCTGTAAAACATGTGTGACGGGTTTCCAGCCTTGATGAAAATGTCACCACAGGCTTTCAACAGTGAGTAAATATTTACACTGACCTAAAAACACATTATGATTATGTATTTATAGAGCACTGACTTCAGTTCTGCAGCACTTTACAGAGTACATAGTCATGTCACTGACTGTCCTCAGAGACGCTCACAATCTAATCCTACTATAGGCATAGTCTAATGTCCTAAAATATTATTATTATTATGTATTTACTAGCTGATGACCCAGCATTGCCCGGGTATGTATTTGGCTGGTGTTGGCTCCGCCCACTTTTTCTAACCCTAACACACTATTAATTAATGACCAAGTTTGTGAACTTTGGGATCTTTGGCATGAATAATTTGAATATTCCCATAGAAATTAAACAAATCAGATTGGCTATTTGTGGCTCCGCCCCTCACTAGCATTTGAACCCCAGTCACCCATTGACCAACTGTAGCAGGTTTAAAGTGAACCTCCAGGCTAAAAATCTACTCAGCAGAACTGAAAAGGCTTGGTGTTTCATTAACAGTTTCACAGCAACAGAACTTTGTTTTTCTTACCAAAGCATCATTTCTAGCTGCATTTTTAACTAAGCTCCACCCATCAAAGAAAAAAAGCCCGGGATTTTTTTCCCTGATGCTGTGCAGAGCATGATGGGATTTCCTATGTTGTTATTCACGTTGCCTAGCAACTGGGAGAGGTGCTCAGGACACAGGACAGTTGGAACTGTGTCTCATGCTCCCTGTCACCTCCTTTCAACCAAAAAGATGGCTGCCATCATGAAATCAAACATTTGCCTGTTCTTTTAAAACAGTGTGGGTAAGAGATTATATTACCTATCTATTTTAATTAACATAACTAATGTAACTTAATGACAGTATGTTTGTTTAGGCTGGCGTTCCTCTTTAAGGCATCTGCTATTAACAGTGTAAAAAGTGAAAATCAACAGGTGAATTTTGATTGGCTATTATAGGCTCCACCCACTTCCCTGAATATTAATCTCAGTCACCCAGTGACCATCTGGGCAAAGTTTGAGAACCCTGCCATTAAAAGTGCAAGAATGGCTGCAGTTTATATTTTTCGTGTGAAGTTTGTTTTTGGCTCCACCCACTTTTTGTAACCTGGACACACAGTCACTCAATGACCAGGTTTGTGAGCTTTGGGGTCCTTGGCATCAATAATTTGTATTTTCTCAGTAAAATGAAACAAATCCGATTGGCTATTTGTGGCTTTGCCCCTTTTCTGAATTTGAACCCCAGTCACCCAATGACCAACTGTACCAGGTTTGAGGCTTGTGCCATTAACAGTGCAAGAATGGCAGCAATTTTAATATTCCCCTTGAAAAGCAACAGGTGAATGCTGATTGGATTTTTAGGCTCCACCCACTTTTCTGAATATCAATCCCAGTCACCCAGTAACCAACAGTGCAAAGTTTAAGAATCCTGCCAATAACAGTGAAGAAGGGCTGCTGTTTACATTTTCCCAGGGAAATCTGTTTTTGACACCACCCACTTTTTGTAACCTTGACACACTGTCACTCAATTACCAAATTTTGAGCTTTTGGGTTCCTGGCGTCAAAATTGTGTATATAGAAGCAGTTTATCCAGGAAAGATATCTGATTGTCTGTTTATGGCTCCGCCCCTTTAGTGAATTTTAACCACATAAGGACCACGCTATTTTATGCTGATCTGTGCTGCGTGGGCTCTCCAGCAGGGCGACCAGACTTCCCCCCTTTTTTCCCCACTAGGGGAATGTCCTGCTGGGGGGGTCTGATCGCCGCCGGCTATCTTCGTGTTGCAGGGGGGGGGCTCCTCAAAGCCCCCCTCCGCAGCGATATTGGGCCTCCCTCTCTTTCCCTCCCTCCCCTCCTTCCCCTGGGCAGCACAGGATGGCGATCCGTCCAGCACCGCCTCTGATAGGCTTCAGCCTATCAGACTGCGGCGATCCCCGGCCAATCAGAGGCCGGGGATCCCCGATCTCCTTTACAGCGCCGTATGATGTAAACACCGAGGATTTCTTCCCCGCGTGTTTACATTTCGCCTGCAAGCCGCGATCGGAGGCTCGCAGGCTGTTCATGGAGACACCCTCCGTGAACTGACATGGAAAGGCCGCTCAAACGAGCAGTAGTTTCCATGCAAAACTACTTACAGCCTGCCGCAGCCTATCGGCGTTAGGCGGTCGTTAAGTGGTTAACCCCAGTCACTTAATGACCAACTCTAGCAGGTGTGAGGCCTCTGCCACTAACAGTGTAAGAATGGCAGCAGTTTACATTTTCCCATGTAAAAAGTTAGTTGTTTTTGGGTCTGCCCACTATTTCTAGCCTTGGCATACAGTCACTCAATGACCAAGTTTATGAGCTTTGGGGTGTTTGGCATCAATAAGTTGCATTTTCCCATTATCCATATTCCCCTTGAAAATCAATAGGTAATTTTTTTGATTGGCTGTTTGTGTCTCCACCCCCTTTTCAGAATTTGAACCCCAGTCACCCAATGACCGGCTGTACCAGGTTTGAGGCCTCTGCCATTAAGAGTGTAAGAAGAGCAGCAATGTAAATATTCCCCTTGAAAATGAATAGGTGAATTCTGATTGGCTGTTGTAAGCTTCACCCACTTTCCTGAATATTAATCCCAGTCACCCAGTGGCCAACTGTATCAAGTTTGAGAACCCTGCCATTAACAGTGTAAGAATGGCTGCAGTTTACATTTTCCCATGTAAAAAGTTAGTTGTTTTTTGCTCCGCCCACTATTTCTAACCTTGGCATACAGTCACTCAATGACCAAGTTTATGAGCTTTGGGGTCCTTGGCATCGATAAGTTGCATTTTCCCATTAAAATTAAACAAATCCGATTGGCTGTTTGTGGCCCACCCCCTTTTAAGAATGTTAAACCCCAGTCTCCCAGTCTACCAGATTTGAGGCCTCTGCCATTAAGAGTGTAAGAAGGGCAGCAATGTAAATATTCCCCTTGAAAATCAATAGATGAATTTTGATTGGCTGTTGTAGGCTCCACCCACTTTCCTGAATATTAATCGTAGTCATCCAGTGACCAACTGTGTCAAGTTTGAGAATCCTGCCAATAACAGAATGGCTGAAATCAATCCAACAAATCTGATTGGTCCCCCTTTCTGAATTTGAACCCCAGTCACCCAGTGACCAACTGTACCAGGTTTGAGGCATCTGCTATTGGCAGTATAAGAATGGCAGCAATTGTAATATTCCCCTTGATAATCAACAGGTGAATTTTGATTGGCTGTTGTAGGCTCCACCCATTTTCCTGAATATCAATTCCCGTCACTCAGTGACCAACTGTGCAAAGTTTGAGAACCCTACCATTAACAGTGTAAGAATGGCTTTATATTTGACCAGTGAAATTTGTTTTGGCTCCACCCACTTTTGTAACCTTAACACACAGTGACCAAGTTTGTGAGCTTTCGGGTTCCTGGCATCAAAAATGTGTGAATGGAAGCAGTTTATCCACCAAGGAAATCTGATTGGCTGTTTGTGGCCCTGCCCCTTTAGTGAATTTGGACCCCAGTCACCCAATGACCAACTGTAGCAGGTTTGAAGCCTCTGCCTATAACTGTGTAAGAATGTCAGCAGTTTAAATATTCTCCTTGAAAATCAACAGGTGGATTTTGATTTGATTGGCTGTTGTAGGCTCCACCCACTTTTCTGAATATTTATCCCATTCACAGAGTGACCAAGTGTACCAAGTTTGAGAACTCTACCATTAAAAGTGCAAGAATGGCTGCAGTTTACATTTTCCCATTTAAAATGAATTGCTGAAATTTCATTGGCTGTTTTATGCTCTGCCCACTTTTCCTGGATTTGTAACCTCGGTCACCAAGTGACCAACTGTGCCAAGTGTGGGGACTCTGGCTTGATTACTGTGAGAATGGCAGCCTTTTCCATTTTTCATTGACATGAATGGGTGAAATCTGATTTGCTGTTTGTAGCTCCGCCCAGGTGTGCAGGGGGTACGTGAGACCCCCAGAACATATCATCCCAGGTAGTGAGGGATCGGTATACCAAGTTTCGCTTTCGAGTGATCGCGGCACATACATACATACATCCGATTTTATATATATAGATATAGCACTGTCATGTTCTCTTCTGCAACACATTACAGAGTACATAGTCATGTCACTAACTGTCCTCACAGGAGCTCACAATCTAATCCTACTATAGGCATAGTCTAATGTCCTGCCACATTATTATTATTATGTATTTATATGGCACTGACATCTTCTGCAGCACTTTACAGAGTACATAGTCATGTCACTGGCTGTCCTCAGAGGAGCTCACAAACTAATATTTACCATGGTCATAGTCTAATGTATGTCTAATACAATGCGACTGTATTGGGTGACTTTCCCTTAAGGACCTGTATCAGCCCATTCTCAACTGTACCTATGCGCCATCCAACTTAATTTATAGTTGTATTGCTGCCTCATTGTGCTATCTGCCTCTCACTGTACTCCTACATTATGCCCTCGCTCATGTCATTTCAAAAAAAGATCTTGACAACATACCCTGGGCAACCTTAGCAATGTATATAAAGGTGTACACACCATTTCTAGAGTTATTATGTGTGACAGATCAGGTAAGAGTTGCTGCTGGACGCCTTGTAAGTAATCAGAAATTCATCATACTTTAATAACTTCTGTCTTTAGCTTCACTATTTGTGTGATTTGTTCATTTTGGTGGCTAAACATATACTTAAAGAGAACCCGAGGCGGGTATTTTAAATCTTAAGAGACCACAAAGGCATGTTCTGTGCAAAATCACATGCCTCTGTGTCTCTGTATTGTTGCCTCCAGTCCCCCCGGGGTCTGCTGTGCCCCCTTGTAAAACCGTCAGGCTAGCGATAATCTCCTTGTCGCTAACCCTCTACCTGCAGGCTGTCATTCTATCTGGGCTCCCCCGCCTCTGTCCCCACCGCTCCCCGCCTCCGTGAGCTTCCTCCAATCGGAAGCTAAGCCACGACCCAGGAAGTACCTCCCAGGTCGCGGCTTAGCCTCCAATTGGAAGAATCTCACGGAGGCGGGCAGCGGCGGGGACAAAGGTGGGGGAGTGAGGATTGAATGACAAACCACAGGTAAATAGAAGGCTAGCAAAAAGGAGATTGTCGCTAGCCTGACGCTTTTTACAGGGGGGCACAGCTAGAGGTGGCAATGCAGAGACACAGAGGCATGTGATTATGCACAGAACATGCCTCTGTGTTCTCTTAAGATTTAAAATGAGGTGGGGCAGGAGAAAAAAAAAATATACATACATCATCTCAGGTACAATAAGTAGAAAACAGAATGTGGGCACCAATAGGCTGCAGTGCAATCAACGTGCTTTTATTCCTTCCTCAAATTCCATACAATGACAACAAGAGCGGCCTGACAGCCGTTTCGCGAGTTACACACGCTTCCTCAGGGACCAAACAACAATTGTTGTTTGGTCTCTGACAGCTGTTAGGCTGCTCTTGTTGCCATTGTCTGTATGGGATTTGAGGAAGGAATAAAAGCACTGTGATTGCACTGCAACCTATTGGTGCCCGGATTCTGTTCTCTACTTATTGGACTTATGAATTGTTGTTATCTGGAAATAGGTCACTGTTGAATACCCAGAATACCCAGTCAGCATCTAGTGCCAATCTACCTGTTGATTCTTCTACATTGACCCATCTCAGGTACACTTTAAAACAGCTTTTATTTTTATTTTTTTTAATTCATGCATTCCTTAAAAAATGTCCCTAGACTAGGCTGGGCATATGACTATGGTAAGAATTAGAATACGTACACTGTACAGCACTGCGGAAGATGTAGCCGCTATATGATGTTGATAAAAACGATTGGTTGTGTAGAAACATCAAATGCATTATTTTTGCATAGATGGTTAGTTTGGTTGAAAAGAGACATCTGTCCATCAAGTTCAACCAGGAGAAAAATCAATTAAATTAATAAATAAAGAAGAAAAAAATGTGTTACATTTCTGTTCTGTAACGTTTGTAAGGAAAGGCTGCTACACTCACAATCACCCAACAAAAGGGAGCAGGGAATCTTGACCAACATCAGCAAGCAAGCAAAGGAAATCCCGCTGCACCAATGTAAATGCCGAAAGAAGAAAACTGTTCTGTAACCTCACATTTTCCAGATGATCCAGGGGTAGGCAAAAATCCCTTACAAGGCTTGGCCTATTAACCTATAACTACTTCCCCTCCCCCGGAATGAGTAACCACGTCACTGCAAAATCATTTATCTCCTTGCAGGGACAGGGACATAGCTGCTATTTCCCTCCCCACTGCGCACTCCCGCTCCTCCCTGCGCACGCTCCTGCGTTTTTTACCGCTGCCGATCGGGGTGAGGGGCATCATGTGAAAGGGCCATTCCAGCGAAAAAGTACTGTAAGCAGCTAAAATCTGACAGACCCGACAGGTCTTGGACCAGTTGGTCACCTCATGAGGGATTCTCAGGGTTTTCTTTGTTGTCAAAAGCATGTCCTAAATGGCAGTTGCAAAGTCTAAGTAACAAAACAGTGTGCAAGTGAGTAGGGAGACTGACTAGTATCTTACTATTTTGTATGCTTGAGGAAGAAAAGAGAAACATCCGGCACTGCAGTAAACGTATTGTGCTTTAATTCTGTTCAGACTGTGATCATATAGGTGCATACAATATACTTGTCAGCAAATACGTGGCAAACGATACGATACACATGTGGAACAGCCTCAGAAGAAGCACCGCCGTGCGAAACGGCCGTTAGGCTGCCCGATTTGCACCCTGCACCCGCTGCCATACACCCACGGTAGGACTGTATCGTTTGCCATGTATTTGCTGACAAGTATATTGTATGCACCTATATGATCACAGTCTGAACAGAATTAAAGCACAATACGTTTACTGCAGTGCCAGATGTTTCTCTTTTCTTCCTCAAGCATTCAAGATTATCTGATGTACATATCCTGAGCACGCAGTTTACCACCGTGGGATTGTCTTTTAAGGAGCATCTTGCCGACCCACCCAGAATCAGCCGTGTGTAGTGCCGACCCTCTATGAATTTCCCTCACTTGCATATGGATCTTACTATTTTGGCAGTTAAACTGCCATTCAGGAAATGCTTTTGACTAGCCCAAACCCTGACGCCTCTGTCAGATTTCAACTGCTTACTTTTTTCGCTGGAGTGGTCCATTAACCTCCCCGGCGTTCTATTGAGATCGCCAGGGAGGCTGCGGGAGGGTTTTTTTTTCAATTAAAAAAAAACTATTTCATGCAGCCAACTGAAAGTTGGCTGCATGAAAGCCCACTAGAGGGCGCTCCGGAGGCGTTCTTCCGATCGCCTCCGGCGCCCAGAACAAACAAGGAAGGCCGCAATGAGCAGCCTTCCTTGTTTGGCTTTCCTCGTCGCCATGGCGATGAGCGGAGTGACGTCATGGACGTCAGCCGACGTCCTGAAGTCAGCCGCCTCCGATCCAGCCCTTAGCGCTGGCCGGAACTGATTGGTCCGGCTGCGCAGGGCTCGGGCGGCTGGGGGGACCCTCTTTCGCCGCTGCTCGCGGCGGATCGCCGCAGAGCGGCGGCGATCAGGCAACACACGCGGCTGGCAAAGTGCCGGCTGCGTGTGCTGCTTTTTATTTGAAGCAAATCGGCCCAGCAGGGCCTGAGCGGCAGCCTCCGGCGGTGATGGACGAGCTGAGCTCGTCCATACCGCTCAGGAGGTTAATGCTGCTGAACAAACAGTTACCTGTGTGCTGCAGTTACCCACCGGGTCAATGAAAGCTGATGGAAAGGAACAGACCTTCTCACTGGGCTGGTTGCCCCATACTTTCCTGCACTCTTCTGCGACCTTCTTCTGTCATCTTCTATTTCCGCTGCCAGTGCTGCTGATGCTCAGGTCAGACACCACTGGGGACAAATGCTGCTATATTTATGGGAGACCATTATGGGCCTCCCCACTGTGTTGAAACAAGTCAATGGCTTCCCCAGGTAGACCCAGCAGTGGTAGTATTGGCAGACAGGACAGGTGGCAATGGCAGACTGGATGCACGAGTGCATTGTATGAATGAGGTGACAGACACTGCAATGGACACTGTGTTGGGCACAGCTTATTGTGAATACAGCATAAAAAAAGGCAAATTGGGTCACAAACATCCATAACAACATCTAAATCCAAGTGGGCAACCCTGTTCTGCTCAAAAAGAGCACAGAAGTGCCATAGCCAGGAGGCACTGATTAGCAAATTGTCATATAAAGAAAAATTGCTGCATGCTTTTTTCATTTCTGAGTATACCACAAGTTCTTTTTTAATGATGATACATTTGAATTGCTATTTTTGTTATTTCTTTCCTACAGAAAGACAAGACGCTTTGCACAAGATGTTGAGCTTTCATGAAACCTCAAAAATCTCATTGAAGGACGTCTTGGAAATTGGGACGGAGCATTTGACTGTGACCAGCCCACAGAGTATAGATGATATTCCCATGCATTTCTTAAAGAAAATTCTATCTCTAAACAAATCAGCACGCAACACACAGGTTATACAAAACAACAATCATGAGGTTTATTTTGATGAGGAAGAGAATGAAATAGATGCTCTGCACCCCCTCGATGTCCTGTGTGCTCTCCTCCATTGTTCAGATCATTTTCTACAGCAAGAGATTGTCACCAAATTGTCCACATGCCAGTTTGCCGTCCCTTTGCTACTGCCTGCTGTTGATGGCTCACCCTGTACTTTGATTCTGTGGGCAATGAGAGACATTGTAAAGAGGTGGAAGCCCCAGTCTTTAGCCGCTAGTAAAGAGTTTAGAGAAGACAATTTAGTAAACATAGCCATGCCAATTTTCTCTTTTGTACGGCTTGGCCGAAGTGAGATTTCAAAGTCTGAAATTCTTAATAAAGTTGTCAGCAAAGCACATTACAATGATTTTTTCATCCATGGGAATATGGACTGTGGAAATATAAAGCGTGAAATATCGGATGGGTTAGTGGAGATAACTTGGTACTTTCCTGGTGGCAGTAGTGAAACAGACTCTTTACCAGAACCTTTCGGTATAACCAACCTTCGTGGGGACCTTAACGCCCATTTTTCACAGTTCAGCTTTCTAACACAAGTATCATCAGCTGTATTTATCTTTGTTGAAAATGTTGGAGAAGAGCAAGTTCCAGTGCAGTCTAATTACAACAAAATGGGCACTGAGTATGTTTTCATCGTTACTGATACGAGCAAAGACCACGCTCAAAAACTCATGGAAAAGGTGTTTCCTCTGCTGGATATCACTAAAAGTAAGATTGTAATAAAAGAAAGGCTTTGTAATGATGCAACCCTTGCAGGCAGGATACAGAATGTAGTAAAGAACAATTTGGAAAACCCTCTTAAAAAAATAAGTTTGGAAAATTTGGCAAAAATAGCTTGTGAATTTGGATTTAAAGTGGATGAATCCTCTCATGGATGTGGAGTTGCTGAATCAAGAGCGGAGGCAATTACTGGTGGAATCAAGGAGGTCACAGAGTATAAGCAAACAACACTGAAACTGCAGGGAGAACTGTGGAAACAACTGACTGCTCTAGAGAAAGAGTTTTGTAAACGGAAGCAACAAGGCAATGAAGATCAAGAGACCTACGAGACCCACTTGACTAAGCAATGTAGTGAACTGCATCAAACACGAAACCAACAAAGCCTTTCAGAAGGAATGCTTCAGTTCATATCTGCAGTCTCTGACATGTCAAGTGACGATAGACAATTCTTCCTTAAATGGATGAAGTTCAAACTTGATTCACTCACAAGAACGAACATTTATGATTTACAAGCTAAATATGAACAGCTTTTAAAAGATGAAAATAAATCACTAGCCAGACATGACGAATTAAAGCAGTTAGATCAGAAATTATGCGACAGCGCTCTAGGAGTTGAACATTTCATGCGTGAATTGGGGCAACTGTATGAGGCCGAATTTCATGCCTTGAAGGATGAAGCAATGACAGACAATGTAAAAAAAATCAATACCCTTCCTGGTATAGCTGCTGATCTCTTGTTGGAAGGATTCCCTTTGGAGCTGATAGATGGAGATGCCTCCAACATTCCCCTGCAGTGGGTCACTGATGTTCTGAAAGAAGTAGATAAGAAGACAGGGGGCCAATGCAAGATAAGAGTAATAACTGTGCTGGGAGTGCAGAGTTCAGGGAAATCCACCCTTCTGAACACCATGTTTGGTTTGCAGTTCCCGGTGGCCAGTGGAAGATGCACAAAAGGAGCCTTCATGACTCTTCTTAAAGTAAAAGACAGATCCCAGGAAGAGCTAGACTGTGATTTTATCCTAGTGATTGACACCGAAGGTTTGAAAGCTCCTGAGTTGGCCTCTCTGGAGGACAACTATGAACATGACAATGAGTTGGCCACACTAGTAATTGGGTTAAGTGACATCACCATACTCAACATCTCCAATGAAAATACAGATGAAGTGAAGGACATCTTGCAGATTGCCATTCATGCATTTCTCCGTATGAAAGATATAAAAAGGAAACCCAATGTTCAGTTTGTGCATCAGAATGTAAGCGATGTCTCTGCTCATGAAAAGACTTTAAGAGGCAGAACAAAATTACTGGATTTAATCAGTGAAATCACAGAATTGGCAGCAAAGATGGAGAAAAGAGGAAAGGTTACATTCAATGACATCATGACCTATGATCTGAATGATCACAACTGGTACATTCCTGGACTTTGGCAAGGCGTTCCACCAATGGCATCTATAAGTTATGGATACTGCACAATGGTTTTTAATCTGAAAAAACATTTACTTGAAAACATAAAAAAAATGATCCATCCTGACAACAATGCTCGGAGCATCTGGGATTTTCTTGAGTGGATTAAAACTTTATGGAGTGCGGTGAAACATGAAAGTTTTATATTCAGCTTCAGAAACAGTCTTGTAGCTGAAGCTTATAACAAACTCTGCATAGAGTACTCTCGGTGGGAGTGGAGCTTTCGTAAACAAGTTCACAGGTGGCTTACAGAAACTGAGACAACCATCAAGAACACGCCATTGGAAAAACTGCCAGAAGACACATCTACACATCTTGAACTGGAAAATGTTCTACGGAACGAAGAGGCAACTATGCAAGACTTATTGAAAACCTACTTCAATAGGAAATCTGAAAATGTACACCTAGTTCAAAGGTATAATAAAAACTTTTGCTTAGACATCGCATGTCTTTGTAACGAGCTAAGGATTTATGCGACAAGTAAACTCGCTGATGCCATAAGGATCCAAAAAGGCAAATGCAAAATACAGAAAATCAAGGACACCTTGCAAAACACCATGGAGGCGAAAGTCACCAGTCTTCTACTCAAATGCAAGGAAGAAAAAAGTAACTTAGGAGGTGAACAGCTGAAAAAAGAATTTGATGCCATGTGGCGTGAATCATCCTCGGAGTTAAAAAGATATGCCTTGGCAAAGCAGAGAGTCAACAAGGAAATGTTGCAACAGCTGAAGCAAAATATGAACCTTAAAGCAAATTTTATTATGCAGCAACTACTTAGAGTTAAAAATCTGGCCGATTATAAAAGGGATGCCTTTGAATTAAAAGACAACCACTTTGAAAATTGGGTTGATGAAAAAACTTTTGAAGACATTTCAAAACATGAATGCTACGAAAGGTTAAATGAGTTTGCCACTTCATTGGTTAACAAGTGCAAAGATTATGTGGCATTAAAAATAGGCACAAAAGAGGACTTTGATGAAACATACAGTCGGGAGTTACTCACCATCGCTGATACTGAAATCATTGAGCAAGATGTTGCAAGGTTTCACATTACAGATTCCTTTGAATTTGATATCAAACTTCAGATTATGGGTAATGCAGTGGAGGGTTTTCAGATGATGCACGATACATTTATTCAAGAAAACGATCCAGTGGTTTGTCTAGAAAGGTTAAAACCCCACTATTTCTCTGTTTTTGAAAGTATTTACCAAAAAGATGAGTCCCAGCACAGGGCCAAAGAACTGTGTGAGCTTGGCCTGAAGCCAGCTGTGAGAGCACACATCAGCCAACATCTCGGCGAAAAACTACTTGATGACTTCTTACAAAGCAGTTCTGAACAATATGGCAGCAGAACCATCTTCCAATTCACTGTGCTTAAGAAATTGCTGTTAGACATGAATTTTCGCGAGTATACAAAATACATTAATTCTTATGAGGAATTTGTTCAAAAATGGATTTGCAAAGACTTAGAGAACAAATATGAGGGCTCAGAGAAGTTTAAATCCTTCCAGATACAAATTCTTGAAACCATCATGACGAAGATCCTAACGGCTCTTAAACAAGATGCGAGTGTTGAAGGGACAACTGTTTCTGACTTTTTAACTATTTTTTCGACAAAACTACAGAATGATTTAGTCATTTCGCAAGATGTAACCAGGATGGTTCTTTTTCTCAACACCAGCAACATTGGCCAGTTTGCTGAAGACGTTGAAAGGTTTCTTCCTGAAATACACTCTCAGCTTGAATGGGAGATAAAATCTTCAAGTTTTCAGTCTGTGCTTTCCAATGTGACTCTAAAGCCTGAACATGAGCTGTTTAGGAAGGTGATTGGTTGTAGGAAGCACTGTCCTTTCTGCAAAGTTCCATGTGAAGCTGGAGGCGTTAGGCATGCAGAACATTTCTCCTCCCTGCACCGACCAAAAGGATTAGCGAAGTGTACATGGAAGGCTGATGGCAGACTGGCAACGTCTACTTGTTCTGCAGATGTAATTTCAATAAAAAAATTTCAAAATGAGGATACTGGTGCAAAACCACATCCATACAGAGATTATCGTGACATCTATCCAGACTGGAACATTGAGGGTGACCTGACAGAATGTTCTGACTACTGGAAATACGTGTTCCAAATGTTGAATGAGGAACTTGCCGTAGGGTACATTGCAGAAAAAGCAGAACTTCCAGAAGACTGGAGAAGTGTAACAGAGGAAGATGCAATGAGGTGCCTAAAGCTTCAATTTAACATGAATAAAGAATAAAAACATTAAACCTATGCACCCATTAAGCAAAATAATAGTACACTGATGATATAGATACAGTAGAATACCTTTATAGTAAACTCCAAAGGACTGGGAAAAGTGGTTTACTATATCAGAAGTTTACTATATCAGAAATGGTCAAGCACAAGCACATATACTATAATCACGCAACAGCTTGCACAGGAAGCATAGCTATCACTAGTTAATGCAGGTACAGTACTTATAGTGTATCCACGTGTCTCTGCAGCCTTGTTGATGCTGTAGCATTGCAGCCATGCACAAACAAGTCACAGATGACAAGCGATTCCCACAGTAATCATGCAGAAGGTTACACAGCAAACACAGATCTCACTGGCTGGCACTGTTTTTCTTTAAAGGTTATTATGCTGTTGCTTATCTTTTAGAGCAGAGAGGAAGTTATGAGTTCAGGTCCGCTTTAAAGAAAATCTGAATTAAAATTAAAATTAAAAATCATACTCACCTATGGAAAGAGAAGGCTCTGGGTCTTCCTGTTCTTCTCACGGTCTCCTCTTTCCAGCGCTGTTGGCCCCATTCAAATCTGCCGCCACGGGAGGCTTCAGAGGGTTTCAGGAGCCTGAGTTCTCCTGAAGATGGACGGCTCCGTACTACGCCTGTGCGAGCATGTGAGAGAGCGTGCTCCGGCATGCGCAGTACAGAGGGGCCCATCTTCCGGAGCACTTGGGCTCCAGAAGCCCCTTGAAGCCACACAGAGCAGTATTTGACCCAGAGCCTCCATTTTTTTTATATAAATTTACCTTCAGTTTTGCTTTAAAGGGGTTCTATAGATATATTTAAAAAAGAAAAGCTGACACTTACCTGGGGCTTCTACCGGCTCCCTGCAGCTGTCCTGTCCCGCGCCGTCCTCTACGATCCTCCGTTCCCCGCCGCCAGTCACGGTCCAGTTATTCGTCTAACTTGTCTCTGGAAGCTTACTGCACATGCGCAGTACAAGAAAACTTCGTACTATGCCTGTGCAGTAAGCTCTCGCAGACGCGAGCGGGAGCGAGGACGTGCGCAGCCGCGCAGGTGCAGTTGCATTCGTCTAGTTAGACGAATAATTGGACCATGACTGCGAACGAAGAATCGTAGAGGACGGCCTGGGACAGGACAGCTGCAGGGGGTCGGTAGAAGCCCCAGGTAAGTGTCATTTTTAGTTTTAAAAATATATCCACAGAACCCCTTTAAATAATGTTTCCTAATGTTAATGTGCAACTTACTATGTTATGGTAATTACAACTGTTTTCTTACACTACTTATGTTGCCAACCTTAAAAACTATCTGCTGTTTTATCATGGTATTCCATTGTTTTGGTTTATGCTTCATACTGCTCTCAATAAAGTTTGTTTGAAAAACTAAAATTACAAAAAGTCCTTGTAGCCATAGAATGAAATATATTTTATCAGATCCTCTTTTGTGCAAACATAATACACTATACATTATTATTGACACCCTCCAATCCAACACTTTGAAACACAGTTATACAGAAAAAGGTCTCTGAAAAATATAGTTTCCAAAATCGAAATCTAACAATCTAAGAGAGAAGCGGATTATTGGCATTTATATACAAAAAAATCTACTATGATCCCCTTTGGGGAAAGATCCTGTTTATATCTCAGATCTATATCTGTTAATAATTTGTATATTCTTATGCATTTTATCTCAACCTATAACTCTAATGCCTGTTAATTTGCCATTATGCACAAAGTTGACAAGTCTGGAGATGGGTGATTAAGGCCCCTTTTACACTTAGGGATTGATTCACTATAACAAATAGCGTGCCTTATCAGAGTTAACATGCCTTATCAGAATTTGCGTGCCTTATCAGTGTAGCATAACGAGTGCTATGAACTTATGCCTGCTAATTAGTGTAACGATCGGTGTAACACAGAGAGGATCTGATTATTGGTGATCTGCAGTATCACCGATAATCAGATATATTACTAACCTCTGGACACCTGAGTAATATGAGTGTTTGGTGCAACAGTAATACTTTGAGGACAATACCTGGAGGACAGGTATCAGGGCAGTAAACAATACTGCACGAGAGAACAAGTACCTTCCAATCGCCTGAGACCCTCCCGAAGGGAGGAGCCAGGATAGGAGGAGGAAGGACCAGAGCGAGAATGGGGCCGGGAACTGTAGTGCAGCGGAGTGTGCAGGGCCCCCACATGATAGGGTAGCTTTACTGGTGGGAAAGGGTTAAGTTTTGGGTGGGGAGGAGCAGGGGTTCCCGGGCTTTGGAGCTGTCAAGGGGGGTGGAGAAAAGTTAATAAAAGAAAGGGGCGGAGTCTGGCCCTCTCAGCGTGCGTAGGAGAGAAGCTGAGAGAAGCTGTGTGCTGTCTGCTGTCTGCCCGCTGCCTACCTCGCTGTTTCCCTGCCAAGATGGAAGGATTGGAGGACTTGCTGGCTCGAGTCAGGGAGGAGGCGACGACCAGGGGTCCGACCTGGGTCCAGGTACAGCTGGCAGCCATGGCCCCCAGCACATCCAGTCAGCCTGCGGGGGCGAAGAGGAAGTCCAGGCCGCCCGAGCGGCTTAGCCCAGACCCCCACGCCAGACAGAGACGCAACGGGAGCCCCCACGGGGACCCTCCAGCCCCCCCCGCTAAGCGGGCATCCGCATCAGCTAGCGGGGCAGCTGGGAGGAATCCGCATGCAGGACGGGGCTCTTCCGGCGGTGCGACATCCGCAACCGAGGCCTCCGCACCGCCGGCGACATCTTCCGGATCCAACACGGCCCTTGGTACCCGCTCTGCTCAGCGGGCCAAGCAGGCCCAGCGCACGAACACTGCCACGACGGGCGCCGCCTCTGCTCAGGACACGGCGGCGGCCCAGGCTCCAAGTAAGGGGGGCAAGAGTTCCGCCAAGCAAAAGAAGAAGGGGGGGTCAGCCGGGCCCTCCAGAAAACAGAGCCAAAGGGGAGCTTCCGGGAGCAACAGCAGATCTGGGCAGCAAGAGGACACCCGCAGCACCGCACACCCCATCCCCAGCCTGGAACCGGGATCGGCATCAGAGGTTGAATCGCTGGCCGGGGAGGAGATACCAGAGGCGACAGGATCAGGACTGACGGCTGTACAGGACGCCGGTCCGGCGCAGCCAGGTGAGGCCAATCCCCTTATCACAATTGCCAATTGGTTGTTGGGGGCGGTTGGGGGGTTACAGGGTGCAGGGGGAGGTGGGCATTTGGGAGCCTTGCCGCTGGCAGGGCGCCCGCGTCAGGCACACTCAGAGGTAGAACCAGGCTTTGAGGGAACCAGGGGGGACTCTGCACCTAGTGTATCGTCCCCTCCAGCTGGGGTATGGTCCCCACTTCCTCAGTCGGCTCCACAGGTCGTTGCGACCCTCAGCCCCCCTGCCCTCACGATTGCAACCCCAGGTCTTGCGCTGGCGTCCCCCCCACCTGGGCAGCAATACGCTGGGGTGGTTAACACATTGGGGGGGGTGCCCCCGGGACAGGACGGATTGCAGGTTCCAGCGGTTATGCCTGTAGGTGGGTCAGCTGTATCGGGGGACACCGGGATGGTGCGCTTGGCAGATGCTGCGCACGCTGAGATGTATGTGTGCTTTATTGGGCGGCTAGGGTCGCATTTAAAACTGGAGGTGAAAGAGCGCATATGGAGGGGTGAGTATGTGGAGATTTTCTCACTCCTGCCACTAGAAAAGTTTAACTTAGACAAGGGAAAGCCAGACGAGAAAAAGAGGGAGGAGGAACGGCGCTATCGCTTGATACCGCGCACTTTCCAAAACTGGTTCCAAGCGTTCTCAATTTTGGCAAGTGTCATCGGGGAGAGACAGCCGGAACATTGCTCGGCATTGTTCGGGTATATGGATTCGATCGGTGAGGCACAGCGGTCGTACGGCGGCAATGCATGGTTGCGGTACGACGAGCTCTTCCGGCAAAGTAAGGCAGTTAGACCCGCAGTGCGTTGGGATCACCAGGACATTCACTCATGGATGCGCTTGATGATCCCGACAAGGGGACCACAGTCCTTTCTCGGTCAGACCGGAGGCGCAACAACAGCCGGACAGCGGACCGAGAAAGGAAAAGGTGTCTGTTGGCAGTTCAACGAAGGATCCTGCCGTTTTGGACACTCGTGCCGATTCAAGCATGAGTGTTCCGGCTGCGGGGGGTCACATGCTGCGACAAGATGCTTTAAAAAGAAGGGAAAGTCCTTCGACTTTACTTCAAAGAGGGACGACGCCAGTGAAGCTGCACGAGATGGAGCCGTTCCTAAATAGATATCCGAGGCCAGAGGTGGCAGAATTTTTGCGTAAGGGTTTTAGCGTTGGTTTTGTTATTCCGAGTTGTTGTCAGTTGCCAGCCCGCGGGCCAGTTAGGAACTTAAAATCTGCTAACGAGCTCCCAGAGGTAGTTACCTGCAAGATAGAAAAGGAGATAGCGGCGGGTCGCCTTGCGGGCCCTTTCTCTAACTGTCCTTTGGAGAATTTGGTAGTATCCCCATTGGGGGTGGTACCAAAGAAGGAGCCAGGGGCCTTTCGGATGATACACCACTTGTCATTCCCGCGGGGTTTTTCGGTGAATGATGGGATCGCGGACGCAGAGGTGTCCGTGGTATACACATCGTTCGACGTGGCCTTGGGGTGGGTTAGACGCTTTGGTATTGGTTCCTTGTTAGCCAAAACGGACATCGAAGCAGCTTTTAGATTGCTACCTGTCCACCCGGAAAGTTTCCGCTTGCTCGGTTGCGTCTGGAAGGGTGAGTATTTTGTGGACAAATGCCTCCCTATGGGTTGCTCCATCTCATGCGCGTACTTCGAGAAATTTGCTGGTTTCCTGGAGTGGGTGGTGAGAGACATGTCAGATGTACAGTCGATCATCCATTACCTTGATGACTTCCTCTTTATGGGACCGGCGGGTTCCCCTGATTGCGCGTATGCGCTGGCCACTATGCGACACGCATGCGGGCGATTCGGGATCCCTCTCGCGGAAGAAAAAACGGAGGGCCCGACGACATCCCTGAAATTCTTGGGTATCACCATTGACACCCTAAGGATGGAATGTCGTTTGCCAGATGACAAGGTGACTGATTTGAAGGACACGATTGCGTCGGTAATTCTGGCCAAGAAACTCACATTGAGAGAAATGCAATCCTTGTTAGGTAAATTGAATTTCGCCTGCAGAATTATGCCCATGGGGCGGATATTCTGCAGGCGCTTGTCCTTGGCAACAGCAGGAAAAACCGCGCCGCACCATCGCATTCGTCTGAATGCGGAGTTGCGAGCAGACCTGCGAGTGTGGTCTGTTTTTCTGAGCGACTTCAACGGGAGATCTCTTTGGTTACAGGAGGTGGTGAGCAACTTTGATTTGGAACTCTTCACTGACGCTTCTGGAGCACACGGTTTCGGTGCATTCCTGGCGGGTAAGTGGTGCGCTGCCCATTGGGATGAATCGTGGGTGGAGGCGGGGTTTACATCTAATCTGGTCCTGCTAGAATTGTTCCCTATCGTGGTAGCGGTGCGTTTGTGGGGGCGTCAACTGTCCAACAGGCGCATCAGGATTAACTGCGATAATATGGGAGTAGTGGAAGCGATTAACCACTTCTCTGCGTCGTCCCCCCCTGTTATATGTTTGATGCGGCAGTTGGTGTTGGAGTGCTTGCGTTTGAACATATATGTTTTTGCTGTGCACATTCCTGGGGTTGAGAATGTCATCGCTGACGCGTTGTCTCGATTCCAGTGGGACAGGTTCCGGGCGGCGGCCCCAATGGCGGAGGAGTGTGGGGTGCCCTGTCCAGTGTCGATGTGGGGAGTTCCATTCGGGCGGTCTCCCAGTTGATCAGCAGATCCCTTTCGGAATCATCATGGGCGGCGTACACGGCTGTATGGAACACGTGGGACGCCTTGATGACCCAGGTGGGAGGCTGTCATTCTGACGATGACAGGCTTGGTTTATTATTGTATTTTGTGGGAAACAGTTACTCGGAAGGGGTGTCAGTGTCGGTCATGAATAAAAAGGTTGCAGCGCTGGCTTTCTGGTTTAAGTTACGAGGGTTTCAGGATGTAACGAAAGATTTCAGGGTCAGGCAGGCATTGAAGGGTTACAGAGCGGGTGGGGTGCAACGAGATTCCAGGCGCCCGGTAACATTTGAACTGTTGGGTAAACTGGTGGGAGCCCTCAGCTGCCTCTGCGCATCGGAATACGAGGCTAGTTTATTTAAGACTGCATTCACCCTGTCCTTTTTCGGAGCATTTAGAGTAGGCGAGCTGGTTAGCCCAAATAAGCACAGAGTGGGAGGCATCCTGGCCCCGGACGTCGCGGTACAGGAGGATTCGGTTAGCATATTGCTTAGGCGTTCAAAAACGGACCAGGCAAGCAAGGGACGTTCGGTCTCCCTGTTCCGCATAGGTGGCCCTCTCTGCCCGCGGGCTGCGGTTGAGTCGTTTATGGCAATTAGACCCCCAGGAGCTACAGCCTTCTTAGCGCATGCGGATGGTATCCCTCTGACCAGATTTCAATTCACGGCCATATTTCGAAAGTGTTTGGCGTTTATCGGTTTCCCCCCGGCCGAGTTTGCCTCCCACTCTTTTAGAATCGGGGCAGCTACTGAAGCATCGCGATGGGGGTTGAGTGAAGAGGTGATTAAAAAAATTGGGAGATGGGAGTCTGTCAGGTTTAGGTCCTATATCCGCCCACATTTAGTTTAGGTTAGGGCCGGGGTTTTTTGTGGATTAGCATTCTGTAGTTTGTTTTGTTCATTTCAGGTGCGCAGACCCTGGTCTGGATACTTGGACATTCTTATGTTGCATGGGGAGCCAAACGGGCCGACATGAGACCGGAAGGTCGGCAGCTTGGCTTTCCGCGAGACCAGGTTTGTATCAGGTGGCTAGGTTTCCCGGGGATGGTCTGGTCAAGGGTCCTACCCGAGTTACACAGGTTTGCTAGGCTCGACAGAGCCCCTGATATATTGGTCCTGCACGTGGGGGGCAATGATCTGGCTTCCAGATCCACCAGGGTCATTTGTAAAGATATTAAATTCGACTTTTTAAGGATCAGGTCGTTTTTTCCCAGCACGATTGTAGTATGGTCGGACGTGGTGGCTCGCACCACGTGGAGATTGGCCCGGTCGGTTCAAAAAATCAACAAGGCCAGGGTAAAACTCAACAAGGAGGTGTCCAAGTACGTGATTAGGAATGGGGGCCTGGCCATCAGACATAGGGATTTAGAGGAGGACATTCTCCTATTTTTGAGGAGGGACGGAGTGCACTTAAATGCAATTGGGACGGATCTTTGGGCCCTAGGAATTGAAGAAGGGATTGAGAGAGCCTTGAGGTTGGGGGCCTCGCAGGCATAAGGAGTCATGCCGGCTTGTGGTGGAGGGGTAGGGGGCTCCGGAGGTGGGATCTATTTGTCGGGGGATTTGCCGCAGGGCAAATTCCGGAGGGTTACGGATCGTCGGTGATTACCAACCAGGTGGGCATGCAGCTGTCCCCGAACCGGCGAACGCGGTGGGGGCCGGTCACAAGGCTGCATGCCAGGTTCAAGCTTTTGTTTTTAGAGGTACCTCCGGACCCCTTACCTCAGCTCTCTTGGAAACGTTAATTTAAGATGTTTTCTATGTTTTTGTTTACTTTGGTGGTGTTAAATAAATGGGCTGCTTTGGCCTTAATTTATCCAAATGCCGAGGTAGTCCGTGTGTTTTTTGTAGTGTTAAGAGGGCAGGGTGGGGGGTAATTGGGGGTTCAAGGTTTTAAGGGTATAAGCTATACCTCTATCAAGAATGGGGCCGGGAACTGTAGTGCAGCGGAGTGTGCAGGGCCCCCACATGATAGGGTAGCTTTACTGGTGGGAAAGGGTTAAGTTTTGGGTGGGGAGGAGCAGGGGTTCCCGGGCTTTGGAGCTGTCAAGGGGGGTGGAGAAAAGTTAATAAAAGAAAGGGGCGGAGTCTGGCCCTCTCAGCGTGCGTAGGAGAGAAGCTCCCTCCCTCCCTCCCTGTCATGTTACTGTGTTCTTTTCTTTAGGTGGAGTTTTCTGTCATTGCAGCCGGAGGGGTAGGGGGCTCCGGAGGTGGGATCTATTTGTCGGGGGATTTGCCGCAGGGCAAATTCCGGAGGGTTACGGATCGTCGGTGATTACCAACCAGGTGGGCATGCAGCTGTCCCCGAACCGGCGAACGCGGTGGGGGCCGGTCACAAGGCTGCATGCCAGGTTCAAGCTTTTGTTTTTAGAGGTACCTCCGGACCCCTTACCTCAGCTCTCTTGGAAACGTTAATTTAAGATGTTTTCTATGTTTTTGTTTACTTTGGTGGTGTTAAATAAATGGGCTGCTTTGGCCTTAATTTATCCAAATGCCGAGGTAGTCCGTGTGTTTTTTGTAGTGTTAAGAGGGCAGGGTGGGGGGTAATTGGGGGTTCAAGGTTTTAAGGGTATAAGCTATACCTCTATCATGAGTGACACCAATGGGAGGATGTCACTGACTGATCTGTGAACTATCTCTTAGCTGAGGAGATAGCTCTCGAGGTCGGGCAAGCAAGGTCGGCAACACACGGACAGACAAAGTACAGAGACAGGAGACTGATTCGGTAATCCTAAGACGAGCAAGGTTAGGCAACAGAGTATCAGAAATAGCGAAGTACCAAATCAGTGATCAGAAGAGTAGTCAGGAAAGCAGGAAGTCATAACAGATAATAAACAATGCCTAGTCTTGGGTGTGAGCTCCGTGATCATCAACACCCCTGGAACTAGTCTGACATATAACAGATTGGTAATACAAGTCCCTAGTCTTGGGTGTGAGGTCCGTGATCATCAACACCCCGGAACTAGTCTGAAGTATAACAGAATGGTAACACGAGTCCCTAGTCTTGGGTGTGAGGTCTGTGATCTTCAACACCCTGGAACTAGTCTGAAGTATAACAGAATGGTAACACAAATCCCTAGTCTTGGGTGTGAGGTCCGTGATCATCAACACCCTGGAACTAGTCTGGAGTATAACAGAATGGTAACACAAATCCCTAGTCTTGGGTGTGAGGTCCGTGATCATCAACACCCTGGAACTAGTCTGGAGTATAACAGAATGGTAACACAAATCCCTAGTCTTGGGTGTGAGGTCTGTGATCATCAACACCCTGGAACTAGTCTGGAGTATAACAGAATGGTAACACAAATCCCTAGTCTTGGGTGTGAGGTCCGTGATCATCAACACCCTGGAACTAGTCTGGAGTATAACAGAATGGTAACACAAATCCCTAGTCTTGGGTGTGAGGTCCGTGATCATCAACACCCTGGAACTAGTCTGGAGTATAACAGAATGGTAACACAGAATCTGACAAAAAGGTCTGAGTGCTTCCACGTAGTGATCGCAACGGCAGACAACCAGTGAATGACCAGCACCCAGTATATATAGTACTGCGCTCTCCAGCGCCTCCCCTAAGTGCTGGACCAATGGGAACTGGTTGAATCGTCAGCTGACCGGCTTGGTCAGCTGACACCCTTCTGACTGTCATAAAAGTTCTGCCTCTCAGCGCGCACGCGCGTCCTTCTGAACCTGTGTGGACTATCAGTCCCAGCCACACCAGACATGTGTTGTATACCACCCGCCGTGCTGGACGCGGAACCAGCCGCACCGCTATCAGAGCATGCGGCGGTTTCTCCGCGTTCAGCCCCACTAGCAGATGTAGACCTACGCGTGCAAACCGCTGCGTTGGACGCGGAATCAGCCGCCTTGTTCTGAGCACATGCGGCGGCTTTTCCGTGTTTTCTCACAATTAGCAATGACGAGATCTCCACTTGTCCTGCCCTGAGCCCTTGCGGGTCCAATCACTTTAAAGGACATTATCCCCGCATTTTGATTGGTCCAATAGGCTGCCTGTCACTTGACAGGAAACTTGACAGGTAGCCTATTGGGCCAATCAAAGTGTGGGGATAATGTCCTTTAAAGTGATTGGACCCGCAGGGGCTCAGGGCAGGACGAGTGGAGCTCTCGTCATTGCCAATTAGCCGGCATAAGTTCATATCGCTCGCTATGCTACTCTGATATGGCTCGCTAACTCTGATAAGGCGTGTTAAATCTAATAAGGCATGTTAACTCTAATAAGGTACGCTATTTGTTATAGTGAATCAATCCCTAAGGGCCATATCCTATTCAAGGTGCAAGCTATTTATCACCTTGCCATCACGTGAGGATCACCGGCAAATTCTATTGTTTTACTTGTGCGATGGCCGATCGCCAGGGAGCATTCCTTAGGTGAAAGCCTTAGCAATGCTCCCATGTCCCAGGAGATGGGGAGTGAGGTTTTACTCTGCCGTGCTCTCCTTCAGCACCACGGCACTGCTCCCTCGCTCCCCTTGATATGCGCGCAAACCCACTGCCATCTTCCGCTGCTGCCAATAAGCGCTGCATTAACAATGGTCGAGACAGTGGACCAATGGCTTCAAAGATGCTTTGCCGGGGCTCCGATAACAGTAATTACAGTGAGAGATACACTGTAATTACAGCGTCTTTGCAGCGAGAGGCGGCGGATGTTTAGCGACGGTAGGTCCATTAATCAGGGGTGACAGAGCAGCGGTGGGGGGCTTTGGCAATGTGTAGAGGCCCGACAGTGAGCTCTGGGTGTCTCCATATTAAAGGGGACTCCCAGATGCAGCCACGGCGACGTGCGTTAGCTGTTTTAGACCTGCTCTTTGCAAGTCTTAGCTAACGCTCATGTATGCCGGGAAGCATCACTTCTCTGCAGCATGAAAAGTGTAATTAGATAGCGTGTAAAAAACTCGCTGGGCAATTTATCACCCGAGCTAGTTCTTTACCGTTGGAGGAGGGCTGGGGGTGATAAATGTAACAGGATTAGGTGATGTTCCCATCGCCGAATTTAAGGTCAGCAATATGATATTGCCCTTCGAGTCAAAACCTCTTTTGCGTTACCTTATTTTACTGCAAGGGGCCGCAAAAGCAATGAAAGTCTATGGAGACTTTCACAGTTAGGGCTTGATTCACTAAAGTGTGATAATGACTGCTATCAAAGCAGTTAACACGTGAACTGGCGCTCGCAAACGTTTTCACGTGAAAAGCATCACTTCACATGATGAGCTTGAGCCACTAAACCGTGATAGGACTAATATCACACCTTATCAAAGATATCACACCTTATCAAAGATATCACACCTTATCAAAGATATCACACCATCAAAAATATCACACCTTATCAAAGTTATCACACCATCAAAAGTTGTCATAAGTTATCAAAAGTTATCACACGTTATAAAAGTTATCACATTACCAAAGTTATCACACGTTGGGCTTGATTCACTAAACCGTGATAACTCATATCACGGCCGCCCGTGTTGTCGCACGCAATCGCAAATTTTTGCCCATGATTTTTGCCCAAAATGCTAGTGCGGCAGTGATATGAGTTATCACGGTTTAGTGAATCAAGCCCGTTATCAAAGCTAACACGCCTTATCAGAGTAGCATAGCAAGCGCTACGAACTTATGCCTGCTAATTGGCAATGGCACTCGTCCTGCCCTGAGCCCCTGCGGGTTCGTAGTGCTCACTATGCTACTCTGATAAGGCATATTAACTGTGATAAGGTGTGATATTTGTCTTATCACGGTTTAGTGAATCAAGCCCGATAAACAAACGTTTGCGCGCGATCACGCGTGCATTTCAAGTGAAAAACGCACGGGATTGCGTGATAACCTTTGTTTATCACGTGAACTAATGCTGTTCGCGTAAACTTTTGCAAGCGGCAGAGCGCGTGATAACTGCTGTGATAGCAGTTATCTCGCTTTAGTGAATCAGGCCCTTATTGAGGCCCATTGCGGTGTCCTGGAAGTATCCGATCCGACGCAAGGGCTGCAGCGCGTTACTGCAAGCACCACGCTTACCACACTGTGCTTGGGGTAATGGAAGTCTATGGGCGGTGCAGTAAATGTAAACAGCGAAGCGTGGTGTGTCACGGCACGCATGCGCGAATGACAGGTATCCCAGCAACATACTTCCTGCCCAGCCATCACTGAGCGGTGGAGGGGGGGCGGCACAATGTATATGACCCTGTCGGCATACTCTGCTGTGGGGGGGGGGGGGGTCATAGAGTGAACATCACATCGCACCACAATGCTAGAAACAAGTGTAAAACCAGCCCTAAAATAGCCCCATTTTATGTCTACTACTGTATATGCTCCATCAATCGGGCCATGGGGTATCCACCGTGTCTTTCCTGTTACGATTATAATGCAATTATAAGGCCAGTCTTGCCATTCATTAATGGGAAAATCTTGTGGTCTTATTTAAAGGAATACTATCGATGTATGCATTTATTTTGAAATGCTGTATGTTGTAGCACACATTAGGACAAGTACTAGGAGCAATTTGATTCCTCACACAGCTGTTCCTCTCAGCTGTAAAATCCTCCGTCAGTTTTGGCGTCAGTGTTGGATACAAATGTATCTAAATACTGACGGTTCCCAGAGGGCTAGACCATGTCTGCACAGGGGAGTTGCTATCAACTCCTCAGTTTATAGTTTAATTATCACCTTGCTGAAAGAATCTTATTGATATGGTGGTAAGGGGTTAAAGATTCTAGCAATGTGTGTTTATTATCTTTGCTTCTCTTGACTGATAAAGATACTAATAATGCTAATTGTAGACAGTGGTCTGCCCCTCTCAGCAGCTTGTAAAGTGGATGCAGTCTGGAGTGAATCACCACAAGCAGGCAACCAGTCTGAGTGTAAACACAGACTACTGTTATAGCTAGTTATATTCCAGCAATATTCCAGCTCATTTAGTTACCTGTTACCACCTCAGATCAGCCTATTTCTCCTCATGTCTCCTGCATGCTGTGAGTGACACAGTGAAATATATTTGCGAGCTGTGTGACAGAGTAACCAAGCAGCTCAGGGTGACCCAAACTACTATGAGCTGTGTGAGAAATGAATTTTTAAGCAGGGATAGCAAGAGAGAGACCTGGGTGAATAAATAAAGTGCCCCTAGCACTAGTGGTAATGTGTACACTAATATAGAGTATTAAAAAAAAAAGTCGTTTCAATCGATAGTATTCCTTTAATGTAACAAATTCAACAGAAGTTTACAACTAAAAAGATCCAGATCTTTTGATAGTTAAAGGGACTGCGAGCACCTCTCATGGGCATGCCTTTAAGCCAGACGACTTCCAACAAAGTCGTGCTATGACCCCTCTGGAGGAGCCTCTTGCAATGGCCATGCGTGTCACTTCCTCTTCCTGCTCAGTGATGCACTTCCCTAACAGAGAAGACAGGGGTGACCCGGAAGTTATAACATAGCCAAGATGTCAGCCGCAATTTTTAAATTGAAATTGAATGAAAACTATTTGGTGTGGAATGGCGATTCAGGCATCAAATGAAAGAGGAGAGGACAAGCTACAGAAAGGTATGCATCATTAAGTAAACAGATGTAAATTTGAAGGTACAATGCGCCACATCTAATTATGTCCAAAACACTTATTTATTGCACAGACAGTAGGCCACACATGCTCTCTGGCATCAAAGAGTAGACAACATGCACAACATTAAAATTATTCTGTACAGAACATAATTAAAACCATGAGGCTACCACCGGGGTAATTGAAAGGGAAGTTCCGCGCTGAAAAACAAAAAACAAACTCCACTTACCTGGGGCTTCTTCCAGCCCCTGGCAGGCATACTGTGCCCTCTCTGCAGCTCCTCCCCCACGTGACCCGCGCCGTGGAGCGCACATGAAGTATGATGTATTATACAGGCTGCCTCCTGCCCTGGTGGTCCCGGCGATCGAGGGACCACCAGGGCAGGAGACAGCCCTTCTAGTAAAAACCCAAGCACACTGATCCTGACCCCTGCCCACTGATCGCCCACAGCACCCCTCAGACCCCCCCTCCGATCACCCCCTCAGACCACTGTTTGCACCCAATCGCCCCCCTAATCACCCATCAATCACTCCCTGTCACTATCTGTCAACGCTATATTTTAGATTAGGTCCTAAACTGCCCCCTGGGGGAAAATGACAGTTAGTGGAAAATGACACTTTGTGAAAAAAAAACAATAAAAATCAATTTCCGCTAACTTGTGACAAAAAAATAAAATCTTCTATGAACTCACCCTACTCCTAACGGAATACCTTCTTTCTAAAGTGGGTTCATTTGTGGGGTTCCTATACTGCCCTGGCATTTTAGGGGCCCTAAACCGTGAGGAGTAGTCTAGAAACCAAATGCCTCAAAATGACCTGTAAAATCCTAAAGGTGCTCATAGGACTTTGGGCCTCTTAGCGCACCTAGGCTGCAAAAAGTGTCACACATGTGGTATCGCCGTACTCAGGAGAAGTAGTATAATGTGTTTTGGTGTGTATTTTTACACATACCCATGCTGGGTGGGAGAAATATCTCTGTAAATGGACAATTGTGTGTAAAAAAAAACAAAAAAATCTCATTTACAGAGATATTTCTCCCACCCAGTGAGTCTTACTCACCTGGGGCTTTCCTCAGCCCCCTGCAGCTGATCGATGCCCTCACCGTGTCCCTCCGATCCTCCTGTCCCCGCCGGCGGTCGCTTCCGGTTTCGCTGTCAGGACCCGACAGGCTGGGAACGTGAGTGATTCTTCGCGTTCCCAGCCACAATAGCTCCCTCTATGCTGCTATAGCAGCATAGAGGGAGCTATTGTGGCTGGGAACGCAAAGAATGCCCCAGGTGAGTTGAGTAAAACTAAATTTTTTTTTTACTTAAGTGTCACTTTAAGGGGTTTTAAGACTGCAGTCCTTAAGTGGTTAATCACGCCCCCATTTTTCAAAACCATGCCCCTCCCTTATACAGTTTCCCCCTCCATCCTATGCAGAGATTGGCACATGAAGCGATGTTATGAAAGCTATTTAAAGAATAATCACAGCACACATATGTCATAAAGGATATACATTAGAGTAAACAGCTCTACATGAAGAGTTATGAATATATTAAATAAGAAAATAAAGACTGAAATGTGCAAAATATTAAATTCTTTATTTCACGCAAAAAACTTCACATATCAGAAATGTTAACACAGTGCCTACAAGTTCATAACTCTAGTCCCAGGACTGTAAATGCATAAAATCACACAACTAGCCCTAATTAAGGATCTTGTACCACAATATGGGTTATTAATAAAAGCAATAGCACAGAGGAATGCAACCAATATGATTGATCCATACAGGATTTCTAGCACTTTACGAGCATATTGAAAGATAAGATATCCACCTCACTATTCAGATGCTCTGTAACCAGATAGCCAGGGTAGAGATCGCTATCTCTCACTCTCTATCAACTTCAAAGACATTCCTTGCTGAGCCTGGAGTTTTATGTTGTTGTGCTGCTGATGAAGTTCAGTGTGAGGCAAAGCTGCAGAGTGTGATGTGATGCATATATTTTAGTGTTCTCTGCAAAGACTCTGGGCAATTAAACAGTTAACTGCAAACTCTCCTGCTCTGTGAAGAGGCCGGGACATTTGACCTGTGCCCCGTGATCTCCTGATAGAGGCTGCAAATTGTTAGTGCCACGGTGAAACCGTGACACTTGGCCGGTCTGCTGTTCTCCTACTCTTGCTCGCTGTCGTCGGCTCCTCCCCCCCCAAGCCCAAGCGTGAGGTGGGCTGCCTGTATCTTTCCCGTTGCGCCGCGCAGCCTGCCAGTGTTGCCAACCTTTCACGTTATTTTTTACTGACAAATACCTAAAAATTTACTGACAAAAGATTATTTTTACTGTGAAATTTCCCCACTAAATGCACATAAGAGACAGCGTTTCACCAGTAAATGCACGTAACGACAGACAGCCTTTCATCAGTAAATGCACATAACAAGAGACCGCTTTTCACCAGTAAATGCACATAATAAGAGACCGCTTTTCACCAGTAAATGCACATAATAAGAGACCGCTTTTCACCAGTAAATGCACATAAGAGACAGCTTTTCACCAGTAAATGCACATAAGAGACAGCTTTTCACCAGTAAATGCACATAATAAGAGACAGCTTTTCACCAGTAAATGCACATAATAAGAGACAGCTTTTCACCAGTAAATGCACATAATAAGAGGCCGCTTTTCACCAGTAAATGCACATAATAAGAGTGTAATGATCTGAGCTAGATTTCCAGAGTCAGTGCACGCCGTGTGCGCTGAGCAGAGGAGAATCTCCACAATCACGGAAGTAGAGTACCCAGTAGATAGATGTATATATGTGGAGAGGAATTCCAACCAGCAGGTGGTGCTGTGGAGCACAGAGAAACAAAGTCTCTGCACATACACAGATGTCAGATTGGAATTGTACGACTTGAGACAGAACAGAGCAAACAGAAACTAGACAGCAAGACAGAAGAGAACTGGAACAGAAAGAGACTATGTGAATGTCTACCAATCTAGTCGCCGCCCAGCGACGGTAGACACGTCACATCAGAACGGCCAGAGTGAGAACACCAATCGCAGGAGAGGCGATTGTAACAGAGACACAAGACTGAGTAAAGACAGAACATAGGTGTAGTAAGAAAGACACAGCAAACCATACAATCAGAACACCAAGGAAAATAACAAACGCACTAGCTAAGCGCGGTCGCCGCACGAGAAGCGCAACAGCGACAAAACTCGTTAATGGCGCGGTCTCTGCACGATAAGTGTAACACAGACAAAAACGCGCCAACCCTGACTAACAAATGAACACAGAAAACACAAACAAACAAATAACAGAATCGCTTGCTAATCCGTTGCCTTACTTCAGACAACAGCAAGCGTTTGCTCCAGACCGACAGAAAAACAGACAACAGGAACAGGTCAGATAGGATCCACTACTCTTCCGCAAGAGCGAGTGCGATCCGTACACAGGAACAGGACTGAAAGGATCCACTGCTCTTCCGCAAGAGCGAGTGCGATCCGCAAAACAAGGCAGACAGAAGGAGTAACCAGTAGCAACCGTAGCCGAGGTTATACTCCAAGGTTCAGACAAGAAAGATCCACCGCCTCTACCGCTAGGGCGAATGCGATCTAAGAACAGGACAGAACGATTTACTAACAGCCACCGCTGGCAATAGTACAATCGCACAGACAAGACAGGACAGAATAGGCAGTACAAATTATACACAACCTGACTGCACTAATAGGAATGCAAGGAGCACTCCCCAAGAATTAACTACACTAGAATATCGAGAATATGATCCAAACAGACTGAGGCTCAAGGTAGACTAACAAACAGTAACCTGATGACGAGCAAGGAATTCTGGGAGAAAGTGACATTTATACTCAAAACCCTCCAAGGAAGCCAGCAAGTAATTTGCATGACAAGTGGATGCAAATCCATCCACAGCAGCGAGCTGACAGAAAAGGCCTGTTTCCCCCGGACTTCCATTATGCAAGCTGCATAAGAAACTATCCAAATGTCCAGGGAAACAAGGCCAGCAGAGCAGATTGTGACAAAGAGACAGCTTTTCACCAGCAAATGCACATAATAAGAGACACACATAATGACAAACAGCTAGTGTCCCCAGTATATGTAGCCAGGGATATCTGTGCCCAGTATATGTAGGCAGGGGTATTATATGTCCCCAGTATATGTAGGCCAGGGGTATATGTCCCAGTATATGTAGGAAGGTGTATATGTCCCAGTATATGCAGGCAGGTGTATATGTCCCCAGTATATGTAGGCAGGGTATATGTGCCCAGTATATGTAGGCAGGGGTATATGTGCCCAGTATATGTAGACAGGGTATATGTGCCCAGTATATGTAGCCAGGGGGTATATGTCCCCAGTATAGGTAGGCAGAGGTATATGTCCCAGTATAGGTAGGCAGAGGTATAGGGACCCCGTTTAGGTAGTGAGTGACAGGGACCCCCATTAGTTAGTGAGTGACAGGGACCCTGTTTAGGTAGTGAGTGACAGGAGCCCCCCCTCTAGCAGCCGCCGCTCCCCCCTCACCTTGCAGCAGCGTCAGACCTCGATCAGCGGGCGAACCGACTAGTAAGAGGGCGCCAGACGCACCCGCTCTATATGCGGAAGTGATGTCACTTCCGCATATCAGTGCGGCGTGCTAGGTCCTAGCGCCTGCACTATTGGTCGCCGCCTGATCGAGGTCTGACGCGGCGCCGGCAGCTAGAGGGAGGGAGGGGGACTGCGGCCACAGGGGAAGAGTGGCAGCCGGGCGGCGCCTCTCAGAGACAGGCGCCTGGGTGCCTTGCACCCGCAGCACCCGCCCAGGCTCGGCCCTGGCATCTATAATACATTTTGTGTGTGTGGGGCCGGTAAAAAAACCTCAGGGGGCCACATTCGGCCCGCGGGCCTTAGTTTGAGGACCACTGATGTAGAGGGTCAAAGTTTAGCCCAATGATGTAGTATAGGGGCAGTCGAACTCGCTATATGTTCGCGTTTCGACGCAAACCCGCGTTGTTCGCATGAAAAAGTTCACTTGCAAACTGTTCGGGCCATCTCTTTCTATCGTTCTATCCAGTCTATTGTCCATTGTCAAGTTGGTTAAACGACATGTAAATTAGGTAAATTAGCATATCAGCCGCTTTTTTGGTCAGTGTGTACATGACGGTTGACCGACTTGTTGTTTGCACTTCAAGACGTTCAAATGACCAGTTTAAACGGAAATCGGGCGTAAAGTTGAACATGTGTACGTACCTAATGATTACCACAATTTAAAGACTATATAGATATTTATTAGGGGTGGTTAAGAAAATGTAAATAATTCAGTATTCCAAACTGATTTGCTGCATCCCCGTGGCAGAACGAGGCCTTTATCCCCTTGAAATCCCCAGGGCAAAATTCCACGACTTTCCAGGTTGTAGATTTTACTGCCCGGGGGAAGCAGAGCTTTGCGCTGTAGCTCTGCCTCCAGTCCAGTCAATCTCCGCCTCTCCCCGCACCTCTCAGTGAAAGAAGACTGAGAGGGGCGGGGAGAGTCGGAGATCGGCAGAGATTGACTCCAGCAGAGACAGAGCTACTGCACAAAGCTCTGCCTCTACACGGAAGGATAGAAGAATTTTGCCCCGGATATTTCGGGGGGATTAAGACCTCGTTCTGCCGCACACAGATGCAGTGAAAAGATATGCACTGCCTGCCGGTATATCAAACAGCGTGCTGTCACACAGATGCAGTGAAAGGTATGCAGTGACTGCTGGTGGGTGGTAGTGTTGGGCGAACAGTGTTCGCCACTGTTCGGGTTCTGCAGAACATCACCCTGTTCGGGTGATGTTCGAGTTCGACCGAACACCCGATGGTGTTCGGCCAAACCGTTCGGCCATATGGCCGAACTAAGAGCGCATGGCCGAACGTTCCCCGAACATTCGGCTAGCGCTGTGATTGGCCGAACGGGTCACGTGGTTCGGACCCGAACGCGCTCTGATTGGCCGAACGGGTCACGTGGTTCGGGTAAATAAATACCCGAACCACGTCATTTCTCCGCCATTTGTCTGTGGGTTTAGCTTTGGGTAGGCAGGCAGGGTAGTTCTCTCTCCAGCCAGGCTAGCCAGTGTCCCCCCAGTCATTGTGTCGCTGCTGGGAACAGTAGTACACCGCTCACCCACACTATATAGCATTGTGTTTACTGCCACTCTGTGTACACCGCTCACCCACCACTGTATAGCATTGTGTTTACTGCCACTCTGTGTCTCTGCTGGGAACAGTAGTACACCAGTATTCCTCTGAGATGCTGCGCTCACATGTACTTGAAATCTTCGTAAAGTTGTGTCACTCAAATAGAAAAGAAAACGAAACCATAGCGTAATACTGTATTGCAACAGTGCCAGTAGGGCGGAGCTACGGGCGGACGGAGCTGGCGTGGAGGATTGTATTGAAATGCTTGTTTTTATTGGAAACTTGTGAGTGCACTACTTTTATCTATTTTTATTAAAGCGAATGGTTTTACACTATGTGGAGCTTTTCAGTTATTAGGCTGATGTGAGACTCCTGTTCCGATGGGATTATCTACTTGAGGCTGGCAGTGAAAGATCCACTTGGTGTTTGAGCGCAGTTGCTGTCTTATAATTTGGGCAGCAAAATAGAAGGTGAGAGGCCACATATGCTGGTGGTGGTGTTAATGCTTGAGGGAACGCACATGGTTTGAAACTTGCGAAGGTGCTATTTTGCTGTCTGTGGTTGGCGGCCACAGTACATGGTGAGGACCTGTGTGACCTGGTGATCGGTGGTGGATATCGGGGCAGACTTCACGATTAATTCCTGGCACTGGGTGTGAGGGATGTGGCACTGTTGCAATACAGTATTACGCTATGGTTTCGTTTTCTTTTCTATTTGAGTGACACAACTTTACGAAGATTTCAAGTACATGTGAGCGCAGCATCTCAGAGGAATACTGTTATACACATCTGATGCTTGATGATTGGTGCAGCGATCCATGGACACGTAAATTAGTCATTGGACTCTAAAGGGGACTCTTCTTTTTTTCAAAACTGTGTGTTTTTGAATATATATTTATGTATGTGAGCTAATTGTTTATATTGTAGGAAGTGAGCGCACGAGACATAGATCAATTCAACAGTAGTACACCGCTCACCCGCCACTGTATAGCATTGTGCTCTGTGTCTCTGCTGGGAACAGTAGTACACCGCTCACCCACACTATATAGCATTGTGTTTATTGCCACTCTGTGTACACCGCTCACCCACCACTGTATAGCATTGTGTTTACTGCCACTCTGTGTCTCTGCTGGGAACAGTAGTACACCGCTCACCCACCACTGTATAGCATTGTGTTTACTGCCACTCTGTGTCTCTGCTGGGAACAGTAGTACACCGCTCACCCGCCACTGTATAGCATTGTGCTCTGTGTCTCTGCTGGGAACAGTAGTACACCGCTCACCCGCCACTGTATAGCATTGTGCTCTGTGTCTCTGCTGGGAACAGTAGTACACCGCTCACCCACACTATATAGCATTGTGTTTACTGCCACTCTGTGTACACCGCTCACCCACCACTGTATAGCATTGTGTTTACTGCCACTCTGTGTCTCTGCTGGGGACAGTAGTACACCGCTCACCCGCCACTGTATAGCATTGTGCTCTGTGTCTCTACT
This sequence comes from Hyperolius riggenbachi, assembly GCF_040937935.1. NCBI lineage: Eukaryota > Metazoa > Chordata > Amphibia > Anura > Hyperoliidae > Hyperolius > Hyperolius riggenbachi. The sequence goes on from NC_090652.1 coordinate 40,885,908, forward strand.
GGGAACAGTAGTACACCGCTCACCCGCCACTGTATAGCATTGTGCTCTGTCTGTGTCGCTGCTGGGAACAGTAGTACACCGCTCACCCACCACTGTATAGCATTGTGCTCTGTGTCGCTGCTGGGAACAGTAGTACACCGCTCACCAACCACAGTATAGCATTGTGCTCTGTGTCGCTGCTGGGAACAGTAGTACACCGCTCACCCACCACTGTATAGCATTGTGCTCTGTGTCGCTGCTGGGAACAGTAGTACACCGCTCACCCACCACTGTATAGCATTGTGCTCTGTGTCGCTGCTGGGAACAGTAGTACACCGCTCACCCACCACTGTATAGCATTGTGCTCTGTGTCGCTGCTGGGAACAGTAGTACACCGCTCACCAGCCACTGTATAGCATTGTGCTCTGTGTCGCTGCTGGGAACAGTAGTACACCGCTCACCCGCCACTGTATAGCATTGTGCTCTGTGTCGCTGCTGGGAACAGTAGTACACCGCTCACCCGCCACTGTATAGCATTGTGCTCTGTGTCGCTGCTGGGAACAGTAGTACACCGCTCACCCACCACTGTATAGCATTGTGCTCTGTGTCGCTGCTGGGAACAGTAGTACACCGCTCACCCGCCACTGTATAGCATTGTGCTCTGTGTCTCTGCTGGGAACAGTAGTACACCGCTCACCCACACTATATAGCATTGTGTTTATTGCCACTCTGTGTACACCGCTCACCCACCACTGTATAGCATTGTGTTTACTGCCACTCTGTGTCTCTGCTGGGAACAGTAGTACACCGCTCACCCACCACTGTATAGCATTGTGTTTACTGCCACTCTGTGTCTCTGCTGGGAACAGTAGTACACCGCTCACCCACCACTGTATAGCATTGTGTTTACTGCCACTCTGTGTCTCTGCTGGGAACAGTAGTACACCGCTCACCCGCCACTGTATAGCATTGTGCTCTGTGTCTCTGCTGGGAACAGTAGTACACCGCTCACCCGCCACTGTATAGCATTGTGCTCTGTGTCTCTGCTGGGAACAGTAGTACACCGCTCACCCACACTATATAGCATTGTGTTTACTGCCACTCTGTGTACACCGCTCACCCACCACTGTATAGCATTGTGTTTACTGCCACTCTGTGTCTCTGCTGGGGACAGTAGTACACCGCTCACCCGCCACTGTATAGCATTGTGCTCTGTGTCTCTACTGGGAACAGTAGTACACCGCTCACCCGCCACTGTATAGCATTGTGCTCTGTCTGTGTCGCTGCTGGGAACAGTAGTACACCGCTCACCCACCACTGTATAGCATTGTGCTCTGTGTCGCTGCTGGGAACAGTAGTACACCGCTCACCAACCACAGTATAGCATTGTGCTCTGTGTCGCTGCTGGGAACAGTAGTACACCGCTCACCCACCACTGTATAGCATTGTGCTCTGTGTCGCTGCTGGGAACAGTAGTACACCGCTCACCCACCACTGTATAGCATTGTGCTCTGTGTCGCTGCTGGGAACAGTAGTACACCGCTCACCCACCACTGTATAGCATTGTGCTCTGTGTCGCTGCTGGGAACAGTAGTACACCGTTTACCAGCCACTGTATAGCATTGTGCTCTGTGTCGCTGCTGGGAATAGTAGTACACCGCTCACCCGCCACTGTATAGCATTGTGCTCTGTGTCGCTGCTGGGAACAGTAGTACACCGCTCACCCGCCACTGTATAGCATTGTGCTCTGTGTCGCTGCTGGGAACAGTAGTACACCGCTCACCCACCACTGTATAGCATTGTGCTCTGTGTCGCTGCTGGGAACAGTAGTACACCGCTCACCCGCCACTGTATAGCATTGTGCTCTGTGTCTCTGCTGGGAACAGTAGTACACCGCTCACCCACACTATATAGCATTGTGTTTATTGCCACTCTGTGTACACCGCTCACCCACCACTGTATAGCATTGTGTTTACTGCCACTCTGTGTCTCTGCTGGGAACAGTAGTACACCGCTCACCCACCACTGTATAGCATTGTGTTTACTGCCACTCTGTGTCTCTGCTGGGAACAGTAGTACACCGCTCACCCGCCACTGTATAGCATTGTGCTCTGTGTCTCTGCTGGGAACAGTAGTACACCGCTCACCCGCCACTGTATAGCATTGTGCTCTGTGTCTCTGCTGGGAACAGTAGTACACCGCTCACCCACACTATATAGCATTGTGTTTACTGCCACTCTGTGTACACCGCTCACCCACCACTGTATAGCATTGTGTTTACTGCCACTCTGTGTCTCTGCTGGGAACAGTAGTACACCGCTCACCCGCCACTGTATTGCATTTTGCTCTGTGTCTCTACTGGGAACAGTAGTACACCGCTCACCCGCCACTGTATAGCATTGTGCTCTGTCTGTGTCGCTGCTGGGAACAGTAGTACACCGCTCACCCACCACTGTATAGCATTGTGCTCTGTGTCGCTGCTGGGAACAGTAGTACACCGCTCACCAACCACAGTATAGCATTGTGCTCTGTGTCGCTGCTGGGAACAGTAGTACACCGCTCACCCGCCACTGTATAGCATTGTGCTCTGTGTCGCTGCTGGGAACAGTAGTACACCGCTCACCCACCACTGTATAGTATTGTGCTCTGTGTCGCTGCTGGGAACAGTAGTACACCGCTCACCCGCCACTGTATAGCATTGTGCTCTGTGTCGCTGCTGGGAACAGTAGTACACCGCTCACCAGCCACTGTATAGCATTGTGCTCTGTGTCGCTGCTGGGAACAGTAGTACACCGCTCACCCGCCACTGTATAGCATTGTGCTCTGTGTCGCTGCTGGGAACAGTAGTACACCGCTCACCCGCCACTGTATAGCATTGTGCTCTGTGTCGCTGCTGGGAACAGTAGTACACCGCTCACCCACCACTGTATAGCATTGTGCTCTGTGTCGCTGCTGGGAACAGTAGTACACCGCTCACCCACCACTGTATAGCATTGTGCTCTGTGTCGCTGCTGGGAACAGTAGTACACCGCTCACCCACCACTGTATAGCATTGTGCTCTGTGTCGCTGCTGGGAACAGTAGTACACCGCTCACCCACCACTGTATAGCATTGTGCTCTGTGTCGCTGCTGGGAACAGTAGTACACCGCTCACCCACCACTGTATAGCATTGTGCTCTGTGTCGCTGCTGGGAACAGTAGTACACCGCTCACCAACCACTGTATAGCATTGTGCTCTGTGTCGCTGCTGGGAACAGTAGTACACCGCTCACCCGCCACTGTATAGCATTGTGCTCTGTGTCGCTGCTGGGAACAGTAGTACACCGCTCACCCGCCACTGTATAGCATTGTGCTCTGTGTCGCTGCTGGGAACAGTAGTACACCGCTCACCCGCCACTGTATAGCATTGTGCTCTGTGTCGCTGCTGGGAACAGTAGTACACCGCTCACCCGCCACTGTATAGCATTGTGCTCTGTGTCGCTGCTGGGAACAGTAGTACACCGCTCACCCGCCACTGTATAGCATTGTGCTCTGTGTCGCTGCTGGGAACAGTAGTACACCGCTCACCCGCCACTGTATAGCATTGTGCTCTGTGTCGCTGCTGGGAACAGTAGTACACCGCTCACCCGCCACTGTATAGCATTGTGCTCTGTGTCGCTGCTGGGAACAGTAGTACACCGCTCACCCGCCACTGTATAGCATTGTGCTCTGTGTCGCTGCTGGGAACAGTAGTACACCGCTCACCCACCACTGTATAGCATTTCTGTACTGCCACTGTACTGCTGCCAGTCAGCGTGTACTTTAAGGATAAGTGAAATGAAGAAGAAATCCTGTGAAAGAGGGAGGGGCAAGGGAAGAGGTGTTTCCCCTGACGGTTCACGTACAGGCCACAGTGGAGCACCGAAGAAAACCCACTCAATACCGCCCATGTTGTCCAGGAAATCAACCCTCACAAATCCAAAAGAACAGGACCAGATAGTTAATTGGATGACCTCTCAAGCGTCCAGCAGTGGGTTAAGCAGCACCAGCACATCACGCACGAGGTCCGAGTCCTCAGCCAGTTACAAGGAGCCAGTGGGCACAAAGCTGACACAACCGGCAGCGACACCACGCACACAACTGCCAAATAACCAGTCCGAAGAATTTCCTCAGGACACAATGGGGTATTCGCAGGAGCTATTCCCAGCCCAACAAACTTCCACCTTTCAAAGGTCAATGGAACAGCCAGAAATGTTGTGCCCGGATTCACAACCATTTACTGTGGTAAATGCACCGCGCACTGAAATGCAAGGCGAGTCCGAGGACTGTGAAACCCAGATCCCAGAGCAAGTTGGGTAGGAGGTCGGCCGAGAAAATGTGGAAGACGACGTTGGAGTGAGCTGCGCAGAGGTTGTTCTGGGGAGCTCTACTCCACGACGGCGGCCCACAATCACATATGACGAGTTTGAGGAGATGGAACAGGAGGGTTTTGACAATGTGGACACAGACCCAGATTTTGAATGTGAAGGAGAACATCGCCGTCGTAGCAGCACAGATGAGTCTGTTGAAGAACCCACTGCTGCACGAGTTCGCCTTGTGCCACAAGGTAGGCGGCGCGAAATTTCAGGTACCACAAGCGTGGAAGGTCCTTTGAGACGCAAAAGAGGCGCAAACAGAAATCGCCAGCAAGGCAGGCGCTCCAAAGTCTGGCCTTTCTTTGAAGACTGCAGTGAGGATGGTACCATGGTGATTTGCAAGGTGTGCAAGACCCGCCTGAGCAGGGGGAAACATATTAACAACCTCTCCACCACCAGCATAACCCGCCACATGGTATCCAAACATCCCACTCTGTGGGCAAACGCGGCAGGACAGGGTACCAGCAACACTGCCTCCCTTGGGGTCACCAGACTCACCACCAGACCCTCCTCAGCAGCAGCAGTAGCCAAGCCATTGCGTGGTTCACAACAACATTCACAAACATCAGACGACGCTGACACTGTCACTTTTCGGAATAGTGCTCTTGAGGTCTCCCAGTCTTCATCAAACACAACAACCAACAGCCCTTCAGTGTGCAGCCCTACGGTTCAGTTGTCTGTCTCGGAGATGTTTGAGCGCAAGAGGAAATTGCCAGCAAATGACCCCCGGGCCGTGGCACTAACAGCCAGCATAGCCAAGCTTCTGGCCTGCGAAATGCTGCCATATCGAGTGGTGGAGACAAACAGCTTCAAGGGCATGATGTCAGTGGCCATCCCACGTTACGTGGTTCCCAGCCGCTACCACTTTGCGCGCTCTGCAGTGCCTGAGTTGCATGAGCACGTGGTCAGCAAAATAACCCGAAGCTTGAAGAATGCCGTTGCCTGCAAGGTTCACTTCACCACTGACACCTGGACGAGTGCGTTCGGCCAGGGTCGATACATCTCCCTTACCGCGCACTGGGTGAACCTTGTGGAGCCTGGCAGCGATTCCTCACCTGCTACGGCGCGGGTGTTGCCCACGCCGCAAACAGCTGCACCGCCGTCCCTCCCACTGGATAACAGCAGCACCTGCCTCTCTGACTCCTTCTCCTCCAACGCATCTCAAAGCTGTACCTCATCCGGAAACGCTAACCCAGCAACAGCAGCAGTAGGATCGTGGAAGCAGTGCAGCACAGCTGTTGGCATGCGTCAGCAAGCGTTGCTGAAGCTGATCTGCCTTGGGGATAAGCAGCACACAGGGGAGGAAATTTGGAGGGGAATAAAGGAGCAGACGGATTTGTGGCTGGCACCGCTGGACCTGAAACCGGGCATGGTTGTGTGTGATAATGGGAGTAATCTCATTCGCGCTGTAAGGTTGGCTAAGCTGACACACATCCCTTGCCTGGCGCACGTGATGAACCTAGTAGTTCAGCGGTTCCTGAGGACATACCCAGGCGTGGCCGATCTTCTGTTGAAGGTGCGACGAGTGGCCAAACATTGTAGAAATTCCAGTACTGCTTTGGGGGCACTCGCCAAGATGCAGGAGCGCTTCAATCACCCCCACCATCGCTTGCTGTGTGATGTCCCTACGCGCTGGAATTCTACGCTGCACATGCTAGCCCGCTTTTGCGAGCAGAAGAGTGCAGTGGTCCAGTACATGACGGCGCAGTACCGAGGCGCATCCGGACAGCTGCCAAGCTTCTGTGGATCCGATTGGGCCAACATGTTGGACCTCTGCCAAGTCCTCCAAAATTTTGAGCAATCCACGTTGCTTGTGAGCAGTGACAACTCTTCAGTCAGCATTACCATACCACTGCTGTGTTTACTGAAGAAGTCAATGTTGAAAATCAAGGAAACAGCTGCCATGATGCAACTGGGGGAATCTGAAGGAGAAAACGATCAGCGTGATGGTACCAACATCAGGCCATCTGCCTCAGGAAACGCTGGCCCCAGCAGCTATGACGAAGAAGAGGAGGAGGAACAGCTGGAGTTGGAGCAGGAATTTCATGCCACCACTGACGAGGGCCAGAGCGGTGCACGTTGGACTTCCACAATTCAGCGCGAATGGTCAGCAGAAGCAGACCAGGAAGAAGGTGACGACTATGATGCATCACAACAATCACAACGCCCACAAGAGGATGATGAGGGTTCTGGCAGGACTCTGGCACACATGGCTCAATTCATGCTAGACTGCATTGAACGCGACCCACGCATTGTGCGCATTCAGGACAACACCAATTACTGGGTTTATACCCTTCTGGATCCACGGTACAAACACAATGTTCCAAAACTGCTTGAAGAAAGAGTCAGACAGGTCAAAATGGAAGAATACCAGCAGGCCCTTGTGGAGACTTTAGAGAGGAGATTGACATCCTCCCCCTCCTCTAGCCAGTTGTACACCAACAGACTGATTTCCGCAAACCCAGGACGACCAGGAGGGCAGCAAACAACACAAGCCGCAGCTAGTGCCCAAAAGGGAATGGTATCGGCAGTGTCCTTGGAGTGGGAAAATTTTCTGACACCCATGCAGCAGCCCACAGAACAGCAAGCGTGCACATCCACCTCCAACACCGATCGCCTGGAGAAGATGGTCAAGGACTACATGTCAGATGGCGTAGCTGTGTTGAACAATCCATCTGCACCCTTCAACTATTGGGTATCGAAGCTAGACACCTGGCACGAACTGGCAATGTACGCAATAGAGGTGCTGGCTTGCCCGGCAGCCAGCGTTATGTCGGAACGCTGTTTCAGTGCTGCCGGAGGCACCGTCACAGATCGGCGTATCCGCCTCTCCACAGAAAATGCAGACCGTCTGACTCAAATTAAAATGAATCAATCCTTGATTGGAAACGACTACGCAACACTCCCGGACCCCAACCAAGTAACATGAACAATGAACATCTGTGATGGGTTAGCGTTTCCGGTCCCTGTTTATTGAACCTCTTATCTGTATTACATTTATGACTGCATGCCGACAAAATGCATTGCTATCCGCACGCTTCTTGTCCTCATGCAAGGCCTGGGTTGCGCCTCAAAGCGTGGCCTTCTCCTCTTGCGCCTCCTCCTGTTCCATCACGTGTGCTGCTGCTGGGTTAGCGTTTCCAGTCCCTGTTTATTGAATCTCTTATCTGTATTACATTTATGACTGCATGCCGACAAAATGCATTGCTATCCGCACGCTTCTTGTCCTCATGCAAGGCCTGGGTTGCGCCTCAAAGCGTGGCCTTCTCCTCTTGCGCCTCCTCCTGTTCCATCACGTGTGCTGCTGCTGGGTTAGCGTTTCCGGTCCCTGTTTATTGAACCTCTTATCTGTATTACATTTATGACTGCATGCCGACAAAATGCATTGCTATCCGCACGCTTCTTGTCCTCATGCAAGGCCTGGGTTGCGCCTCAAAGCGTGGCCTTCTCCTCTTGCGCCTCCTCCTGTTCCATCACGTGTGCTGCTGCTGGGTTAGCGTTTCCGGTCCCTGTTTACGGAACCTCTTATCTGTATTACATTTATGACTGCATGCCGACAAAATGCATTGCTATCCGCACACTTCTTGTCCTCATGCAAGGCCTGGGTTGCGCCTCAAAGCGTGGCCTTCTCCTCTTGCGCCTCCTCCTGTTCCATCACGTGTGCTGCTGCTGGGTTAGCGTTTCCGGTCCCTGTTTATTGAACCTCTTATCTGTATTACATTTATGACTGCATGCTGACAAAATGCATTGCTATCCGCACGCTTCTTGTCCTCATGCAAGGCCTGGGTTGCGCCTCAAAGCGTGGCCTTCTCCTCTTGCACCTTCTCCTGTTCCATCACGTGTGCTGCTGCTGGGTTAGCGTTTCCGGTCCCTGTTTATTGAACCTCTTATCTGTATTACATTTATGACTGCATGCCGACAAAATGCATTGCTATCCGCATGCTTCTTGTCCTCATGCAAGGCCTGGGTTGCGCCTCAAAGCGTTGCCTTCTCCTCTTGCGCCTCCTCCTGTTCCATCACGTGTGCTGCTGCTGGGTTAGCGTTTCCGGTCCCTGTTTACGGAACCTCTTATCTGTATTACATTTATGACTGCATGCCGACAAAATGCATTGCTATCCGCACGCTTCTTGTCCTCATGCAAGGCCTGGGTTGCGCCTCAAAGCGTGGCCTTCTCCTCTTGCGTCTCCTCCTGTTCCATCACGTGTGCTGCTGCTGGGTTAGCGTTTCCAGTCCCTTTTTACGGAACCTCTTATCTGTATTACATTTATGACTGCATGGCGACAAAATGCATGTTACCTGTGCAAAGAAAACAGACATTTCCCGCATTTAAAAGACAGTTTTCCCTTTGAAACTGTAAAATCGATTTTCTCAAAAACTATAAGCTCTTTTTGCTACATTTTTTCCCCTCTTGTACCCACTCCCAAGGTGCACATACCCTGTAAATTTGGGGTATGTAGCATGTAAGGAGGCTTTACAAAGCACGAAAGTTCGGGCCCCCATTGACTTCCATTATGTTCGGAGTTCGGCGCGAACACCCGAACATCGCGGCCATGTTCGGACTGTTCGGCCCGAACCCGAACATCTAGATGTTCACCCAACACTAGTGGGTGGTATAAGGCAATGTGCAGTCACACAGGTGCAGTGAAAAGGTAGGCACTGAATGTGCTGGGCCTGGCACAGTATAGCAATTAGCAAGGGCCAGCTGCAACAGACAGGGCTGTATATGCAGTGTCAGTGGGCCACACAAAAAAAACAAACACATCCCAAGAACATTTGCTCTCAAAAAAGCTTTTTTTGTGGTGCTTTTCAGCAATAAATATCAGTAAGGAGCAAGCTAACAGACCTCCTAACTATCGCTTTCCCTATCTCTCCAATGTCTCTCCCTTCTCTCACTAACAGCAGCAGAGTGAGAAAATGGCTGACGCTGCTGCTTTTTATAATTGGGGGGGGGGAGTCCAGGATGGAGTGCAGCCCGGTTGGCTGCCATGTGTTTGCTGACTGTGATGTAGAGCAGGGGTCCCCAAACGTTTTGGGTCAAGGGCCGGGTCAACATACTTCTGACTGCTGGGGGGCCGGAGTATACATAAAATGATGTAGAAGTCTTTGTGGGCCAGACAGCAAAGCATTCCCAGGTGACAACCTACAGTCCAATTGGACAGCAGTGTCACCTGATGTGGAATTTCATTGGAAACCAGCGAATTACTGCTTTCTGGCTTCATTCTATATGCGGACCACCAATATTTAAAGATGTAGCTGACAGCATCTATCAGGGGTGAGCCTGGGGTGCCTGGCACCTGGGTGCAAGATTTTCTCTGGCGCCTATGGGAGTGGTTAAATTAACCGCGCCCAACCACATAACCACACCCATGTCCTGCCTAATCACACCCACACCTTCCACCTCTTTACGCATGCATGTGATACCCCATTCCTACCCCTCTTCCATGGGCTTGCACCTGGTTGGATTTGGCTGCCTGCGAGTCTGCTAGTCTCTGGACTGACTCAGGCTGAGAGGCTCTGCGAGTGCGACGCAGTCACACACTGCGTATTTATGGCTGCCTGCGGCCACCCTACTCTCGCTCGCTGTCGTCGGCTCCTCCCCCCGCCAAGTCCAAGCGTGGGCTGCCTGTATCTTTCCCGTTGCGTCGCGCAGCCTGCCAGTGTTGCTAACCTTTCACGTTATTTTTTACTAACAAATACCTAAAAATTTACTGACAAAAGATTATTTTTACGGACAAAATTTCCCCACTAAATGCACATAAGAGACAGCGTTTCACCAGTAAATGCACGTAATGACAGACAGCCTTTCATCAGTAAATGCACATAACAAGAGACCGCTTTTCCCCAGTAAATGCACATAATAAGAGACAGCTTTTCCCCAGTAAATGCACATAATAAGAGACAGCTTTTCACCAGTAAATGCACATAAGAGACCGTTTTTTTCACCAGTAAATGCACATAACAAGAGACCACTTTTCACCAGTAAATGCACATAATGAGAGACCGCTTTTCACCAGTAAATGCACATAATAAGAGACCGCTTTTCAGCAGTAAATGCACATAAGAGACAGCTTTTCACCAGTAAATGCACATAATAAGAGACAGCTTTTCACCAGTAAATGCACATAATAAGAGACCGCTTTTCACCAGTAAATGCACATAATAAGAGACAGCTTTTCACCAGTAAATGCACATAATAAGAGACAGATTTTCACCAGTAAATGCACATAATAACAAACAGCTAGTGTCCCCAGTATATGTAGCCAGGGATATATGTGCCCAGTATATGTAGGCAGGGGTATTATATGTCCCCAGTATATGTAGGCAGGGGTATATGTCCCAGTATATGTAGGCAGGTGTATATGTCCCAGTATATGTAGCCAGGGATATATGTGCCCAGTATATGTAGGCAGAGATATATGTCCCAGTATATGTAGGCAGGGGTATATGTCCCAGTATATGTAGGCAGGTGTATATGTCCCAGTGTATGTAGGCAGGTGTATATGTCCCCAGCATATGTAGGCAGGGTATATGTGCCCAGTATATGTAGGCAGGGTATATGTGCCCAGTATATGTAGGCAGGGGTATATGTCCCCACTATATGTAGGCAGGGTATATGTGCCCAGTATATGTAGCCAGGGGGTATATGTCCCCAGTATATGTAGGCGGGGGTATATGTCCCAGTATATATAGGCAGGGTATATGTCCCCAGTATATGTAGGCAGGGGTATATGTCCCAGTATATGTAGGCAGGGGTATATGTCCCCAGTATATGTAGGCAGAGGTATATGTCCCAGTATAGGTAGGCAGAGGTATAGGGACCCCGTTTAGGTAGTGAGTGACAGGGACCCCCTTTAGTTAGTGAGTGACAGGGACCCCGTTTAGGTAGTGAGTGACAGGAGCCCCCCCCTCTAGCCGCTCCCCCCTCACCTTGCAGCAGCGTCAGACCTCGATCGGCGGGCGAACTGACCAGTAAGAGGGCGCCGGACGCACCCGCTCTATATGCGGAAGTGATGTCACTTCTGCATATCAGTGCGGTGTGCTAGGTCCTAGCGCCCGCACTATTGGTTGCCGCCTGATCGAGGTCTGACGCGGCGCCGGCGGCTAGAGGGGGGAGGGATCGGCGGCCACAGGGGGAGAGCGGTGGCCGGGCAGCGCCTCTCAGAGACAGGCGCCTGGGTGCCTTGCACCCGCAGCACCCGCCCAGGCTCGGCCCTGGCATCTATAATACATTTTGTGTGTGTGGGGCTGGTAAAAAATCCTCAGGGGGCCACTTTCGGCCCGCGGGCCTTAGTTTGAGGACCACTGATGTAGAGGGTCAAAGTTTAGCCCAATGATGTAGTATAGGGGGCAGTCGAACTCGCTATATGTACGCGTTTCGACGCAAACCCGCGTTGTTCGCACGAAAAAGTTCGCTTGCAAACTGTTCGGGCCATCTCTTTCTATCGTTCTATCCAGTCTATTGTCCATTGTCAAGTTGGTTAAACGACATGTAAATTAGGTAAATTAGCATATCAGCCGCTTTTTGGTCAGTGTGTACATGACGGTTGACCGTAAAGTTGAACATGTGTACGCACCTAATGATTACCACAATTTAAAGCCTATATTTATTAGGGGTGGTTAAGAAAATATAAATAATTCTGAGGTGATGCTGGATTATGCGAATGTTGTATGCAAATGTATACAGCTTTAAAATGGATCAATTGAATTTCTCAAAGTTGCATCCCCTATTGCTACGCCAATGCTTATTTACCCGCCCACATAAGTTGCTACTGACGACCACTATGCAGGCAGGTGGGGAGATTAGACTCGATCCCACTCAGGTTTAAGAATGTTGCTCTGTGTAGAAGTGGAAAAAGGGGGTTAACACCCCTAAACCCAGGGTGGAAAAAACGAGATAGACAATAGTTTGAACAAAGGCTCCAGATGAGGATAAAATAATGTAAAACTGTTTAGATCTTCCTTACCTTCTGTCATAGCCATAAGCCTTGATTCATAAAGCATTACTGCATATGGTAATGCAGAAAACAACTGACTTTACCGAGCACTTACTAAAAGGTCAATACATAAAGGCAGTTACCGCATGGAAAGCTGAAATTACCAGGCAGTGAGGTAAATTACCGACTTGAGCTATAAATACCTTAAAGTGGTCTGAAAGTCAACATTTCTACTTTGCTCTTGAGAGCTACTATCCCAGAATTTTTTTTAGCAGAACATCACTGAAATGGTTAAACAAAGCATTTTCAGCTGCTATTCAGCTTCAAATCCACATCCAAACTGTAGATAACAGTATCTTTTTTACTTGTTAAACACAAATGTATCAACACTGGAATGTAAACAAACAGCTCAGAATAGTTCATTAGAAGGTTTTAATATATAATAAAAAGCAGTTATAATAGAAAAATAATAAAATGCAATGCCAGCTTTCAGGGCAAGAAAAACTACACTTTGGAAACTTGTAATTTGTAAACAGACAATAAGGTGTGCACAAAAGCAAATATGCTAACTGTACGAGTAATAAAAAGTAGGAAAACACATTTTTATTGAATGTTATGTCAGAGTTTCAGACCACTTTAACACGTCAGTAAATGTCAATTCATAAAGACTACAACATGTGGTAAAGTTCAGAAATATTACCGGCACCTCTGGTGTGGCGTAAACAGAGCAAAGACAGTGTGTAGCCATGACTCACAGAAGCAGAGAGACCTACAACTGACAGGAGCAGAGAGCCAATAGAAACAGCCCCTGTCTCCTGCAAGTCCCACTGATCAGATTTTGATAGGTTGCAAAGGCTTCTCGGGTGGAACAAGCTTTTCTACCCACCCAGGCAGCGAGCAGAGAAAACAAAAGAGGCTCTCCCTGGAGCCCTTCGGCCGTTTAATCATTTAGGTTCCTGTTTGAAGATGCGGAGGAGCTAGCGGGGAAATCACCTAAGCAGGGCATGTGTAATGTCTCTTTGAAGTTCATGTAAGGTTTGGCAATTAAATAAAATGTTAAGAAAGGATTATGGACAGATTCAGAGGGAGCAAACAAACATGTACATTCCAAAGAGATGTGGGATGCGTCTTACTATTGTAATGCCGTCACTGCATGGAACAGCATGTAACAAAACAGACAACTCCACACTCTTCTGCTGTTACCGAACAGGTTTTTTGTCAATGGGCTTCGGTAAATTATCGAACTTCTACCGAACCTGTGAAATTTTTTATGAGTTAGCACACAAAAGTATAAAATATTTTAACATCCAGATTTTCTTATCCACAGCCTTTTATGAATCGAGGCCATAGTCTTCTTACTGCGATCAGCAATCCTGGCTACTCACGGGCTGCAGAACAATCCTTTAATATTAAACAGAAGAGGGCGGGAAATACACCAGGATTCAGAGAAGCGAAACTAGCTTTACTTTTGCTGTTTGCCAAGTGATGCAAGCAGAGACAACAGAAGTACACTGCCAGCAAATGAGTCAGATGTTAAAGGAAAACTCGATGCTCTAATCATCCTATATAATACAACACCTGTGTCTCTGCGTCCTATCCCTGTGTGTGTGTCCGTGCTTCCAGACTTGACAGTTTGCCGTCTGAGAACCTCATTGCATTGTGGGAAATAACAGCTTTTTCCAACTGCCAAGCAAGCAACATCTCCCTGTGTACATATACTTCGGACAGTGGTGGGAGACGGGTGAGCAGGACGCATCAGTATGCACGTTGCCAGGGTTTAGCTGCAGTGGCCTAGCGCCTGTTTTTTAACGGACGGGCCTTTTTACTAGTACCTAATAAAGTACAAGTGTCCTTGCGTCTGTCCCTGTGTCAGTGCTTTAGCGCTACTGCGCAGGTCCTGCACTGACACAGCCGTTGGGACAAGACGCAGGGCGGGCGGGTGCACGTGTGCATGCGGCGCGCGCGGTGGTGACAAACCTAGAGCCCATTTTCAAACGGGATTAGGTCACTAGTTACTCATAAACTATGCTGTATATTGAAGTCCCAGATAAGCTGAGAAAGTTGAAGATAAACAATAGTTTGAACAGAGGTGCTAGATAAGGATAAAATAATTAAAAACCATTAAAATGGGAGGTAGTGGTGGGGGTGGCTTTACCTCCCAAGTACACTCAAGAGTCAGTTTTCACTGAAAAAAGTTTCTTTATTCGATACAACTCCAAAATTGTGCAATGCGTTTCGCTGGTAGTTTTACACTTCTTCAGGCAGTACAAGGAGCTACGCGGAACAGATAAACATGCGTGAACTTACATGTACCATGAAAATACAATAAAACCAATGAAATGCAATATTTCGTAACAAATCGGTATTGATTGAAGGAATCACAAAATAAAAAAATTTCCAGCAAAATCTTGATCTGGAAAGTTTTTACTCCCTATGGTCTATACTCTGATTATTTATTAACTCTGTTTATTTATTACCATTGTTCATTGTCTCTATATATGTTTTCAGCAATTTTTACCGCAATCGACCCTTATTTCACTAATGGCCTGCACACATACAATCGATTATTTTGTGATCAGATACAATTAATACGGATTTGTTACGAAATATTGCATCTCATTGGTTTTATTGTATTTTCATGGTACATGTAAGTTCCTAGCATGTGTATCTGTTCCTCTTAGCTCCTTGTACTGCCTGAAGAATCGTAAAACTACCAACGAAACATGCAGTAGACAGTGGGATGTGGGGGGATGGGTGGAAAAACAAGGGGTGGGGGAGAGCGCACTCAGGTTGTCATTCAATAAAAATGGCCAGCCGGCCGTGGAATATTCTCACCTGGATCTGTGGCTGACTGTCCCATACGGGGTGGCCAGCAGAAAGGCTTTGTCCCACTTGGACCGGGGACCAAGTCTTGTCAGAAGTCCTTCTCCACAAGGCGTGAAGACGATAGCCTCCTTCAGAGCTGTAGTAGCAGGCTGCTGTTCTGGTATATTTTCCACCTAGCCTGAGTGCTGTGATGCCACTATATGCGGCTGCACTGTCAGGCAGTCGTGGGTGGATTAAGAAATTTGAGTTTAAGCGATTTGCCAGTGCAAGTGTATGCAAGTAGGAAATAGACGGCGGCTGCCGTTTGAATCAAAAGTAAAAACTTTTATTGTAGCTAAGCAACGCGTTTCAGAGGGCTCAACCCTCTTTCATCAGGCTAAAATATTGTTACAATTGAGATGGGTTTATATACTATGCACTCTTCATTGATTGGTGTGACATGGAGTGGGAGATTATCCAATCCCACGTCAGTATGCTGATATGCTGGTGGACCATGATGCATTGTAGTTAAAATGAAGTCGCTGTGAGTGGGTTATTCTCATCGCAAAAAGGGTTTAAAAGGAAAGGAAGGGATGCTCTCAAATAGAGATCCATGGGTAAATGGATGCTTTGAATACTTAATTAGATAATTGAGGAACGTCCCACTTTATATGGATTATGTCATGTGTTAGTGCCACATCATTAAACTGTATAATAATATATCTATGGCTCATAATACATAGAAATGGGTCATGCCATAATATTGTCACATATATAAAGCTATGGTGTTGAATCCTGTCATATTGGAGTATCATGTGAGTGTATTATCACCACATCTGCTTCAGACAGATGTTAATCCATCAGCTCATTGGCAAACATGTACCAAAAGGCATCAAAGACTTGTAGTTAAAGTTAGGACTGGCTGCATTGTGGGAAGTCTGGTATAAACTGATGGTGATAAAAAAGATAATTCAATTAATGAAATTCCAAAAACCTACAAACTGTAGAACATACTTAGTTTTAGACAATGGTGGTGTTAGAAGGTAAATAAAGACTTTACAAATGCCTGAAATCATCAGAAAAGGGGAAAAGACAATAATTATGCAAATATAATTCAGGGGGGGGGGGGGGTTAGCAGGGGGTTTAGAACCAACAGATGGCGCTGTTGCTAAATTTGCTAAATAGAAATGGATGTAGACATACAAACATCCATTTCTATTTAGCAAAGTTATATTTATTTGTGAATCTCCATACCACTCAGTGTCACTGTATGTTGGTGGAACTTGATTACAAAAAAAAACCCATTTATAGCCATCTAGTGCTTGTAATAGTATTAGCATCCCAAAAAAATCCCCTTATAGGTTAGTATTGCACCAGCGCCATCTGTTTATTCCTCATAGGTTAGTGACACACCAGCGCCATCTGTTGGTTCTAAACCCCCCCCCCCCCCCCTGAATTATATTTGCATAATTATTGTCTTTTCCCCTTTTCTGATGATTTCATGCATTTGTAAAGTCTTTATTTACCTTCTAACACCACCATTGTCTAAAACTAAGTATGTTCTACAGTTTGAAGGTTTTTGGAATTCCATTAATTGAATTATCTTTTTTATCACCATCAGTTTATACCAGACTTCCCACAATGCAGCCAGTCCTAACTTTAACTACAAGTCTTTGATGCCTTTTGGTACATGTTTGCCAATGAGCTGATGGATTAACATCTGTCTGAAGCAGATGTGGTGATAATACACTCACATAATACTCCAATATGACGGAATTCAACACCATAACTTTATATATGTGACAATATTATGGCACGACCCATTTCTATGTATTATGAGCCATAGATATATTATTATACAGTTTAATGATGTGGCACTAACACATGACATAATCCATATAAAGTGGGATGTTCCTCAATTATCTAATTAAGTATTCAAAGCATCCATTTACCCATGGATCTCTATTTGAGAGCATCCCTTCCTTTCCTTTTAAACCCTTTTTGCGATGAGAATAACCCACTCACAGCGACTTCATTTTAACTACAATGCATCATGGTCCACCAGCATATCAGCATACTGACGTGGGATTGGATAATCTCCCACTCCATGTCACACCAATCAATGAAGAGTGCATAGTATATAAACCCATCTCAATTGTAACAATATTTTAGCCTGATGAAAGAGGGTTGAGCCCTCTGAAACGCGTTGCTTAGCTACAATAAAAGTTTTTACTTTTGATTCACACGGCAGCCGCCGTCTATTTCCTACTTGCATACACTTGCACTGGCAAATCGCTTAAACTCAAATTTCTTAATCCACCCACGACTGCCTGACAGTGCAGCCGCATATAGTGGCATCACAGCACTCAGGCTAGGTGGAAAATATACCAGAACAGCAGCCTGCTACTACAGCTCTGAAGGAGGCTATCGTCTTCACGTCTTGTGGAGGAGGACTTCTGCCAAGACTTGGTCCCCGGTCCAAGTGGGACAAAGCCTTTCTGCTGGCCACCCCGTATGGGACAGTCAGCCACAGATCCAGGTGAGAATATTCCACGGCCGGCTGGCCATTTTTATTGAATGACAACCTGAGTGCGCTCTCCCCCACCCCTTGTTTTTCCACCCATCCCCCCACATCCCACTGTCTACTGCAGATTATATACCACCTAGAGTGGCACCCAAGAGAGCAGCACCCTTCGATGACAACTACACAGACTTGCACAGTATTGTCAAGATCGCTCCCTCTGTCCAACACAGGGGTTTAGGCTCTTTTCCTCTTCACTGTTATCAACGAAACATATTGCATAATTTTGGAGTTGTATCGAAAAGAAACTTTTTTCAGTGAAAACTGACCATTGAGTCTACTTGGGGGAGGTAAGTCCACCACTACCTTTCATTTTAAATGTTTTTTTAATTATTTTATCCTCATCTGGTGCCTCTGTTCAAACTATTGTTTATCCTTAACCTTCTCAGCTTATCTGGGACTTTGATATACAGTATAGTTTATGAGTCACTAGAGTATTGAGTTTTCCCTTAACATCTGACCTATTTGCTGGCGGCGTTCTGCTGTTTCTGCTTGCATCACTTGGCAGACAGCTAGGTAAAGCTAGTTTCGTTTCTCTGAATCCTGGTGAATCTCCTGCCCTCTTCTGTATAATAGTTAGGGATTGTTCTGTAGCCCGTGAGTTGCCAGGATTGCTGATGCCTGTAACAAGACTATGACAAGGAGGTAAGGAGGATCTGTACTGTGGAGAGCACTGCTCTGCAAAGCTCCCAGCTGTCCCTTTTTCAGAGGGTCAGCCCTTCTTTGAAACCAAACGCCTCTGTCCCTCTTTTTTCTTCAATTGTTCTTCTTTCAGGTTGGATGTTGAGTTCTTTGTAGTGGTGCCCATACAGGGAGGGTACAATTTTTTTTTTCAATCAGAGAAATTAGATTGATTATTCCGTTTTTAAAATTCCTTTAGAGGTACCACACACGAACGTTTGATTTTTTCCAAAAATCCCAGAAAAAAGATTGAATATGAAGTAAAAAGTTGGTTTATCTTATAGTATTTTCATATACAACAATCATACACAAACAATCACCCAACATGGCTGATAAGATTTTTATCGAAAAAAACTGATTAATCGTTTGTTTTTTTCTCTATCCAAAAGAAAAAAAGATTATTATTAATTTTCACTTTATTTGATCGTTTTGGTCGAATAAATGGGAAAACGTAATGATTTAATTGTACCGTGCAAGGGCACCATAAGTGTGTTTGACTCTCACCATTGTTTAAAGGAAACCTAAACTGAGAGGAATATGGATGTTTCCTTTTAATCAATACCAGTTGCCTGGCCGTCCTGCTGAGCTCTATGGCTGCAGTAGTGGCTGAATCACACACCTGAAACAAGCATGCAGCTAATCCAGTCTGACTTCAGTCAGAGCACCTGATCTGCATGCTTTTTCAGGGGCTGTGGCTAAAAGTATTAGAGACACAGGATCAGCAGGAGAATCAGGCAACTGGTATTATTGTAAATGGAAATATCCATATCCTTCTCTGTTTAGGTTCCCTTTAAGTGGATATATTTCTCATTTTCAAATGATGATTGAAAGCATCCATGTGATTTGAATGATAAAACTCTTTCTGTTGGTTATGAATTCGTTGTGGTATGTGTGACTACTAGGGCTAGGGTTTAGGGATTTTGATACATTTTCAGTTGCAAAGTGGTGAAAAGTTATTTTGAACCAGAGATGGAAAATTATCTCTCAGGAGAAAAAGTAAATTGAATAAATGCCAGAGACTCACTTTCAATTCACTTTGACCCATATGCAAGTTGAAAAAGAACCCAGAAGTTTGAGAAAAAGTTCCATCAAAATTACTTTAAGTATTTTCATGCTGGTGGTTTAAAAGGCATTTCATGACAAGATGTAAAAATATCACCTATAAGAAAACTCAGGAGAAAAAAATAATTGCAGCTCCGTCACAGCAGATCCCCGTGATCCAGTCCCCTTTTTCAGAACGCTGCAGCTGAACACTTCCAGGTAAATTCTGGGAACCCTACGTCACTACGTGTTTCAGGGATCCTCACCCATCAGACCAGATCTCCGAAATGTCAGATCCCCAAAGTGGATATTCATGTAGGGCTCCCTGAAGTATCCCAGAACTAGTTTACACCTGCGAGAGGGGACTAGTTCACAGGGATTTGCTGTGACCAGTGGCATAGCTAAATAGCTTTGGGCCCCAGTGCAAGCTTTACATTGGGGCCCCCCACAAGCACTCTATGCATAATTGATACGGCGCATTAAAACCTGCCAAGGACAACCACAGTGTCAGAAGTGCAAGAAGAGAATGAGGAACAGCTTGTTAATGATTACCACTATTGAAAGCATCTATAGAAGTGATTATTACCAGCACAGGACCAAAGGACAGCTAATACTGTGATTGAGGGAGGGTCCCTCGTGGGCTCTTCTGGCCCAAGGGCCATTGGTGCGGTCTTTACCTCTGCATGCTATTGCGTGTGCATGCTCGTGTGGCTGCAGCGTGCCTAGATGAGGCAAGTGGTCCCGATGAGTTGGAGGGTCCTGGACAGAGGACCGAAGGAAAGTGAGGGAAGCCTCATTAGGATCCAGAAGCTTCCCTCTACTTAGGTAAGTATGCCTTTCTGAAACCAAGCTTTGGCTCAGGTCCTCTTTCCTAAAGTGATTTAAAAAAACAAAACAAAAATCAGATACTCACCTAAGGAGAGGGAAGGCTCTGGGTCCTATAGAGCATTCCCGTTCCTCCTACAGTCCCTGTGTTCCACCGCTGGATACCCCGCTAGCAGTCTCTGACCGCTCCGTACTGCACTCTTGCACAAGCACAGTACGGAGTAGCAGTATTTGGGAGCACTCGGGCTCCCAATGATTGCCGAAGCTTCCTGCAGCGGCGAAAGTGAGCAGTCTCCGTTGGGTCTGGACCGTATGAAGAACTGGAAGGCTCTATAGTACCCCGAGCCTTCCCTCTTCCTAGGTGAGTATCTGTTTATTTTTAAATCACTTCAGACTCTCTTTAAAGTGGACCTGAACTCTTGCACAGGACAGCAGGAAAACAGAGAGAAATGCACCATGTATGTATTTAGAGAGTTTAGACTGTCTAATCCCCCTCATTTGTGTCTAATCACAAGTTGAAATTTGATCTCCCCCCTATGTCACATGACTGCCTATGGCAGAGATGGCAGATAAGCCCATTTGAAATCACTGGATGTAAATATGTCTGCTTCCATGAATCCGGAAGTAAAAACAGTGCAGATTTACTTTAAGATTTGTATCAGCTGTAACAAAGTAATGTTTTTTTGTTTAAAGGTTATTATGCTGTTGTTTTTTTCTTTTAGAGCAGAGAGGACTTCTATGTTCAGGTCCGCTTTAAGTTGAAGGTTGTACTTGAGATCATATCTGGAAATCAGTGAGGAGCTCTATTGCTGGGTACACACTATGAGATTTTCTGTCCGATTTACTGTCAGATCGATTATTTCCAACATGTCCGATTTATTTGCTTTCCGATCGATTTCCGAGCATTTTCTGATCGATTTCCGAGCACTTTAATAGGAAACGATTGGAAAATGCTCGGAAATCGATCTGAAAGTAAACCAGACATGTTGGAAATAATCGATCTGATAGTAAATCGGACAGAAAATCTCATAGTGTGTACCCAGCATAAGGGGGACACATAATGGGAGAAACTTTGTAAGCTTCATGTGGAACCTTGAACTGCTTTCTTATTCTTACTGACTAGCATGGGAATTTGTAGTATTCATACTGGTTGCTCAACTCTCTTAAAGGGAACCTTAACTGTGGAATGGAAAAAAAGTTTCACTTACCTGGGGTTTTCCCAAGCACCCTGCAGCCGTCCTGTGCCCACGCCGGTCCTCAAGTGTCATCCGGTCCCCCGCTGCGGCTTAGTTTCCTTTTTGGCCGACTCCTAGTCGGCTCTCGGCAACGCGTTCTATTGTCTGCCTTCCCCGCTGTCAAGCGCGTCATGTGCAGGCGAAGTACGCTTGCATGATTGGAGTCGGCCGAAAAGGAAACTAAGCCGCAGCAGGGGACCGGATGACACTTGAGGACTGGCGTGGGCACAGGACGGCTGCAGGGGGCTTGGGAAAGCCCCAGGTAAGTGAAACTTTTTTTCCATTCCACAGTTAAGGTTCCCTTTAAGCCTTGTACACATGGGAAGGAAAAATTGTTTGACAGATGAATGACTCATCATTCAGATATCGTTTGAAAATGCATGGCACAAGCGACCAGTGAACGACCAACGAATGCTCCACGCTGGTGCTCGGGCATTTTGAACGACCGGCATGGCGGATCACTTTGACAGATCATTGTCCACAGTGTGTACAGCACTACACATGATTTTTAAACTATGTGTCCCCGAAATCTATGGCACGTTAGTTAAACTCTGCATTGTTTAATGATCCTATCATTTAATAAGGATCTGTCGGATAGATTGTGGAACGATCGTACGTCGTAGTTTTACATGATTCTATCTTCCGGTGTGTATTTAGCTCTACTAACTGAGATGGACAGGAGAGAAAAAAAAATTATACATACCAGGAGCTTCCTCCAGGCTAATTGCTCCTTCTGTGCTGTCTGGATCTTTTCCCCAGAAAGTCCTCCGATCTGGGGCGTACTGCGCATGCGTGGCAGAACTACTGTGCAGGCGCAGAATGCTCCCGGCCACAGGAGTGCTATGGGGGTGCGCGTGGGGCTGGACTGCACCTGCACTGACTGGCCCTAACTGAAGAACTTTCCGGGGTGAATTGCAGAAGATCCAGATGGTGCAGGAGGATGGCGAAAGAGCGATAATCCTGAAGGGGGCTGGAGGAAGCCCCAGTTATGTAATATTTTCTCCCCTGCCCATCTCAGGTAAACTTTAATTGTACCCAAACCTTTGTGACGATACTATGTTTTAATGCTTTGCAAAGTAGTCCTTTCTGTGTATAAATGTGTTTTTTACCTCTTTTACTTCCAGATAGTGAAATTCTGAGAACATGGCTTACAATCGAGAAGCATCACAGACTATAAGATGTTTGAGAGGGAAGCTTGTAGAAATATTTGAGAAGGATGTCACTGGTTTGTGCGATGAGCTGGACTCCCTTCATCTCCTATCCATGGAGGAATACTTTAATCTCCAATATGATGGAGATACTGTGAAAACTGAGAAGATGATCGATATTGTACTTCAGAAAGGAGAGTTTTCGTCAGAGAAATTCCTAGATCATCTCCAGAACATGACCATGAGATTTCCTGCATTGTCCACACTGTCCTTTCCAAAAGGTGAGCAGAACCCGAGGAAATGTGTTGTATCAGTCAAACAAAATATGTTGGTAGGAAAGGCAAAATCTAAAGCCCCATACACACACTCAACAGCGGTCTTTTAGGCTCTCACAACGTTTCTTGTGAAATACCTAAAAAAAAAAATCTCTTGCTATTGTTCAAGCAGCTGAAATGTTGAATTGACTTCTTATCAGCGTTATCAGCTGCTTGAACAATAGCAAGAGATTTTTTTTAGGTGTTTCACAAGAAAAGTTGCGAGAGCCTAAAAGACCGCTGTTGAGTGTGTGTATGGGGCTTTAGATAAAACAGCGTTCACAATCTCCTCCTCCTGCCCAGACTGAGCTCCCATAAGCCCTTGCTACATTGCGAGTGCTAAGGCACAAAAGGAACTGTGGACGAGGCTTGTTTAGTTTATAGGGAATTAGAGTATTAAAAAAAAAAAGTATTTGGCTTGAGGAATGCCCTATAAACTATATGTAAGGAACACAACTATGCAATGTGTAAAAGTTTCTCGGATCCACTTTAAGGTTTTTGATCTGACCTGTGACAGATTTAGACAGAGGGAGATATTGCAGTCACGACGGCCTACCTCTCAACTGTATGACCATTTATTTACTGTATATTTATTAGCCTGGGTGGTCTTGGCCCTGGATGACTACTATATCTGGGCTTATTTCTCACCATATGTGCTACAGAACGTAATGGTCACCACTCTCTGTGAATGTCCTTCAGTGGAGCACTTCAGCCTGTCTTTTGCTCTCCCCCATTAGTGTGCACATGGTGATGGTTTAATAGCCCTATTCCTTTTTTATGATATGACCGATTAAAAGTTACATTTTAGGTATTATAATACCATTGCATAGCAAGGGTTCATTAGGGTTTGTTTGAGCCCAGTGTTTTGTTGTGTCTTACCCGTTTCCCTAGATAGTTTTTTGGGTGTTTTAATCCAGAGACATACTGGATGCTTTTGGTGCCAGCCAATGTCAGGTGCCTCTAAGCATATTCAAGAGCTTGTCGTATACGTTTTTATTTCCAAGCTCCAGTCTAAGTATGAGCTTCTTCATACTGGCGTGTGCAAATATGGTCCACACATGCCTGAAGAACTAAGCCACTCATGCACAGCTTTTTCCCCCATGCATGAGCCAGCTTAATCCTGTGTGAATGAATGTGTGGAGTGGACTGTACTCGCACATGCCCAGCACAAAGAAGGTCGTACTTGGACAGGAGCTTGGCCATCAAGAATAGTAAGTATCTTACTTTTATTTTTGGCTTCCTCACAGGTTTGCTTTAAAGCACTTACTACAAGAAAATGTGTGCGTGCTCAACACCAAGCTTAACCCTTACAAGTCTGGCTGTGCAAATCTGGCTAAATTGGCTTATCATGAGGCATTGCTCATGCAAAAATGCATTTGCTTTCGCATGCCAAACTTTGCAGGGTCAAAAACCAATTAAGCTTGGTGTTGAGCATGTATAAATTTTCTTGTAGTAAGCATTTTGCTTTAAAGCACACCTGTCCCCGCGTTCTGTACATACACGGCTCAATTATTTTGCCAACTTGAGTGTAAGAAGTAGTTGTGGGCTTCCAAAATTTTGGGGAACTTCAGCAGTAATAGCAGGAAATTCACACTCAGAACCCTTTTCGGGCACAAGCAGTACAAGAAAAGGCCTGTGGAGCCCTCTTGTGTACATAGAGTAAAATCGGAACTAGAACGGTCTAAAGTGCTGTAACAATCAATAACTTTATTAGGGCTATAAATGGTTAAGTTAGTGCACATAAGGTACCATGATCAAGGACAAATAGTAAAAATGACATACAAAATTAAAAAGAAGAGCAAGCAGTTTCGACCTATGAACCATGCTGGTAGAGCAATAAATGTTGCTGCATTAATTTTCTCAACACAGTTGCCACTGTGGATACACACAAGCCATCCTGCAATACATTCAACACCTCACACCTTGCAACCAAGCCCGCAAGATTCCTAAACAAATACTGTCCGGATCCAGTGCAGTTCCATGACATTATGGGCCTGATTCACAAAGCGGTGCAAACTGTTTGCACGCCAGTGAAAAGCCCTTTATCACGCCTAAACTCAGTTTGATGATAAGAAGAAACTCGCGTGAAATTCCCGCTGCGCGTGATAAAGAGCACAAATCGGTGCTAACTCAGCGGTGCAAAGGTTATCACGCCTAAAGTCTTTTAGGCGTGATAACTGAGTTATCAACACTTTGTGAATCAGGCCCTATATATCAAAACGAATGTACATGGGATGATGAAAGAAGCTGAAGCATCTAGGCCAGGGGTGTCAAACTCAAATACAAAGCGGGCCAAAATTGTACACTGGGACCTAGCTGCGGGCCAACCTCAATATCTACTGGCCCCTTCCTCCCTTATAAAGTTCCCAGGTTTCTAATGAACCACCTCCAACCCTTATACGGTTCCCTGGTGTCTAGTGTACTTCCTCCCCTATACAGTTCCCTGGTGTCTAGAGGCCCCCACACTCCCCTATACAGTTCCCTGGTGTTTAGTGCTTTCCCCCTACCTCCCCCATATGGCTTCCCTGGGGATCTAGGGCTTTACCTTCAATATAACTTCCCTGGTGGTCTAGAGTGGGCCAAACATAATGCAAAGTAGGGAAACCACTTGAGGGCCAAA
Source organism: Hyperolius riggenbachi (assembly GCF_040937935.1). Taxonomy (NCBI): domain Eukaryota; kingdom Metazoa; phylum Chordata; class Amphibia; order Anura; family Hyperoliidae; genus Hyperolius; species Hyperolius riggenbachi. Next base: position 40,911,465 of record NC_090652.1, read on the forward strand.
TTTAATGGCTCTGAGGGCCCACGTGCCGGAGTTTGACATGTAGGATCTAGGCAGACACAAAAGTCAGCCCTTAGCAAAAGCGCTACCATTAGAAAAGCAGTGGAGCAAGCAGGTCAGGCATGTTATATATTATAAGGGTTTCTCACCCACTCCTTAAAAGAAATATGGCAGTGTCCTGAAATGTTCAGCTGAACAGAAAGCAAGTCTTCATCCATCCAGGTACTTATGTGACTCCATGCGCCAGATGCCAGTCATCAACCGCACTAAGGATTCACAGGAGGAATCTGCAATCCATGACCAGGCTGCGTGTGTTAGATGAGAGAATGCCGCAACTCCAGCATGGTCAAAGGCCACACCCACCTATATGTTTCACGTCTGGCAGGACAGTTCGTCAGAGTGTGGCTTGCTTACATCATTGCTTACATCATTGTGTATAGAGCACAATATTACACTGCCTGCATTCATTAAAATCTGTTTGAGTCAGTCTTAAAGGACCACTGTAGTGAAATGTATAAAAAAATTAAATTAAAAATTACTGTTACATAAGAGAAAGAAAGTAGTAGGAGGAGCAAGGGTTAATAGTTAAAAAAATAAATCACTCGTCCTGTATAGATTAACATGACATTCTGCATGAGACGCTGTTACCAACAGACGTCTGGGACGGTTTATTGCCTGCCGCGGGGGACCAATTAATCATCCTTTTGATGCAAGAAAAGATGCCCCTCTCCTTGAGCTGATAGTCGTTGGACCATCCCGAGCACAGTAGTAACGTTCATCGACTTTCCACAGTGAGTGTTGACTGTGTGTACTGTGGCTTTGTATAGGGTGGGATTTTTGAGTGCAGACTTAATTGCTCTGTCTTTGTATATTTGCTGTATGCACCAGATAAGTGCTCAGGGAGCTTCTGTAGCTTCACCAGTCTCTTTTTTAGTTTGCGGGTGGCATCTGTCTCCACCTCAGTCTCCTCTGTGAGCTGCGGTGCAGTGTGCAATATGACTCTACAGAGGTGAGTGATGATTTAGTCAGCCAGGGATACTGAGCTGTAATACTAGGCGACCATCTTTAGTCCTGGCAGCCACAGGCCCACAACGCTCTAATTTTCATTTTTACCGGCCTTCAAGTGTGTGTGCGCTGGGAAGGAGAGAGGAGAGGTGACTGAATCCAGCCCTGCATTGCTGGTTCTGATGGAAAGGACAAACTAAGTTTGGCCCACGGGCCAAGGTTTTCCACCCCTGGTTTAACCTGTTTGATTGTTTATTTACTGCAGGATTTATGATCAATGCATTGTTCATTGTTTATTTTTTGGCGATTATTGACTACTGTGTGTACAAAATGTCAGTATTTAGAATGATGATTTGGCAACCCTGATCAAATAGGTTTCAACAGACATCTGTTCAGAAAATGTGTTAAAAAGACTGGGACTACTAGCTCTGTACAGCTCTATTTATTACAATCCGCTGTCTTAGGGCCGGTTCACACGGACGCTTGGCGGCGTCTACCGTCAAGCGTTCGGGACCCATCGGCTAAACTCTCCCATTCAAGTGAATAGGAGCGTTTAGCATTGCGCGGTTACTGTCGATTACCGTCGATTGCATAAACGCGGCGTTCTGATCCCGATTTAACGCATCGTTTCGGCCGACCCTAGAAGCCGCATGCAACGTCCAGGGACGGCTAGCCGGCGCGGCTTCATGTCCCCCTGCGGGGACGAGAAACGCCGATCGCGACGATCTCTGTACCGCCGCCACCGAACGGGACGTCACAGGACGACGCGACTTCCTGGCCGCCCCAACGCCGCCTGCCGTCCGTGTGAACCGGCCCTTAATCATGCATCTAATCTACTAAAAATGTTGTACAATGTATGACTAGCTTAAAGAGACTCTGAAGTATCTTAAAAATGCTTTTCTTATTAAACAATCCTGTTTACTACATTAGTCCTACTTAAACCGCCGCATTCCCGCGGCTGTAAACTATCTAAATCCCCCCTAACTCCCCGGGGGGCGATCAGGGCAGCGCTTCTGTGAGAGGCAGAGCTATGAGCTGCAGCTCTGCCCCTCAGCGCGTCTGTCAGCCCGGATCGCCGCCTCTCCCCGCCCCTCTCAGTCTTGCTTCACTGAAAAGGGTGGGAGAGAGGCGGAGAACCGCCACTGACAGACGCGTGTGAGGCAGGGCTGCAGCTCATAGCTCTGCCTCACACGGAAGCGCTTAGGGCAGCAAAATCCACGACCAAGAAAGTCGTGGATTTTGCAGGGGAGAGAGAGGGTGAGTTAGGGGGGATGTAGATAGTTTACAGCCTCGGGGATGCGGCGGTTTAGGTAGGACTAATGTATTAAACAGGATTGTTTAATAAAAAAAGGATTTTTAAGATGCTTCAGAGTCTCTTTAATGATAATTTCAAATATTCCTTATTTATTTAGCAGGTTTTTTGACATCTATATTTCTTTTCCCTTCACAGACAAGGCATTTGCTTTCCAGGAACTTCTAGAACAGTTGGATATGAAGAACCACTGGCCTTCAAAAGTGACTTTGAGTGACATCCTGAGTATTGGGCCAGAAAAAATGACAGAGCTTCAACCTCGTACTGCTAAAGACCTTCCTTGGCACTTCTTGAAGAACCTGATGGCTCTAAACAGAATCTCCCGAGATATGCAACTCAAAAATGACTCTGTTAGTCAAGAATTAAATGATGATGAAATGTTTGATTTGTTCAACAATGATAACTGCAGGTCAGGAAGCTTTAACCCCCTGGATATCCTGTGTGTTCTCCTGCATTGCTCGGACAGTTTTCTACAACAAGAAATTGTGACCAAAATGGCCATGTGTCAGTTTGCTGTACCTCTGCTGCTTCCTGCTGGTGATGGGTCACATTGCACGCTCATGTTATGGGCAATGAGAGACATTGTGAAGAAGTGGAGGCCCCAGTCTTTAGCAGACAGTAAAGGGTTCAGAGAAGAAAATGTGTCTAACATTCCCATGCCAGTCTTCTCCTTTGTTAGAATGGGAGAAAATAAATTATCCAAATCTAAATTTCTGAATCAAGTCCTTAATCCAGCTCAACTACACAATGACTTCTTCATACACGACAATATGGATGGAGGAAATATCGAGAGAAGAATATCTGACGGACTTGTGGAGATGTCTTGGTATTTTCCTTGTGGGAGTTCTGATCTGTTCCCAGAACCCGTCACAGTGACCAACTTACGTGGAGACCTGGAGTCCAACTGGGACCAGTTCATATTTCTAACCCGAGTCTCATGCGTTGTATTCATATTTGTTGAGAACATTTGTGAGAGGCAGTACAAGCTCCTGTCAACTTGCAGTACCACCAGCACCCAATATTACTTCATTGTCACTCCTGGTCCCGGTAAGAACATCAACCCAGAAACTCAAGAGTTTCTGAAGCATCTTATGGAAATGTTAAAGATTAACAAAAGTCAGATTCTTGTGAAAGGGAAACACTTAAATGATGCTGAATTTGTGAGAAAGATACAGAACATACTTGAAAGCTTATTGAGTACAGAGCCTAAACAAGTGGCATTGGGAGGTATGAAGGAACAAATGTACGGGCTCCAGATTGATGTAGATGAGAACTTCCCAGAATGTCAGAAAGCAAGAGCATACGCTTGTAATATTACCGCCAACATAACAGATGTGGAAGAATATAAAAAAGATGTGATGAAACTGCAGGGGGACCTCTGGAAAAAACTGGCTAAAGTAGAAAAAGAACTTTGTAGAATGACAAAACAAGAAGGCAAAGATACTCAGCAATATGAATCGGAGCTGAAACAGCAACGCATTTCACTTCACAAGACACAAAATGAGCAAGATTTGCCTGATGCCATAATGTTGTTCATTAATGCCATTACTCATTTGTCTCAGGCAGAAAAACAATATTTTCTAAAGTGGATGAAACTAGAACTTGACGTCATTGCTAGGAAGAATATGTCTACCTTGCAGGCCGAATACAAAGAAAGATGCAGCAGTAAGTCAAACAATCCGGATGAGCTCAAGCAGGTAGACCAAAAAATCTCTGACAGTTCATTAGGGATTGAACATTTCCTCCGTGAGTTGGGGCAGTTTTATGAGGCTGAATGTTCCATGGTTAAAGAAGACATTATTAAAATGGAAAGAGCACAGTTTAAAGGACTTTCAGAGATAGCTGTTGATCTTCTGTTAGATGGATTTCCACTTGAGTTGATAGATGGAGATGCCTCCAATATTCCCCTCAAGTGGATAACTGATGTTCTGACTGAGTTGGGTGTCAAGACTGGAGGAAAAAGTAAAATCAAAGTAATAACGGTGCTGGGGGTGCAGAGTACAGGGAAATCCACTCTTCTGAACACCATGTTTGGTTTGCAGTTTCCAGTGGCCAGTGGAAGGTGCACTCGAGGAGCCTTCATGACTTTACTTAAAGTGAAAGAGAGCTTCCAAGAGAATTTGAACTGCCAGTTCATTATAGTGATTGATACAGAGGGGTTAAAAGCTCCTGAATTGGCATCTTTAGAGGACAGCTATGAACATGACAATGAGCTGGCCACACTAGTGGTGGGATTAAGTGATATCACCATAGTCAACATGGCCATGGAGAACACAACAGAAATGAAGGATATCCTGCAGATTGTGGTCCATGCTTTTCTTCGGATGAAAGAAATAGGGAAGAAGCCCAACTGTCAATTTGTACATCAGAATGTGAGTGACGTTTCTGCTCATGAAAAGAACATGAGGGACAGAAAGAAACTTCTGGAACAGCTGGATGAAATGACCAAAGTGGCAGCAAAAATGGAGAAGAAAGATGGAATCACGTCTTTTAGCGATGTGATGGATTATGATTTGGAGAAACACAGCTGGTACATTCCTGGACTATGGCAAGGGGTCCCACCAATGGCTCCAGTAAACTCTGGTTACAGCGAACATGTCCATAAGCTAAAACAATATTTGTTTGAATTCATGACATCCCAGAATTCATCGTTCACAATCGCTCAATTTATTACATGGATAGAAAGCTTATGGAGAGCTGTGAAACATGAAAAATTCATCTTCAGTTTCAGAAACAGTCTTATAGCTGATGCTTATAATAGATTATCAATGCAGTTTTCTACGTGGGAATGGGAATTTTCCAAAAAAGTCTACAACTTTGTTATCAGCACAGAAAATACCATCAAAAATCAGTCACTGGAGAACCTGGATGTAGAAACATGTGCACAGTACACAAGAGACCTCCAGCAGCTAATAGCTGAGGAAGAAAACAAAATGTTGACTTTGCTGAAAAAATATTATGACAGCTCTGAAAATGTTCACTTTGTAGAACGATTTCGGGAAGACTTCCGAATGAGCGTGCACTTCCTCAGAAAAGAGCTAGAAAGGAATGCTATAAACAAATGTACAAAGGCTATTGCTATTCAGAAGGGAAAATACAAAGTCCAGAATGTCCAGAATAAATATCAGAAGTCAATAGAAGAAAAAATTGATTGTCTCTTGCAAAGTCATGCAGAGGACAACTCTCAGCTAACCGATGAGATGATGCATCAGGAATTTGAGTCCATGTGGGAGAAGACACTGGCAGATCTACAGATAAAGAAGTTAGAGAAACGCAATGTTAATCAAGCGGTTTTAAAACAACTAAGAAATGACCTATGCAGTAGAGGGCCTGCTGTACATGAAAAACTAAAATGTGTAAAAAATTTAAACAGGCCTGGAGATCATCCTTTTAAAATGGATAAAAAGTATGTTGATCAGACTTTCTGGCATCGGATTAAGAATAAATTGGTAAACAATGACACTTTTGGACCAGTACAACATTTTGCTGACTCACTAATAAATAGGTGTGATAACTACATCAAAGAAAGGGTAGATACGGCAGAGGATTATGATGACACCTTCTGCCAAGAATTGCTTCAAATGGTCAATAAAGAACTGGAATGTGCTCCAGAGTTTCACCTCTCAGGAGAATTTGAGCTCGATATCAAAGTTATCATCCTTGGAAATGCAGTTAAAATGTTTCAGGAGATGCATGATCAGTTTATCAAAAATAATGATCCATTGGCTTATCTGGAAAGCCTAAAATCTCAGTATTTGTCAACATTTCTCAATATATTTCATGAGAAAGATGAATGTCAAAATAGAGCCAGACAATTCTGTGAGCGATGTCTCACACCAGCGATTACCGATTATGTCTTCAAACATCTCGGTGAGAGAATTGTAGATGACATTTTAAGTGGTTCTGAGAGTATCATATTCAGCAGTCGAAGCTTTTTTCAGTGTCACATGTTAGAAAAGTTACTGGAGGAAATGTCATTTCTTAAATACGTAAACTATATTGATTCTTTTGAGAAGTTTTCAGAAACTTGGATATTAAGTTATATTTCTGAGCAATATGAGCATTCAGAAACTTTAGAAAATTTATGCCAAAATATTATATCTTCAATAAGTATGGAAATCCAAGCTGTGCTAGAAGATAAAATATGCTTGGAAAGTCCAAATATAGTCTCCTTTTTGGAAAACGTTTGTGAATTGCTACAATGTCAGCTAGTAATATCACAACAAGAGATAAACGTGATCACCTACCATAACATGGCCTCAGTTCAACAGTTCTCATCTGACATTCAAGACAATCTCAAAGAAACTGAACAAAAAATTGTATCAAAACTGGCATCCTTGAATACCAAAGCAATATTGTCCAAAGTGACACTGAAGCCTCAGCAGGAGTTGCTCAGGAAGGTGATTGGGTGTGGGAAGCAATGTCCGTTCTGTAAAGTTCCTTGTGAAGCAGGTGGTGGAGACCATAAGCAGCACTTTTCATCTATCCATAGATCTACAGGACTGGGAAGATATAGACGGACAGATGATGAGACTTTGGGCACTGATATATGTTCCACTCTTGTGGTCTCAAACAGAAGCTTTGAATGCTCAGACACAAGATGGAAGCCGCATCCTTACAAAGAGTATCGCACATATTATCCAGACTGGGCCATTCAGCCTGACCCCAGCATTGAGTCTTCTGACTACTGGAAATACATTTTCGTGCAGTTTAATCAACAATTTGCAAATCAGTATTTCGCAAGACCAGCCAAACTTCCAAAAGACTGGAAGAAAATCACCAAAAACCAAGCCCTTGACAGCTTGAAAAAAGTTTTCAATATAAGCTAGAATCATGCCAATTTTCATTCAAGAAGAACTCCACCCTGTGCCATACAATGGAGAGAGTGTAGGAGAGTATAGGTATATTTGCCATACTCACTGACGCGGAGACAAGTTTTTGGATGAAGTTGTCTACATCACGTCACTGCTACCTCTGGCTGGGTGATCTCCTGCAGATATGTTGAGTGTGGAAGCCAAGTAGCTGCACCACCAACAGCTGCAGATGCAGACAGCAATGCAGTGAAGATAACTTTGGACGTCCAGCAATGGTCTCCACTTTGATGAGTATGGCATGCACACAGACAGTCACCTCTGTCCATAGAATTAAATGATGCTGGGTGGTGTAATTTAGGAAATATAGAAAATGTTAGCATAGTTACAGTAAAATAAACCTTGCAATAGAAAGCTACATTATTGTTCAATGAGTGAAATCTTTGCGGGGAACAAGTGGTGTTTGCGTTCGTCACCTCGGGTGAATACATAACGTGTTCGACTCGCCCCCTATACATCATCATTGTGCTAAACTTTGACCCCTTACCTCACAGTCAGCAGACACATGGCAGCCAATCAGCTATCCCTCCCACCTGGACTGCCCCCCACCCACTTATCAGAAAGCCAGCACGGAAGCCATTTTACAGTCTGTGTTTGGCTTCTGTGCTAGGCACATGCCCCTATCCAGACGCTTGGAATTTGTGAAGAGTAGTAAAACATGCATGAGAAGCTAATAAACAATAGATGGATGAATTTGTGAATATGTCCGCACTCTGCTTAAAGTGAACCCGAGGTGAAAATAGACTGATGAGATTAACAATTGTATTTATCCTCCTACTTCTAAAAAAGACACCCATGGTTTTTATTTATATATAAACATTTACAAGGTAGATTTAGTATTAAAATTGTTTCTGCTCATTGGCAGCCTATTAAAGTGAACCAGAGACGAAGCACCCTCAGGTATTTTACCATATAGATCAGTGGGAACATTAGAGAAAACACCTACCATGCTTTCTGTTTCATTCTGCACTGCACAGCTTGTTTCTTATCAGACCTGATAAATCCCCGACTGAGCATTCAGTCTGGCTTTGCTATAATGAATCAGCTATAATGATTCCTGAGCAGAGCCACAAGGGGGCAGGCTTGGGCTTGAAAAGACATGAGAGAACACAGACTGAGCTATAAATATTCCTAAGCAAAGCCAGACTGAATGCTCAGTCGGGTATTTTATCAGGGCTGATAACAAGCAAGCTGAGCAGTGCAGAATGAAACAGAAAGCAAGGAAGGTTTTTTTCTCTAATGTTCCCACGGAAATTATATGGTAAAATACATGAGGGTGCTTCGTCTCTGGTTCACTTTAAGTGCCCCTTAATGAATATACATGAACTATTGACCTTTTCCTATTTCGCTCTGCGCTATGAAGTTGTATTCTGCCAGGAAAACATTTATGGCGGTAATTTGCTTATCAGTGATGTTTACTATATTCCTGGCAAGCTACCGACAACACAGAAGCTATCCCATCAATGCCTAGAAATTAAGTCATGCAGAAAAAAAGACAAGTAAAACAGCCTGGTTATTAATGTTTTGTACTGTACATACACATGTTTATCTCATCATCCTGTCACATGTCGCCTCGGGTACACTTTAAAGGTCTAATGAGAACTGTGATGTGTATGAAAATGATATAGAAGAGAAATGTAATCAACTTTCAAAATCAGTATGTCACACTCCGCTGAGGCTCTTGTGAAATATATAACTGCTAAGTGGCCAGGTACACCCATACAGTACTCTTGGATGGGAATGGTCAGTTAGGTCAGTAGAAAAGATGAAACAGCCACTGGATGCTAAATGTGGATCACCTTACTTGTAAGCTGCCCTTCTGCCATCCGGCCAGTGGCAGTTACATCTTTTCTAAACTCGTATTCTTTGCCACAAAACAAAAGTATAATTTATCGGGCTGCAGATGGTAAGACCACAACTAAAGGGATTCTCACTGAACCACTGACTCATCACAAGACACTTTCTGGATGCCCTGCTCTGTTTGACTTATTGGTTCCTACTGTCAAAATGGGATGAGTTCATTTTATCAACCAGGTGTTGTATGCTGAGTTGGCCAGCATATATAATAAGACGCACCTAGGTTTAGAGGGCAAAAACCATGGAAAAATATATATATTTACTAAACCTGGTGCGTCCATAGTACAGAAAGTGTCTTGTAGATGTTGTCCCCCAAATATTGTGTGCTCCTGTGTCCCCTGAGTGTCCCCTTCTGTCCCTAGTGTGTTCCCCTTCTGGCCCCATGTATCTCATTCTGTCCCCAGTATGTCCCCTTCTATCCACAGAGTGTCCCCTTCTGGCCCCAGTGTGGCACCTTCTGGCCCCATGTATCGCCTTCCGTCGCCAGTATGTCCCCTTCTATCACCAGTGTGTGCCTTTCTGGCCCCATGTATCGCCTTCCGTCCCCAGTATGTCCCCTTCTATCCCCAGAGTGTCCCCTTCTATCCTCAGTGTGTGCCTTTCTGGCCCCATGTATCTCCTTCCGTCCCCAGTATGTCCCCTTCTATCCCCAGAGTGTCCCCTTCTATCCTCAGTGTGTGCCTTTCTGGCCCCATGTATCGCCTTCCGTCCCCAGTATGTCCCCTTCTATCCCCAGTGTGTGCCTTTCTGGCCCCATGTATCGCCTTCCGTCCCCAGTATGTCCCCTTCTATCCCCAGTGTGGCCCCTTCTGTCCCCATGTATCGCCTTCCGTCCCCAGTGTGGCCCCTTCTGTCCCCATGTATCGCCTTCCGTCCCCAGTATGTCCCCTTCTATCCCCAGAGTGTCCCCTTCTATCCCCAGTGTGTGCCTTTCTGGCCCCATGTATCGCCTTCCGTCCCCAGTATGTCCCTTTCTATCCCCAGAGTGTCCCCTTCTATCCCCAGTGTGTGCCTTTCTGGCCCCATGTATCGCCTTCCGTCCCCAGTATGTCCCCTTCTATCCCCAGTGTGTGCCTTTCTGGCCCCATGTATCGCCTTCCATCCCCAGTATGTCCCCTTCTATCCCCAGTGTGGCCCCTTCTGTCCCCAGTGTGTCCCCGTCTATCCTCAATGTGGCCCCTTCCGTCTCCCGTTTTGCTTCCTCTGTCCCTCGTCTTGACTCCTGTGTCCCCCATTTTGCCTTTTGTGTCCCCTGTTTTGTCTCTTGTGTATCTGTGTCTCTCCCGCTCCCCCATATATTCTCCTCTGCCCCCCCCGCCCCCCCGTGCGGGAGAGGAGAGGTCCGTGTTCACTGCAGGAGCCGTTGGTGAGGTGAGCCGCTCTGGCGCTCCTCCTACTTACACATGGGGGAGCAGAGAAGGTTACAGGAGCATAAAACGCATGGACTTTTTCTAAGAATTTGGGGGGAGAAAAAGTGCATCTTACATGTTACGAAAAATACGGTACCTATTAAAATCTAGGCTTTTTGACTTGCTGGGCCTCTATGTGGGCAGCCTAGAGCCATGAAGAGTGCGTCAGGAGCAACTATAAAACATGGAAATGTTCAGAAATATAAGAAGCAGCCATATACACTATCATTGCCTGCAAAACAAATGATACGTAACGTGATATTATCAGGACTTATGTGTTTACCGTGTATGTTTCTTCTACATGTAGTTGCTATTGACTGTTCAAGATAAATGCCACTCCCACTTTCAAACTGCTGTGGAGTTTTTTTTTTCTATATTATCTATATGTTAAATAACAAGAATTTGTATAAGTATAAAGAAACATAAGAAATAATGTATTTTAAGACATTTATGTAAACCACTTGTTTGTCCCAGACAGCTGCTTTGAGGCTGCTTGCACACCAAGACGTTACAGGCGCACGTTAGTGCGCCTGTAACGCTCCCCCAACGCACAGCAATGTAACACAAGTGGGCTGTTCACACAGCCCACGTTGCGTTACATGTAACGCTGCACGTCCTGTGCAAAGTGCAGCATGCTACGGCGTTGGAGCGGCTATAGCCGCGTTAGACTGTTTGCACATGCGCAGTGGGGGGCGGAGGAGGCGGGGAGAGCCAGCTACAGTAGCCGCGCACATGGCTACTTAATATTCACTGCACTGGCGGGCGCTGATTGGCCGGCGGGACCACGTGATGCGGAGTGTCTCGCTCCGCATCACGTGGTCCCGCTGGCCAATCAGCGCCACTCTGGGAGATATTATGGGCATCGAGCAGCCTAACGCGGCTCACTCTACCGTCGGCTTTTGCAGCACCATACGTTGTGTTAGGTGCACGTTATGCGACCTTAACGTGCCACCTAACACAACGTCTTGGTGTGCAAGAAGCCTAAAAGGAACTGAACTCTTACACAGGACAGAAGGAAAACAGAGAGAAATGCAACCTGTATGTAGTTAGTTTAGCCTGTCTAATTCCCCCTCACCTGTGACTAATCACAAGTTGTCATTTGATCTCGCAGCTGTGTCAGCTGACTGCCACGGCAGAACAGCTAAAAAGTAAACACAGGATGTTAACACTATGTCTGCTTCCATGAAAGCAGGAAGTAGACATTCTGCAGATTTATTGCAGGCTTTGTATCAGCTGTATATAACACTATGTACTGTATATAAAAATATATATTTTTTAACCACTTAAAGGACTTACGAGGCCAAATTCGTTAAAAAAGTGAAGTACCTGCAAGATGTCTAAATGCACGGAGGACGCCGTCCGCGCCCTCCGTGCACTTCCGCCGGGTCCCCCTCCTGAAAGCGCCCCCCGTGCCGCTGGCGACCCCACGGGCCGGGTTGGGCTCTCATGCCGCTCCCAAGATGGCCGCCGGAGCTGGCCGCGGCTGCGCAGTCCGCATTGCCGCGAGTGAGGCTGCGCAGCACTAGGGCCAACCCCTCCGATCCACGCTACAGTGCGTGGTTCGGAGGGGTTGGCCCTAGAGCTGCGCAGCCGGACTCGCGGCAATGCGGACTGCGCAGCCGCGGCCAGCTCCGGCGGCCATCTTGGGAGCGGCATGAGAGCCCGACCCGGCCCGTGGGGTCGCCAGCGGCACGGGGGGCGCTTTCAGGAGGGGGACCCGGCGGAAGTGCACGGAGGGCGCGGACGGCGTCCTCCGTGCATTTAGACATCTTGCAGGTACTTCACTTATTTAACGAATTTGGCCTCGTAAGTCCTTTAAGGACCAAGGTATTAACCCCCCCCAGTGACCAGGCCATTTTTTACTAATTAGGTAACTGCAGCTTTAAGGCCTTGCTGCAGGGCCGCACAACTGTGCACATCCCCCCCTTTTTCTGCCAACCATCAGAGCTTTCTGTAGGGGGGCTGTGATCGCTCCTCCAGTGTTTATTTATTTTTTCTAAATATTTGTGTGTTTATTTTTTAAATCCACCCTCCCTCCCCCCGCCAGCCAATCAGCACGATCGGCTGTCGGATTGCTTTAGTGTCTCCCAGTGGGACAGCCGTGTCACATGGCTGTCCCCAGTACAACTCTGCCTTAGATCGCAGTGCTATACAGTGTTATTAGATGGCGGTTTCGCTGTCTAACAGTCTCCTAGCGGCGAACTCAGTCAATCTCCTGCAAAACCCTGCCCAGGGACTTCACACCAATTGACATAGAGTTGTCCTGGAGCTACCGCCGCGTTCACGCCCATCGGCATGGAGCGGTCGGCAAAGGGTTAAAGGTTATTATGCTGTTGAGTATCTTACAGAGCAGAGAGTAAGTTCTGAGTTCAGGTCCGCTTTAACCACTTCAGGACCACAGTGCTAAACCCCCCTAAAGACCAGGCTATTTTTTGTTTAATTGGCCACTGCAGCTTTAAGGCCAAGCTGCAGGGCCGCACAACACAGCACACAAGTGATTCCTCCTCCCTTTTCTCCCCACCAACAGAGCTCTTTGTTAATGGGGTCTGATGCCCCCCCCCCCTGTTTATTTTTTTTTATTATAATTGTTTTTTTTTTTATTAAATGTACCTATTTATTATGTTTTTTTCCCTCCCTCCCGCCCAGCAGCCAGCCAATCATGGCGATCGGCTCTCATAGGCTTCACCCTATGAGAGTCGATCGCTCTCTTGTCCCCCAGGGGGACAGCCGTGTCGTACGGCTGTGCCCAGTACAGCGCTGCTGCTGATCGCAGCACTGTACTAACAGAAAAGACAGTGGTTTTGCCATCTAACAGTCTCCTGAGCGGCGATCAGAGACTGAAGGCGGGGTGGAGCTCCGCCCCCCAAGCTGGAGATGCCTGCACGCGATCTCCTGCAAAATGCAGCGGTACTTATCCGTTAACCGGGCGCATCCGGCAGGTGGCGCTAATTCCATTCATACTTACTTCACGTAACAAAAGTGGGAATGTAACCGCCGCAGGTGGCGCTAATTGCATTCATAGTTAATGTAACAAAAGTGTGTAAACGATGGAATTGTGTTTTAAGTGGCTGTCTCGCTGCGGCCAAATGTATTGTAAACTGTGAGTTAATGGAATTAAATGAAGCCGGCGGCAATGTAACAGATTAAGCCGCCGGCTTCCGCTCTTGCTCTCCTCCCACTTTGCCCTCTCGCTTGTGTACAACACTGCCAGCTGGGGGGGGACACGCGTGTCTCCCCAGAGTCGTTCATCGCAAGCAAACAACCAGGATTCCCTGCCGCGACGAACGACTCTTGGGGGACACGCATGTCTCCGCTGGCTGCCAGTATTGTATAGAAGAAAGAGGGCAAGGGGGAGGAGAGCGAGAGCCGAAGTCGGCAGCTTCATCTGTTACATTGCCGCCGGCTTCATTTTAATTCCATTAACTCACAGTTTACAATACATTTGGCCGCAGCGAGACGGCCACTTCAAACACAATTACATTGTTTACATTAACACACTTTTTTTATGTTAACTATGAATGCAATTAGCGCCACCTGCGGCGGTTACATTCACACTTTTGTTACGTGAAGTAAGTATGAATGGAATTAGCGCCACCTGCCGGATGCACCCGGCTAACGGATAAGTACCAATGCAGCCCCAGGACTTGACACCAATTGGCGTTAGGCGGTCCTCAGGTAGCTAATAGCATCATTTTTGTCAAAGGCAATTCATCAGTGGCCCATTGCTGTTCCATTCTTTTTGCTTGTGTAAGCTTTAATAAAGACCTATCTTCACCTATAGCAGTGTTCCTCAAACCTGTCCTCATGATGCCCCAACGGTGCATGTATTGCAGGCAACCTCGCCTATGCACAGGTGGGGTAATTAGTGTCTCGGCTACATGGAATCCACTTAGCTGAGACACTAACTACCCCATCTGTGCACTGGTGAGGTTGCCTGCTAAACATGCACCGCTGGGGAGTCATGAGGACTGGTTTGAGAAACACTGACCTAGAGTAAGCAAGACTTTTTATGGAAAGACCCAGTTGATAAATTAATACACAAATACTCCTGGTAGCGCTGAAGAGTCTTTTATTTTATAAACAATAAAATGGGAGAATACTGATGATATAAATGTGGTAACAATTAATCAGACCTTATATAGTTCAGAAATTATTCCCCTTTAAATGACAAAGAATCAATGTTTGTGTATTGGCTCAGTAATGTAGATAAGTCCACTATAGGGATCCTCCTAAATGCAGATTCCTGTAAAAATAAGGATTCCTCAAATAATAAACTCCAGACCAGGTTACATTAATCAATGGTGACAAGGTTGGGTAGTAAGTAACAGGGATATTATTACCTCCAGAATAATGGAGAAAAAAAGTTTGTATTAGTGGTGTACCATGCTTCAATAAAACCAATTAAAAGGGGAGGAGGTTAAATTCATGTAGTCTTAGGCCCCATTCACACTATAGCGTTTTGCTGGCAATTTTTGGCAAAACGCTCAAGCGCTAGCGCTTTTTAAAGTGCTATTGCTTTAAAACCCTATGGACCCGTTATTACTTGGGCGATTTGCGTTAATCGCCAAACGCGTAGCCTGCACCATTTTCAGGCGATTTCCCGGCGATCGCGTTTCAGTGCTATAGAAGCGCTAAATGCGATCGCGGAAAAATCGCCGCCGTGTTCAGTGATTTTTCCACTGAAAAATCACTCCTGCAAAACGTTTTGCGCTTTCAAGTGTGAATGGGGCCGTAAGGCCTGTTTCCACCACATGCGGATTCTGGATGCAGAAAAACTGACTCCAATGAATAAATACAACAAAAAGTGCGCTCACTCACTCCTGGTAAACCCAGATGCAAAATATATATGCAAAAATTTTACAAGATATAAATAGCTCAGTTCATCGTTTTACGTGTCCATTGATCGCAGAATCAGTCACCAAGCATATAGTGTGTAATCCAAAATCTGTCAAGGTAATCCTGCGCTCACATGTACCTCCTCCACTCCGTGGTAGTATTATACATAGAAAAAAAGAGGAAACACAGAACATAGCATAATACTGTTTCAATAACCTATTTCTTTTACACAGTCCCCAATAATTTGCATGCACTCATAAATCCACCAGCGGTCAATTGTCATTGTCACACGGTGAGGGCCTATGACAATTGACCGCTGGTGGATTTATGAGTGCATGCAAATTATTGGGGACTGTGTAAAAGAAATAGGTTATTGAAACAGTATTATGCTATGTTCTGTGTTTCCTCTTTTTTTCTATGTATAATACTACCACGGAGTGGAGGAGGTACATGTGAGCGCAGGATTACTTTGACAGATTTTGACTCCAATGAATGCCTATATAGGGCATGTTTCCACTAAACCCGATTTTTCTGATGCTGAAAAATTATGGATGGCATGTTGCAGATTTCTGCATCAGATTCTGAATACAGAAAAACTGACTCTAATGAATGTCTATGAGTCTGTTTCCACTAACGTTTTCATTGTATGTGAAACAATGCATGATGCAGAAATCTGCATCAGAAAAATCGCGTTTAGTGGAAACAGGCCCATAGGCTTTTATTGGAGTCAGTTTTTCTGCAGCCAAATCCCTGTGTGGTGGAAACAGGCCCTAAATAACCACACCCAGAAATCTGGATGCAGAAAAACTGATGCAGAACTAGCGGAAATAGGCCCATAACCCAGGTTCCGGCTGGCAGTACCCAGTCACCTCTACTCCTGTTTATCATGTCAGTCTGCAGGTGGGTAATCCAAATGGCAGGGTGTGTGCTCAGAGTCTGGTGTTCATTCACTGAGGAAACAGGAAATTTGAGCGCCTGTGGCAAATTAACTGTTTGAGTGTCCCATAGGTGCTAATGCAAAATATCAGCTATGGGCGCCAAAAGCAGAAATTTAAGCGCCTTGTAAATAGCAGGGTGCTGGGCCCATCCAACCAAATTTTTTTGTTTTGAGAATTATCGGTTTGAAAATTATCAGTTTGCAATTCGTCTTGAGAATTATCGTTTTGTAAATGATCGTTTTGAAATTTGTCTTAGAAATGGATTGTTTTTTGATTTTACCACATCTGCGGTGGAGGAAGGGGATTTTAAGGTTAGGCATCAGAAAGGAGGGCTTTAGGGTCACATATCAGAAAGGGGGGTCTTAGGGTTTGGTGTCAGGAAGATGGGGTCTTAGGGTTAGGTGTCAGGAATGGGGGTGTTAGGGTTAGGCATCAGGAAGGGGGGTCTTAGGGTGAGGTGTCAGGAAGAGGGGTCTTAGGGTGAGGCATGTCAGGAACCGGCCCCGCGGCACACCTGCAGATACAGTTCCCGACTGTGGGTTTGACCAGATAGAGAGGGGAGCAGCCTTATTCAAGCTACAACAAGGCTGTCGCCCCTCAAAGCACTTCTCACTGCCATTACTAGCTGCTGCTAGACACTTCAACGATCCCCACTATGCTGTCGAGTGATATGCACGCAGTTTTCGTATTTGGGTCAGCTTTGCGCTTAGGCCAAACACGGGAACGCCAAACACACAATACAATCGTACAGTAGCATGGCACAATCAGGCACTGGACTCGTAACGTAAATTACACTGCAGTCTCTTCTAGGCTATGAGCGTTGGCTTAGTACAGCAGAAGTCAAACTTCTTAAATAAGAATTTAATATTCCTGAAAAAAGTGGAACAGTGCAGAAAATAATATATACAAAAGATTTACAAAACAAAGTAAAAATTACAAAGATAAAAGTTACAAAGATACACAAGACAGTTTGCATAAACTAAAATGGGGTAAACGTTACCAGCATATAGATCTGAGCGTTGTTGCGAGAAGAATGCAGTTCTGCTCAGACCAGGTTAGTCCTAGCGTTTTGCTATCTCCAAAGAACTACCAGTTGTGACTATCCTAGCTGATGTTTTATAGCAAAATTTGTGGCCCGGGGCCACTCAAATGTCCAGATCCAGGAATAACCCAATTTCCTCCGGTGTGACAGCACATCCTTGCTGGCTATGACATGTCACTTCAAAGCTTTTCCTGTTTTTTACACATAGACTTCAAAACACTTCACACAATTCCAGCAGGCTGTCATATGTAAACTTCAAACGTTCCTGTGTTAGCTTCCAACTGTCCAGACTCAATTAGTAATATTTGGTCAACAAGTAGCTGTTTACATGAATACAAAGTTCAAAGCAATGCAACACCTTTTCAGGATGCAGGACAAAAGCGGAGGTTGTTATGTAATTACCTGTTTCCCTGTTATGGCACTCTAGACTTCTGTACTACATTTACAAGTGACAAAGCAAAGTACACATATGAAACAGTATTTCATAGCAGATCAAAGGTAAGGACCTGACTGGCTATTGACTAATTAGCCATCTCCTAATTAGAGGCTAGGTATAACAGTCCCTAATTGAATGTCTAGGTTCATTTGCCTATCCAACGTAATTGATCTATTCAAATGCAGACAATGGTAGCTCTTCCTGCTGGCCACTGAATGCAGAGTTAATTTACATTTACATACAGGAACTCCATGAAGCCCGCTGGCAGATTGGCGTACATACACGCCTGACAGAATACACAGCAGACATAAAAATGGTAAAATATGTCTTCTGTATTTCTGTATTATAACTAGCTGCGACATCATGACAGAGGTGTCAGGAGGGGGGGGGGGGGGGGGGGGGTCTTAGGGTTATGCATCAGGAAGGGAGGGGGGGGTCTTAGGATTAAGCATAAGGAAGGGGGGTCCTGAGGTTAGGCTTCAGGAAGGGGGTCTTAAGGTGAGGCGTCAGGAAGGGGGGTCTTAGGGTTTGGAGTCAGGAAAGGGGGTCTTAGGTGCCAGGAAGGGGAGTCTTAGGGATAGGCATCAGGAGGGGGGGGTCTTAGGGTTAGGGATCAGGAAGGGCGGGTCTTAGGGTTAGGCGTCAGGAAGGGCAGGTCTTGGGATTGGACATCAGATTTTTTATTTCTATGGCAAAAAAAAAAACATGTAAATCTGATCCATGTTTTATAGTTAGGGGATTTTATGAATGTGATTATAATAGTTTTCCAGTATTATAAAAAGTGTTCAACTATACAGGCTTTCAATTCTCTCTTTGACTGTCCAATGAATCTTTTACTGATATGGACATGCCTGTACTTTACAATAAATGACCCCCAACGAATGCCACATAAATACTGATTGGATCTGAAACTGCTGCTGGCCACCTCAAAATGACACATTCATTGTCTTTTTAGGGGCTACAGCTGTACCATTACAATTAGAACATGATCCACATTTATAAAATCTTTGCTTCTCATTAAAACACCCAACTCCTGATAGTTGGATGTTTTAATGTAGGAGCCAATCCGGGCAGGGAAGTAATTAGAAATCACTGTGCCCCCCCTGCAAAATTTTGGGGGCCCCCTACCCACTCTTTCTGTACAGGTAAACTAAGAACCAATGTTATTCAATTAGCTAGTGCACACTTGAATATGTTTTCCCCATGCAGATAAAAACAGACAGCAGTGAAGCACTGCACACATTTTCTCTATCAATTACATTAGCTTCTGTGATAAAGCATGCATGTTTTCAGCCATACAGACACAAACGGTGTGCAGAAAACGCATACAGAAAACCGGCAGACGAGTGTGCTCCCATCCTCACCTTATTACACTCACTCTGACCTCCTCTGATGGATCAGAACTGTCTCTGCAGACTCCTCCAGCATCACTACAGTACACAGCACTTGGGGAGGGGAGGCTGGGGGCAGTGGCTGTACACCAGAGCCTGCTGCATATATAATGAATAGGGACTGCCTGCAAATCTTTCTCTACAAAACTTTGTATGATTCTTTATCAGTGGCTGAGCAGATACAGTCATTAGAACAATTGTGCAGAGAACAGAAAGCTTTTTCTCTCTGTGCCCAGACTCCTCAAGCATCACAACAGTAGACAGCACTTGGGGAGGGGTAAAGAGGCTGGGGGTAGAGCAGTGCTGTACATAAGACCCTGCTGAACTGTGAATAATGACTCTCTACAAATCTTTGTCTGCAAAACTTTGTACGATTCCATATCAGTGGCTGAGCAGATACAGTCATTAGAACAATTGTGCAGAGACCAGAAAGTTTTTTCTCTTCGTGCCCTTAGTTATCAGTCTCTCAGGACAGGGAAGAGAAACTTCTCACCCCACAGGGCCCCCAGTCGCTTTTGGGCCCCCCTGCAGCTGCATCAATTGCAGGGTCTATTGTTACACCCCTGCTAAGACCTTGATGTCTCCCCCCAAGGTAATCAGAGGAATAATCAAGGACTGGACAAAACTGACATCAAGAAAAGTTTGTTAATTATACCAACATTTAAAGTGTACCTGAGATGAACACCTCAGATTTATACTTACCTGGTTACCAGGTTTTATTAGCAGAATGTATAAGCATTTCTTATTACAAAAACAACCCTTCAACTTTGTCATCTTATCTGGGAATTATATATAGGTTTTGGGTAATTATACAGTTTCCCTTTAACATCTAACACATTTACTAACGGTGTTCTGCTGATGTCTCTGCTTGCATCACTTGGCAAACAGTTAGGCAAAGCTAGTTTCGTTTCTCTTAATCTCTGTGTATTTCCTGCCCTCTTCTGTTTAATATCAAAGGATTGTTTTGCAGCTCGTCAGTTGCCAGGATCTCTGCTCACTGTAATAGGACTATCACTGTAACAAGACTATGACCATGACAAAAAGGTAAGGAGGATCTGTACTGTGGAGAGTGCTGCTCTGCAAAGCTCCCAGCTGTCCCTTTTTTGAAGGGACAGTCCCTCTATGGGAACTTAATGCCTCTGTCCCTCTTTCTTCTTAGGCCCAGTGCACACCAAAAACCTCTAGCAGGTCTGCAAAACGCTAGAGGATTTTGAAGCAGGTTTCAGAGCGATTCTAGGCATGTTTAGAGACGTTTTCTAAACAAGCCGTGTTTTTTTGGAGCGTTTTTGTGTAGCAGATTACAAATATTGTTACAGTTAGGGCCCGTTTCCACTTGTGCGGTGCGGAATCGCCGCTGATTCCCCGCTGATGAAATCACATGCGGGTGCGATTCCGCATGTGTATTTTACCGCGATTTCGCATAGGTTAGTATTAATGTGATTTTAACCATGTGACTGCCTGTTTTCGCATGCGAAATCGCTGTAAAATACGCATGCCAAAACCGCATGCGATTTCCCTATTAAATACATTAGCGGCGATTTGCATAGCGGCGTGCGGGGTGCGAATTCTGAGGGCTCTTCCGTGCAGATTTCTCCCGCACAGAAAAATGCTCAGGATTACTGACAAGTGGAAACAGGGCCATCCACTTGTATTGGCTATGCGAATCCGCATGCGGATTCGCGATAGTGGAAACGGGCCCTAAAAGCTGTTACTGAACAACTTCTGTAACAAAAATGCCTGGAAAACCGCTCTGATCTAGCGTTTTTCAGAGCAGGTTTCCACTTTCCTATACTTTAACATTGAGGTAGAAACACCTCAGAAATCTACAAAATGCTGCAGCCCGGGAGTTTGCGTTTGTGGAAAAAACGAGCCGATCTGGTGTGCACCATCCCATTCACTTTCATTAGCCAAGCGGTTTCCCCCCTGCAAGCGTTTTAAAAAACGCTCCAGAACCGCTCTGGTGTGCACCAGCCCAAAGTGTGTTTCTCTTTCAGGTTAAAGCAGCCTTTATCAACCTTTCTACCCTGGAGGAACCCAGCAAACAACTTTGGGATCTCAAGGAAGCCCTACAAACAATTGTTTGATCTGAAGGAACCCCTGCATTTATTTTGCAGGTGGAAT
The DNA here is from genome assembly GCF_040937935.1 of Hyperolius riggenbachi. Classification (NCBI taxonomy): domain Eukaryota; kingdom Metazoa; phylum Chordata; class Amphibia; order Anura; family Hyperoliidae; genus Hyperolius; species Hyperolius riggenbachi. Next base: position 40,932,680 of record NC_090652.1, read on the forward strand.
GGTCTTTAAGGCTAATTTCACACCAGGACGTTGCGTTAGAGGGGGCGTTAAGGTCGCATAACGTCCCCCTAACTCAACGCCTGGTGGTGCTAGATCTGGACGTCAGAGTGAGCCGCGTTGTGCAGCTCACTCTGGCGTCAGTGATGCCGTGATGCGTACTCTTGTGCGCATGCGGCATCACGTGGTCCCGCCGGCCAATCGCCGCACAGAGCGGCTGCTCCAGGAAGTAAACACTGCACGTCACAACGTGCAGTGCATATTAATTAGCCATGTGCCTGGCCGCTCTCCGCTCCTCCCCAACATTACTGAGCATGTGCAAGCAGTACTGCATGCAGTACGTTGTCTTGTGACGCAGCGTTACAATGTAACGCAACGTCGGCACTGTGAACAGCCCCATTGATTTTTCATTACTGTGCGGTGGGCTGCGTTACAGGCTGCTCTAACGTGCGCCTGTAACGTCCCACTGTGAAACCAGCCTAAAAGTATGTGTGGCTGTTTATGTCATTACCCCTATTATACTGCCACATTATACTGTCTCCTGACCCCCCAATTTAGTGCTTCCTGTTACAATACCCCCTATTATAATGTGCTCTAATATACTCCCCCCACGATGGGGGAAATGCCAAGGAACCCCTGCAGAGTACTCAAGGAACCCTGGTTGAGAAAGCCTGTGTTAGATGGTCAGATCTGTGTGAGGCTGGGAACACACTAGGCAGAAACACTAAAACGCAGTGTTAATGCTTATAATGTTAGTTAATGGGCCGCATAAAAAAACACATATAAAAAAAAAACATAAGCATTTTGTATGCGTTTTAAAATATGTGTTTTTAAAAACACTGGTTTTGTTGCATATTTTTCAAAAACGCATAAAAAACGCACATAATGAAAGTCAATGGTGACGCATATGCATTTACGTAATGCAAGTGCATTAAAACACACGCAAAACACAAAAAAACTTGTGTGTGAGGTTGGGGCGTAACTAGGCCCCACCGGGCCCCCCTGCAGATTTTCTGAGAGGGCCCCCCCCCCCGGGGCCCGCTCGCGGCCGTTTTGTGGGTGCTGGAGGGGTGGCAGCATGAGGGGAAAGCCTTGCCCACAGTCGGCGGGGAAAGGGGTAGTTCCCCCCTCTCCCTCACCTCGGGGCTCTCCCCTCTGCGCTCCCCTCCAGCTCGTAAGTGTCTGTGGGGCTGTGGTGGGCAGCGAGCGGCGGGCAGATACATACCTGCTTCCGTGCGTTCCATCGGAGACTTCTCCCTCTAGCGGCTGACGTCACTTCCGGAAGTGACGTCAGCCGCTAGAGGGAGAAGTCTCCGATGGAACGCACGGAAGCAGGTATGTATCTGCCCGCCGCTCGCTGCCCACCACAGCCCCACAGACACTTACGAGCTGGAGGGGAGCACAGAGGGGAGAGCCCCGAGGTGAGGGAGAGGGGGGAACTACCCCTCTCCCCGCCGACTGTGGGCAAGGCTTTCCCCTCATGCTGCCACCCCTCCAGCACCCACAAAACGGCCCCGAGCGGGCCCCAGGGGGGGGCGGGCCCCCCCGCGGGCGCATGGGCTGCAGGGCCTATTGTTACGCCCCTGGTGTGAGGACAAAAACGCAAATCATAAACTCATGGAAAACACCTGGAGAACGTAATACAAATGCACAAACGCATATGCATAAAAACGCACCGTTTCCCGTACTGCTAAATGGGCACCCAGCCTCAGTGTGTTGGACTCTAGCCATTGTTTACATTGATATATTTCATAATTTTCATTTGTCATTATGAAGGAAAACTAACGGTGATTGAAAGGCTCCGTGTACTTGGGACAGAGAGTTTTCTCCATGGTGATATTTTCACAACTTGTTATAAAATGCCCTTTTAATTCCCCAGCAAGCAAGAAAATACTCAAAACAATTTTGATGATACTTTTTCACTAACTTTTTGGTTACATAGTTACATAGTTATTTTGGTTGAAAAAAGACATACGTCCATCGAGTTCAACCAGTATAAAGTACAACACCAGCCTGCTCCCTCACATGTCCCTGTTGATCCAGAGGAAGGAGAAAAACCCTTACAAGGCATGGTCCAATTAGCCCCTAAAGGGAAAAAATTCCTTCCCGACTCCAGATGGCAATCAGATAAAATCCCTGGATCAACATCATGGTACTTTTTCAATTGTAAAATGCTGAAAAGTTAGTTTAAAGAGAAGATGAATATTATTTCCTAGGTGATAACTCAGGAGAAAAAGTCAATTGCATATGGACCTCTGTCTATTGGTTATGAATTATTTGTGGTATGTGTGACTAGGGCTAGGGTTAAAGGATACACAAAAAGGCTGGTGAAGCAGAAGTCTTTTAAGTGTAGTAATTGTTTTCTTTAGAACGGGTGTGTTATGTTGGGAACACGTCAGGGCTGTTTCTTGGGCAGTGCGGGCAGGACGGCTGCCCTGGGTGCAGACAGGCAAGTAGAAGAAAGGGGGCGTAGACACAAGGACATAACCGCTAGGGAGCTGGTGATGCATGGTGCAGCCAAAAGAAAGAAGATTACCAGCGTGATCATTTTCCTTGACTCCTCCTGAGTCCTGGGCTGCCTGCCTCAGCACCGCATGATGACCGCTGATGTCCTGTAGCGGTACTGCAGGCTGTCATTGCGCAGCACCCATGGAGGAGTCGGCTTTCCAGGCTCTCTTTACCTGTGTGTTCTCTTTGCCCTGCTTCCTCCTGGATGAGCGGCTGGTCACAAGTAAGTAGGCAGATCTACTTGTGACATGTGGCTGGGTGACTGTCCCTAAAGAGGAAGGGTTTGCGAGTCCACAGGGGTGGAGGGGGTGCAATTTTTACACCTTCGCGCCCTGCGTGCAATTTAGCCTAGAAACTGCCCTGGAACACATGATGCAATTTCCCGACCGATCAACAGGTGATTGGACAGACAGTTTTATCGTGTGTACATGTCCAGACTGCTCCCGATCGATAAAGGGATCGATTTTCTGATGATAACTATGCAAAATCGATCCCTTTCTCAATTGGAAACAGATCTGGCATGTCGGAAATAATTGCTTTATTCCCGTCGATCGGGTGGGAAATATCATTGTGTGTTCCCAGCATTAAAGGTTGAAACACACTCACATTGGGTGGTTGCCCAGCTTCAACTGGATCACTTGTGGGGAAGTCCAGTCACCCAGTGCCACCCAAATAGCGAAGATACAGCAACGATTTCAATAGTTAAAGGACATCCGAGGTGAAAATAAACTGATGAGAAAAACAATTGTATCTATCCTCCTTCTCCTAAAAAGGATTTTTTTTTAAATATCCTTCAGTTTTATTTTATATTTAAAACTACTTTTTAAGTTTTTTTAGTGTTTCATTGTCTCTGCTCAATGTCACCTTCATTGAAGTATGCCAGAGCTCAAATCTATGAATTATTCACCCTGTTTATCTCTTTCCTGCTTTTTAGAAGCCATTTACTGACAAGAAACTGTTTTATGGCTTTAATTACTTATCAGTGAAGCTTATGACTCGGTCCCGACCCAGACAGAAACTGTCACTTACATACCTGATGCTTAACTCTTTCAAGCAGAGAAAGAAAAAAAAGGAACACAGCATAGTTATTTGTGTGCTAGGCACTGTACATACACATGTCTATCTAACATGTCACATGTCACTTCAGTTGTCAGCTTACCTTTTCGTAATTGTTATTGTATCTTCTCTATTTCGGTGCCTCCAAACTAATGATACCTAATAATTAGAGGTGTGTGTCTAGAAAGGTGACCCTCTTTCTTATGTATAAAAAAAAATGGGAGGTGTGAATCTGTGTCATAACTGTTATTTTAAACCATCGACAGAAATTACTCAAAATTATTTTTTCACCTATTTCACCTATATTACCTATTTCACCTATTTTTTGATTGCATATGGCCCAGGGCAATTAATTTTTTCTCCTGAGTTATCTCCTAGGAAATCATTTTCATATTCTCTTTAAAATAATTTTCAGGCCTAATTCACAGTGGGGTGTTGCGTTGTAATGCAAGGTTAAAATCGCAATGCAGTTTTTCAATGCAACACAAAAAAAGGTGATAACGCAGATTAATGCTGCGTTACTGTCGCATACAGTAGGTACAGGAAAGCATACAGGCAATGTAAAGTATGCTTTCCTGTACCTGGTAACGTCTGCGTTTAGACTGCAAGCAGTGTGTTTCTATAACGCTACACGTTACAATGCAACGCTAATGTCACAGTGTGAACGTCCCATAGGATTAGCATTGCAGTAAGCTGCGTTATAAGACTTTATAATGCAGATCCGCAACGTCCCTATGTGAATAAGCCCTTAGGCATTTTACAACTGAAAAAATACCTTTACTATCTGCAAGCTTAAAAAGCATTTTATTAACAAGTTTAAAAAACTGGTGTCTTCAGTGATGACAACTGGGCCCATACAGGCTTGTACTGACCCAACGGGAACTTGGGAGAATCCCCGGTGGGCCTCAGGGCCTCCCTCTCCTGGCCCTGCACCAAACAGCAGGAGGGGGTAGTAGTAGCGCAGGGGGGGGGGCTTTGTCACAAAGCGGCGGGGAGGGGGCCCAACTCCCCCCTCCCTCACCTCCTTGCGATTGTTGACACTAGTGCACACCGCCCGGCATCCTCAGACCAGCGGTAGCTACACTGAAGATCCACGCAGATGTTGCCCAGTGACCGCGCATAAACAGGAAGTGACATCACTGCCCACTTCCTTTATTTGAAGTATATGTGCCGTCACTGAGTAGCGTATGCACGAATCTTCAGTGTAGCTACTGCTGGTCTGAGGATGTTGGGCGGTGTGCAGTGCCAGCAAGCGAGGGAGGGAGACCCCGGGCACGAACCTTGTGGTGACGGTGAGTCATGCCTGCCTAACTCTGCACTGATGTGGACATCTCACTACCTATGGGGGGAGGGGGTAATCTGCCTAGTGGCTACCTATATTGCAGGAAGTGGGACTTGGCTACCTATACTACAGGGAGACTTGGCTACCTATACTACAGGGGGGGGGGGGGGGGGCTTGGCTACCTATATTATAGGGGGGGCTTGGCTACCTATATTACAGGGGGGCTTGGCTACCTATATTACAGGGGGGGCTTGGCTACCTACATTACAGGGAGACTTGGCTACCTATACTACAGGGGGGGCTTGGCTACCTATACTACAGGGGGACTTGGCTAGCTATACTACAGGGGGGCTTGGCTACCTATACTACAGGGGGGCTTGGCTATCTATACTACGGGGGGGGGGGCTTGGCTACCTATACTACAGGGGGACTTGGCTAGCTATACTACAGGGGGGCTTGGCTACCTATACTACAGGGGGGCTTGGCTATCTATACTACGGGGGGAGCTTGGCTACCTATACTACAGGGGGGGACTTGGCTACCTATACTACAGGGGGGGACTTTTCTACCTATACTACAGGGGGGGGGACTTGGCTACCTATACTACAGGGGGACTTGGCTACCTATACTACAGGGGGGCTTGGCTACCTATACTATATGGGGGGCTTGGCTACCTATACTACAGGGGGGCTTGGCTACCTATACTCCAGGGGGGCTTGGCTATCTATACTACAGGGTGGGGGGCTTGGCTACCTATACTACAGGGGGACTTGGCTACCTATACTACAGGGGGGCTTGGCTACCTATACTACGGGGGGGCATGGCTACCTATACTATGGGGGGCTTGGCTACCTATACTACAGGGGGACTTGGCTACCTATACTACGGGGTGCTTGGCCTATACTGCAGGATAGCTTGGCTACCTATACTGCAGGATAGCTTGGCTACCTATACTGCAGGGGGGTTTGGCTACCTATACTACATAGGGGGGGTTGGCTACCCATACTACAGGGGGTGGAAACTCGGCTACCCATACTACAGGGAGGTGGGGACTTGGCTACCCATACTACAGGGAGGTGGGGACTTGGCTACCCATACTACAGGGGGGTGGGGACTTGGCTACCCATACTACAGGGGGTGTGGGGACTTGGTTACCTATTCTACAGGGATGGGGGGGACTTGGCTAGCGCTACTTGATGAAGTCAGTCAGGGGCAGCTGGCAATTGCTGGCCTTGGGCAGTAAAAACTACAAATCCAGGCCCTGCTTCTGTCCCCAGCTCTGCCCCCCACATGCTGGTTGTTCGTGCAGCGACAGCAGCCAGGCCACAAGTGGACAGAGTAGAAGGAGGTGGGGGCACCCTCCCAGTGAGCCAAACCACAAGGGGACTCCCGGGAATCAGGACAGAGAAGAAGAAGTTGGGGCACCCTCCCAGTGTCTCCCTTCTCCCCAACCAGTGTCACCCTCCTCTCCTCCCCACTGTCACCCTCCTCTCCTCCCCCCTGTCATCCTCCCCCCCCCACCCAGTTTCACGCTCCACGGTCACCCTGCTCCTCCCCACTGTCACCTTCCTCCCCACCCAGTGTCACCCTTCTCTCTACTGTCATCCTCTTCCCCACCAGGTCACCCTCTTCTCCTCCCCAGTCATCCTCCTCCCCACCTAGTTTCACCCTCCACTGTCACCTACCTCCCACCCAGTGTCACCTTCCTCTCCACCGTCACCCAGTTACACCCTCCAGGGTCACCCTCCTCTCCACCCAGTGTCACCCTCCTCTTCACCCAGTGTCACCCTCCTCTCCATCCAGTGTCACCCTCCTCTCCATCATCGCCCTCCTCCCCACCCACTGTCACCCTCCTCTCCACCATCACTCTTCTCCCTACCCAGTGTCACCCTCCTCTCCACCATCACCCTCTTCCCCACTGTCATCCTCCTCCCCACCCAGTTTCACCTAACACTGTCACCCTCCTCCTGCCCACGGTCACCTTCCTCCCCACTCAGTGTTACCCTCCTCCCACCCAGTATCACCCTCCCATCCCACTCAGTAGTTCCAAGTGTTGGAGGTAACAGTTGCTGCATTTCAAGTGTCAGTGGTTATGGTTGTTGCATTTCAATTGTCGGTGGTATTGGTTGCTGCATTTCAATTGCCGGTGGTAATGGTTGTTGCTTTTCAATGGTCGGTGGTAATTGTTGATGCATTTCAAGTGTCGAAAGTAATGATTGTTGCATTTCAAGTGTCGGAGGAAAAGGTTTTTGCATGTCAAGTGTCAGACATAACGGTTGCTGCATTTATTATTTGATTTTCATAGTGGCTGTATTTAGTACTTTAAGGTTACTGTTGCAGCAATGTAACGATCGGTGTAACACAGAGAGGGTCTGATTACCGGTGATCTGCAGTATCACCGAGAATACAGATATATACCCGATTATTGATGATCTGCAGTATCACCGATAATCAGATATATCTCTGGACACCTGGGTAATAAGAGTATTTGGTGCATCAGTAATACTTTGAGGACTGCACCTGAGGAGCAGGTGCACAGCAGTAATACTTTGAGGACTACACCTGAGGAGCAGGTGCACAGCAGTAAGGAGTACTGCACAATAACACGTTCCTTCCGCAAGCCTGAGACTCTCCCAAGGGAGGGGTCAGGCTAGGAGTAGGAAGGACAGAGTGTGAGTGACACCAAGGAAGGATGTCACCCACAGGTCTGTGAGCTATCTCTTGACTGAGGAGATAGCTCTCAAGGTCGGGCAAGCCGGGTCGGCAACAGACAGACAGATCAGGGACAGAGACAGGAGACAGATGCGGAATCCTAAGACAAGCAGAGTTTGGCAACAGAGTATCAGATATAGCGAAGTACCTAATCAGAGATCAGAAGAGTAGTCAGGAAAGCAGAAGGTCATAACAAATAATCAACAATGCCTAGTCTTGGGTGTGAGCTCCTTGATCATCAACACCCTGGAACTGGTCTGAGAATAACTAGATGGTAAAGCTAATTCCTAGTCTGAGGTGTGAGATCCCTGGTCATCAACACCCAGGCACTGGTCTAAATAATAACACAGATAATATCACAGATACTGACAAGGTCTGAGTGCTACCACGTAGTGATTGCAACGCCAGACACCAGAGAAATGACCAGCACCCAGTATATATACACAAGCGCTCTCCAGCGCCTCCCCTAAGTGCTGGACCAATGAAACCTGATAGAATTGTCAGCTGATCGGCTAGATCAGCTGACACCCTTCTGACTGTCATAAAGGCTCTGCCTCTCAGCGCGCGCGCGTCCTTCTGAACCTGTGTGGACTATCAGTCCCAGCCACACCAGACATGTGTTGTAATGCATCTGCTGGTTTGAACGCGGGGCCAGCCGCACCGCTGTCAGAGCATGCGGCGGTTTCCCCGCGTTCAGCCATACTACTAGTGGTAGGACCATGCGTGCAAACCGCCGCGTTGGACGCGGAATCTGCCACCTTGTTCACTGGGCATGCGGCGGTTTCTCCGCGCTCCGTCAGGCTAGTGGATGCAGGCCCATGCGCGCAAGCTGCCATGTTGAACGCGGAATCAGCCGCCTTACTCTGAGTACTCGCGGCGTCTTTTCCGCGTTTTCTCACAGTACCCTCCCCCCCCCTTGAGGAGTGGACTCCGGACAGCTCCTACCCGGTTTCTCAGGATATAAAGCGTGGAACTCCCTCCTTAATTTATCCGCATGCATGCGACACTCAGGTACCCATGTTCTCTCCTCAATACCATACCCTTTCCAGTGAACTAGATACTGCACTGAGTTCTGTACAACACGTGAGTCTAAAATCTTTTCTACTTCGTACTCAGGTTGGTCATCTACCATCACAGGAGGAGGAGGAGTGGAACCTACATGAACTGCTGGCTTAAGCAGGGACACATGAAAAGATCTTACACCACGCATGCTGGCAGGGAGATCAATGGCATAAGTAACATTGTTGATCTTCCTGGTTACTGGAAAAGGGCCCACAAATCTGAGTCCTAACTTGGGCGAGGGCTGTTTCAGGGTCAAATGATGCGTGGACACCCAGACCAAGTCTCCTGGCCGGAACTTCCACTCTAAGGAGCGTTTCTTGTCAGTTCGACCTTTCTGACTTTGAAAAGCCTTCTCCAAATTATTTTTCACGATCCCCCAAAATGTTTGTAAATGACTTTTGCCAAGCCTCCAAAGCTGGAAACGGAGTGGAAGCTACTGGCAGTGGGGAGAACTCAGGCAACTTTCCAGTTACCACCTGAAATGGAAAGAATACAAAGGAAGAGCTTTTCAAATTATTGTGCGCAAATTCTGTAAACGGCAAGAACTTGACCCAATCATTTTGCGCATCCGCAACATAACACCTTAGAAACTGTTCCAATGACTGATTAATTCTCTCAGTCTGACCATTGGTCTGTGGGTGGTAGCCTGACGAAAATGACAGTTCCATGCCCATTTGATGACAAAATGCCCTCCAAAATTTAGAAACAGATTGGACTCCCCGATCTGACACAATGTTTTCTGGAATGCCATGTAGCCGGAAAATGTGGATGATGAAAAGATCGGCCAACTCCTGGGCCGAGGGGAGTCCTTTCAGGGGCACAAAATGGGCCATTTTACTGAAACGGTCGACTACCACCCAAATGACCGACATGCCCTCAGACCTCGGAAGCTCACCCACAAAATCCATGGACAAATGGGTCCATGGTTCACTCGGGGTGGGCAGAGGGTGCAACGTTCCCACAGGTGCCAGATGGGAGGGTTTGCTTTTTGCACATACTGCACACTCTCTAACATACTCCTTGCAGTCAGTTGCCAATGAAGGCCACCAAGCACACCTAGCAACAAGGTCCTGTGTTCTGGTGGCCCCAGGATGTCCAGCATTTTTGTGGTAGTGGAACATCTGCAATATCTGGAGACGAAATGGCAGTGGTACAAACATCACCCCTTCAGGCTTTTCTTCAGGGACATCCTGCTGGAAGGGACCCAAAGTCTCCATCCAGTTTTTCCAGGTCTCTGTGGCTGCCAACACTACTCTCTGTGAGATAATAGTCTCTGGGTCTGAGGGCTGTGCTGTCTCTGGCTCGAAGCATCTGGACAAAGCATCCGCTTTAATGTCTTTACTACCCAGAGTGTACGTAATTACAAATCTGAATCTCGAGAAAAACAGTGACCACCGAGCCTGACGGGGACTCAATCTCTTAGCCCCCTCAATGTATTCCAAATTTTTGTGATCAGTGTAAACGGTAATCGTATGTTCTGCTCCCTCTAGCCAATGACGCCATTCTTCGAAGGCCAATTTAATGGCTAGGAGCTCCCTGTTGCCTATATCGTAGTTTTTCTCTGCTGGTGAAAACCTACGAGAGAAATAGGCACACGGGTGTAATCTTCCCTGCAACCCAGAACGCTGAGACAGCACAGCCCCTACCCCGACCTCCGAGGAAACACCTCCACAATAAAGGGATAGGAGGTGTCGACGTGTCTCAAAATGGGTGCAGAGCAAAACAATTCTTTCAAAGTGGAGAAAGCAGCCAGAGCTTCAGGGGACCAGTGGTTGGTATCTGCCCCTTTCTTTGTGAGACTGGTGAGGGGTGCTATGACTGTGGAGTATATGAACCTTCTATAGTAATTAGCGAATCCTAAAAATCTCTGGAGAGATTTTAGTCCCACTGGCTGAGGCCATTCCAGGACAGCAGAGACTTTGGCAGGATCCATAGAAAGGCCCGAGGTGGAAATTATGTACCCCAGAAAGGTGACAGATGTTACCTCAAAAATGCATTTCTCCAATTTAGCATAAAGTATGTTCTGTCTTAACTTGTGCAGCACAAATTTGACATGAGCCCTGTGCTCAGAGAGGTTATCTGAGAAGATTAGTATATCATCCAGATATACCAGGACAAATTTACCCAACACCTCCCTGAATACTTCATTAATGAGTTCCTGAAAGACGGCAGGGGCGTTACACAACCCGAAGGGCATCACCAGGTACTCGTAATGCCCATCGGGTGTGTTAAAGGCCGTCTTCCACTCATCGCCCTCTCTGATCCGCACCAGGTTGTATGCACCCCGCAAATCCAATTTCGAGAAAATCTTAGCATTGGTAACCTGAGTGAATAAATCGTCTATCAAAGGCAATGGATAGCGATTTTTTACTGTGATTTTATTCAGGCCCCGGTAATCAATGCATGGCCGAAGGCCTCCGTCTTTTTTCTTTGCAAAAAAGAAACCTGCTCCGGCAGGCAACCGGGAAGGGCGAATGAAACCCTTAGCTAAGTTTTCACGGATGTACTCTCGCATGGCCACTTTTTCCGGCCCAGACAAATTGTAGAGATGACCTCTAGGGGGCATACAACCAGATCGGAGATCGATGGGGCAATCGAAGGGGCGATGTCGAGGTAGTTTATCTGCAGCTTTGGGACAAAACACATCTGAAAATTCAGAATATTGCTCCGGTACTCCCTCCACATGAATCCTGGTCTGACCCAAGGTCACCCTCACTAAACAATGATGAAAGCAATGGGCTGACCAGCTTGTTAGCTGACCAGTGGCCCAATTAATGTGAGGGGAGTGAAGGTGTAACCAAGGCATGCCAAGGATGATAGTGGAGGTTGTCATGTGTAACACAAAAAAATGCAACTTCTCCCTATGCAGCACCCCTATAGTGACTCCCACCTCTGGTGTCTGAGACAGAGGACGGTTACGTTGCAGGGGAGAATCATCCACTGCCATAACTTGGATAGGTGGTGTTACCGGGGTGAGCGGAATACCCAATTTCTTAGCAAATTCGTAATCCATAAAATTAGCCGCTGAGCCCGAATCAACGAAGGCCTCAGTGACTTCAGATTTATCTTCCCATGTAATCGTACAAGGAAGAAGCAACCTTTTATCATCTAGGGGTAAAAGTTGTACGCCTAGGGTATTACCCCCAACTACTCCTAGGCAGTAGCGTTTCCCGATTTCTTAGGGCAATTCTGTACTCTATGACCCCCCTCTGCACAATAAAGACATAACTGCTCTGAAATCCTGCGTCTCCGCTCCACTTGAGACAACTTTGACCGGCCAATCTGCATTGGCTCGGGTGAGGCGAAACGGGAGGAGGTGGAGTCACAGGAGGTGCAGCGTAGGACACCATCCTTACATGGTTTCTACCCCGGGTCTGTCTCTGATAGCGTAGCCTACGGTCGATCCCGATGGCCGATGAAATGGCCTCATCAATGGTCTTAGGTTCAGGCTGACTTAACATAAGATCAGAGACCTCATCTGACAACCCTGATAAAAAACAATCTAACAGGGCAAAGGTGCCCCACCTGGCTGATACTGACCACCTTCTGAATTCAGCAGCATACTCCTCGACCGGACTCTTGCCTTGACGTAACAACTTGAGCTTCCGCTCAGAAGTCGAGGCAATGTCTGGATCGTCATAAATTATTGCCATGGCTTTAAAAAATTCATCTACAGAGGTTAGGGCTAATTCTCCAGCGGATAGACTGTACACCCAGGTCTGAGAATCGCCTGATAACAAAGTCTTAATAAATGTGACCCTTTGGGCCATAGTTCCTGAAGATCTGAGTCTCAACTCAAAGTATGATAACACTCTACTCCTAAAATTTCGGAAATCAGATCTGTGACCAGAAAATTTTTCAGGTACAGGCATACGTATGTCTGTGCTAGGAGGGGATCGCACTTCATCCACAGCCGTCTGGAGGGTTTGTAAAGACCCGGACAAAGTGTCAATTAACGCCCGGTGATTACCCAGCACTTGGTTGATGGTATCCACCGAAGTGGTAAGTGCGCCCAGACGGTCGGTGTGTGCGTCCATTTGCATTTTTGGTCTGGCGTTCTGTAACGATCGGTGTAACACAGAGAGGGTCTGATTACCGGTGATCTGCAGTATCACCGAGAATACAGATATATACCCGATTATTGATGATCTGCAGTATCACCGATAATCAGATATATCTCTAACCTCTGGACACCTGGGTAATAAGAGTATTTGGTGCAACAGTAATACTTTGAGGACTGCACCTGAGGAGCAGGTGCACAGCAGTAATACTTTGAGGACTACACCTGAGGAGCAGGTGCACAGCAGTAAGGAGTACTGCACAATAACACGTTCCTTCCGCAAGCCTGAGACTCTCCCGAGGGAGGGGTCAGGCTAGGAGTAGGAAGGACAGAGTGTGAGTGACACCAAGGAAGGATGTCACCCACAGGTCTGTGAGCTATCTCTTGACTGAGGAGATAGCTCTCAAGGTCGGGCAAGCCGGGTCGGCAACAGACAGACAGATCAGGGACAGAGACAGGAGACAGATGCGGAATCCTAAGACAAGCAGAGTTTGGCAACAGAGTATCAGCACCCAGTATATATACACAAGCGCTCTCCAGCGCCTCCCCTAAGTGCTGGACCAATGAAACCTGATAGAATTGTCAGCTGATCGGCTAGATCAGTTGACACCCTTCTGACTGTCATAAAGGCTCTGCCTCTCAGCGCGCGCGTCCTTCTGAACCTGTGTGGACTATCAGTCCCAGCCACACCAGACATGTGTTGTAATGTATCTGCTGGTTTGAACGCGGGGCCAGCCGCACCGCTGTCAGAGCATGCGGCGGTTTCCCCGCGTTCAGCCATACTGCTAGTGGTAGGCCCATGCGTGCAAACCGCCGCGTCGGGCGCGGAATCCGCCGCCTTGTTCACTGGGCATGCGGCGGTTTCTCCGCGCTCCGTCAGGCTAGTGGATGCAGGCCCATGCGCGCAAGCTGCCATGTTGAACGCGGAATCAGCTGCCTTACTCTGAGTACTCGCGGCAGCTTTTCCGCGTTTTCTCACAAGCAATAGGCATTTTGGTAACTCTGGCCCACTTCCTCAGAGTTACATTAGTTAGCTCTGTTAGATTAGTTAGTTTTGCCCCATCATGTTATGTCCACACTCATTGTTTTTGCTGCTCATTGTTTTTGCATCTAGTGATGTATGGGCAGATTTAACTAAAAGACAAATCTCTCTCTTATCGAAACTGATAAGAACCACAGGCCGATTCCCGATTAATTTCATGCTGAAATCGGCCTTTTGTGCCACATCCGCCGCCTCGCCGCACCGACGCTGTGCCCCCCTAATGTAAATGTCACCTCGGTGCCCAGTGTAAAGTATACATTAAATGTCCTCTGCTTGTCTCGCCTGCTGGCTTCTGGGATTCCTCCTGCATACATGTGCAACCCATGCGGTTTCCTAGTAGGGGCATGTGTGTGTCGTCACACATGCGCTCTTACGAGGAAACCACGTGCAGCATGCATGTTTGGAGAGGGGAATGCACCCGGAGCAATGGAGGGTCAAGCGCAGGCCGCAGACGGGTAATATCGGTGGCATTTACATTAGGGAGGCACAATGTTCGCGGGGGTTTTGTCTCGTTTATTGATCGGCAGGAAATTGCACGCCGTTCCCGCCGCGCACCTGATTGAGCAAGTCAGCACAACATCTTGCAGCATGCGCGATCGAGAATGCAACCAATTTTCAATCCGCTATTGGACGCATTGTCGTTCGAGCACGCACTTGGCGGCATCGATTTTCCTCCAATTCGATTATAATAATCGAATTGGATGGTCGTTTGGCTGCCAAGTCGGCGGATGTATGGCTACCTTTATTCTGCATCTTCTCTCTGCCTGTCACAATTTGCTTTTCTCACCACTTGTCTCACTAGGGTCCCGATTCAGTTCACTTTTCCTCCTAAGTTTTCTCTTAGGTAATATTTTCACGTTATAAATAAAATGCCTTTTGAGCCACCAGCAAACAGGAGAATACTCTGAATAATTTAATAAGTGCTGTTTAAGAGCGCCAACATATTCGCACTCCGAGACAGAGATATAGAGCTCAGCCACTGTCTGGTGCTGATCTGAGGAAGCGGGCAGGTTCTGTGAAATGCCTTGTCTTTTTATTTGTGTCTAACAATAAATCTTAACCTCTTATCAGGAGGTAAGACTGTTCCTATTACCTCCACTCATTACATATTTTATCACAATTGGGATGCCTCCTCCCATCTTGCATTGTCTTGCTGAAACTGACTAGCATGGGAATTGGGAGTATTCATACTGGTTTCTCACTATCTCTCTTACTGTCCCTTCATACATGATTCCTGAATTGTACCCAAACTTTTTTTTGACCATACTATGTTTTAATGCGTTACAAAGTAGCCATTTCTGTGTATGAAAGTGTTTTTTATTTTTTTTACTTCCAGATAGTGAAATTCTGGGAACATGGCTTACATTCGAGAAGCATCGCAGACTATAAGATGTTTGAGAGGGACGCTTGTAGAAATATTTGAGAAGGATGTCACTGGTTTGTGCGATGAGCTGGACTCCCTTCATCTCCTATCCATGGAGGAATACTTTAATCTCCAATATGACGGAGATACTACTATGAAAACTGAAAAGATGGTAGATATTGTACTTCAGAAAGGAGAGTTTTCGTCAGAGAAATTCCTGTATCATCTCCACAACATGACCATGAGATTTCCTGCATTGTCCACACTGTCCTTTCCAAAAGGTGAGCAGAACCTGAGGAATGTGTTGGTGGGAAAGGCAAAATCTAAGATAATACCAAAGGGGCATACAAATAATGAGCCCTAACATGGGGGGGCATGGGGGGGGGAGCTAAGGGGACCTGCTCCTCTACTTAAATGCAGAGCAGTGGCAGAGGAGTGTTATACTTTACCTGTTCCATGTAGCTGCACACCATACAGCTTATCACCTGGATCCTGATGCCTGTTACATGACATGCACAGGTGGCAGCCTCAGGTGATAGGGTGCAGCCCATTGATGGAAAGGGGGCAATTACCCCAGGGCCCGACTGTTCTAGGGGCATCCCTGCACCAGGGGACCCCCAGGTGGCCTCCCCTAACTGCTCCCCATGGCCCTTTAAGTTTAGTAGTTCAACTGCCTTGATATATCTCACCTGTCTCAGCGGCTGCTCCATCCCGATCTCCATCTTCAGCTACGCTACCTGCTTCTTCTCTATGCCCGTCGCAGGTCTAGCTAATAAAATCCCTGTGTCCCTGTGTACTCCTGTCGCTGTGAGGCTGGGTCCGTGTTTTTTTGTTAGTGTGCATGTGCGCAGCATGGACAGCCTTTGGGACAGGAGGACGGGGCCAGGGAGCCGGGCGGAAGGGTGTGTGCGCGCGTAGGGCAGACTAGTGTGCGTGGCAGGCCGATGGGTGCACACGCGTGGCGGGTGGACGGATGCGCATGCGGCAGACGGGTGTGCGCACATACGCACTGACTGGCGGCGGTACGGTGGCAGGACCGAGACCTAGATCCAAACGGGCTTAGGTCAACTAGTTTACAAATAACATGCACCTGATGAAGAAGACGCAGGCAGCTGGGCTGAAGACAGAGAACGGGACATAGCAGCCGCCGGGACAGGTGAGAGATCTCAAGGCAGCTGAACTACCAAATGGGGGCCATGGGGAGCAGTCGGGAGAGGCCACCTGGGGGTCTCGCGGCCCCATTAACTGACTTTCAAGGGGGAAACAAGTTAATTTTGCCCCAGGACCCCCCGTGTGGCTTAAAGGAACACTTAAGCCAGGAATGAAAAAATCAGTTTTACTTTCCTGGGGCTTCTACCAGCCCCCTGCAGCCGTCCCGTGCCCTTGCAGTCACTCACGGAGCCTCCGGTCCCCCGCCGCCATCTAGTTTTGTTTTCGCTGACAGGCCCTGACAGGGAGTTGGCAGGCTTTCTGTGCCTGCACAGGCCTTGCCACGCGTATCCTTCTTCATGTTCCCATCCTCAATAGCGTTCTGCACAGGGGCAGGACACTATTGTGGACAGGAACACAAAGAAAAATACGCGTGGCCAGGCCTGTTGGGGCTGTCAGTGAAAACCAAACTAGCTGGCGGCATGGGACCGGAGGCACGGGACGGCTGGAGGGGACTGGTAAAAGCCCCAGTAAAGTAAAACTGATTTTTTATTCCTGGCTTAAAGAAAATCTGTACAGAAATAAAATTCCCCTTAGGGGGTACTCAGCTCAGTAGGTGGAAGCCTCTGGACCCTATTGAGGCTTCCCCCGTCCTCCTGTGTCCCAGGGCAGTCTCACTGCAGCCCACGGAACGCACAGGCGACAATTTATTGGCCTGTGCAATATTTACCTTTTCTGGCTCCGGCGGGGGCGCTGTTGCGGCTCTTCTGACGGAGATAGGTGTAAATTGCTGATCTCCGTTGGAACCGCTCTACTGTGCAGGCGCAGGAGACTTGCGCCTGCGCAGTAGAGCGGCCTGGCGGAGATCGGCTATTTTCGCCTATCTCCGTGGGAAGAGCGGATACTGCGCCTGTGCTGGAGCCAAGGAGGTAAATATTTACATCGTCGCCGCTCCGGGAGGATTTTCGCCGCCGCCGTGGGACGGAGGAGGATGGGGGAAGCCTCAAAATGATCCGGAGGCTTCCCCCGCCCGAGTACCCCCAGGGGAGTTTTTTTCATTACAGATTTTCTTTAAGTGTTCCTTTAAACCGGCTCTGATAGGCTGCACTGAAGAGGAGGAGGACCAGTCCTATAGTCAAATGCAAGTAAAATTGAATGCCACGCTTCTGCTGTGTCTAATCCGAGGGGAAGGGGGAGTGGGGGGCTGGAAGCTACCTTATACCATGGTTTGGGGGAGGGGAGTGGCTTTTGGGGGAGGGGGGTTGTTGGCTGGCAGATTTTTTCTATGGGGCCCTGCAATTTATAGTTATACCCCTGACCTTTGGTGATCTATTTTACCTTCTTTGAACATACATCACCACATATACTGTAGCAATATGTAAATTGCAAACATTTTGATAAATTACATTTATGTGACATGCACAAACATTTATTTTTTTACTGAATAGTCAAAATTATCTACTGAGCATGCTCAAGGCATTACAGCATGCATGTGCTCCTGTCTCATGGTCTGTTCACAGAGCCTTGAAATTAATTACTAAGTCACCTGGGTCAAGGGTCATTGACTTATAAAGTCGTAGCCACTAACAGAACCTCTTACAAGAGAACGGAACCTCTTGGGAGTAATCAGAAAGTGCAGGAAGGCTGTGCAAACACATCTGTTACTAGCCTCATTTCATCTCTGATGTTTCAGTCGGGTGTCCTTTAACCACTTTACCCCCAGCGGTGCGGATATCTCCGTCCCCTTTTCCATTCTTTCACCCTCAGGGACGGAGATATCCGCACCTCCTGCCGCTGCCTGCGCTTCCGCTCGCTCGTGTGCGTGCTCCCGCTCTCATGCACGCCGCCGCCCGCTCGCCCGGAGATCAATGAACGGGAAAAACCGTTCCCGTTCGTTGATCTAAGCACCCACAATGATCGGCTGCTTCTATGAGAAGCAGCGATCATTGTGAAAAAAAAAAGTTTCCCAGCCTCATAACACTTACTGCAGGCGTACTTCATGTACGCTTGCAGGTCGCATAAACAAAAAGTTACTGTGGCCATCTTGTGGCCAAATAGTAAAGCTACACCCTAAAGCATTTTTCATACACTAAAAGTTAACTCATTACCTCCCACACTCCCCCCTTTTTTTTCTTGTAATAAAAAAAATTTACAATAACAAAATACATAAATAGTTACCTTAGGGACTGAACTTTTTAAATATTTATGTCAAGAGGGTATAACACTGTTACTTTATAAACCATGGGATTGTGTAACGAGTGGTGTCAACACTCAGAGAGAATCTGATTATTGGTGATCTGCAGTATCACCAGTAATACAGATATATACCCGATTATGGATGATCTGCAGAATCACCAATAATCCGAATATGACTAACCTCTGGACACCTATATAGTGTGAGTGTTTGGTGCAACAGTAATGACTTTGAGTGGGACCACCCGAGGAGCAGGTGGTCCTCGGCAGTATGAGAAATACCTCCCTCTGGGAAGTGCAAAGACCTTCCAACAGCCTGAGACTTCCAAAGGGGTGGAGCCCCAGGCTGAATAGCAGGAAGGCCCTGTGGCTAAGTGACCCCTAAAGGTGGGCGTCACTAGCAGGACTGGAGACTAATCTCTCAATGGAGAGGTATAGCTTGTAAGGTCGGGCAGGCCAGGTCGGCAACACACGGGCAGATAAGGTACAGAGACAGAAGGCTGATTCGATAACCAGGGGCAGGCAGGGTTGGCAACAGGTAGTCAGATATGTGTAGTTACCGAATCAGAAAGCAGAGGGATAGTCAGGAATGCAATAGGTCATAACAGATATCAAACAATGCCTAGTCTTGTGTGTGAGGTCCGTGGTCTCAACACCCTGGAACTAGTCTGAAGTATAACACAATGATAACACAGTTTCCCTAGTCTTGGGTGCGAGGTCTGTGGTCTCAACACCCTGGAACTAGTCTGAAGTATAACACAATGATAACACAGTTCCCCTAGTCTTGGGTGTGAGGTCCGTGGTCTCAACACCCTGGAACTAGTCTGAAGAATAACACAATAGTAATACAGAAGTAATCTGGCTCAGTGTGAATTCCCAGGTCCTCCTGGTTCTAACACACTGTGGGATCTGACTATGGTCTGAGTGCTTTCACGTAAGTGTTCGCAACGGCAGACAACTTGAGACTGACCAGCAGTAACTATATATAGAGCGGCGCTCCCCGGCGCCACCCACCGCTGATCAGCCAATAGCCACTTGCTCTGCGATCAGCTGACCAACCTGGTCAACTGATCCCTCCTCGTTTGTCATAAAGGTTCTGCCTCTCAGCGCGCGCGCGCATATTCCTCAATCTGTGTGCACTAACAGACCCAGCCACATCAGACGCACGCTGCTGCGTGCAAACCGCCGAGCCGGACGCGGAACCAGCCGCCTTGCCGCCAGTCCGCGCGGCGGATTTTCCGCGATCTATTACAGCTTGTAATTAGGGATGGGCGCAAAACTGAAAAACATGCACCTTTATTTCCAAATAAAATATTGGTGCCAAACATTGTGATAGGGACATAATTTAAACGGTTTTATAACTGGGACAAATGGGCAAATACATTTCATGGGATTTAATTACAGTAGCATGAATTATTTAAAAACTATAATGGCTGAAAACTGAAAAATAATGATTTTTTTCCCACATTTAGAATAAAATAATTATTGGCATAATGTCCCACCTAAAGAAAGCCTAATTGGTGGCAAAAAAAAACAAGATATAGTTCATTTCAGTGCGATAAGTAATAAGAAAGTTATAGATGAATTGAATGGAAGGAGTGCTGAAAGCTGAAAATTGCTCTGGTGCTCAAGGGGTAAAACCCCTCAGTTGTGAAGTGGTTAAAGGGAACCCGAGGTGAGATAGATAGGGAGGCTGCCATATTCAGCTATTTGTAAACAATGACAGATGCCTGGCAGGCCTGTTGTTCTTTTGGCATAAGTAGTGTCTGAGTCAAAACCCTGGAACAAGCAATTAGTAAAACCTGAGTCAGAGTACCTGATCTGCTGCATGCTTTTTCAGGGTTTATGGCTAAAAGTATTAGAGACACAGGACCAGGAGGATTGCCAGGCAACTGGTATTGTTTAAAAGGAAATAAATATAGCAGCCTCCAAACCCCTCTCACCTCGGGTTCCCTTTAACACCAGGCTCTATGAAACTGTCACAAAATGTATAAACAAATCTTTAAAAAAATCACATAAAAACTAGGGGTTCACATACATAGTGTATATAATGCAAATTTTCCAGTCAACTCACATAAAGTGTGTGTGCGTGCGTGCGTGCGTGTGTGTGTGTGTGTGTGTGTGTGTGTGCGTGTCACTCAAGAGTGCCTAGATCTGATGGCCCCATAAACATTTTGCTATGTCTCTAGCTATGCCTCTTTTAGGAGAGTTTGAGTAGAGTATAACCTAGCGCCAACTTGAGAGGCTTGCACTCCACATTAGAGATGGCCACGGGTGGACAGTTACCAGCACACTAAAATGTGCTTTTGCATTCCTGTCGGCAACACATGGCGTGTTCGACCAGCCCCCCCATACATCATTATGGAGCCAAACTTTGACCTCTCACCCCAGAATCAGCAGGCACATGGCAGCCAATCAGCTATCACACCCTCCTGGACCACCCACCCATAAAGACACCAGCATGGCAGCCATTTTACGGTCTGCATTTGGCTGCTGTGCTAGGCAGATCAGGGAGAGCTCTGCTACTAATCGGGATAGCAGTAGTTAGGCCTCTGCGCTGTTTCCCCAGTGAAGTTTCTTGCTGCTAGTACAGCGTCCTGAACACCCAAGAGCCCTTATAAGGGCTGGACATTGGTTTTCTTGCTATTGTTATATTGCAGCTGTGTATCTTCTGACTGTCCAGTGCACTGACTTTAGCTGTTGGACACAGGTGTGCACACTGCTGCTAGTGGTACAGTACCTTGCATAATAGCCCTCATAAGTGCAGTTTTTCTTGCTATTGTTATACTGCAGTCCTCGGTGTCCAGTGCACACGTTAGCCATTTGAGACCGGTCTGCTGGTCCTAGTAGTGCACTGACTAGATAACCCAATAATCCTTCACCACCACTACTGGCATCATCTATTATCCACTACTGTCCCCTGTATAGGGCCTATATATATAACGAAGGGAGGCGCCGAGGGACGGACCTAAGAAGACGTCAGATAGGTAAGATTAACCCCCCCGCCCACCCCGCACAGGTGATTTGATTTAACAGGATGAAATCCGAATAACAACTATCCGGATTTCATCCAAGATTGGATTTGAGTATCTCTATCCCCGTAATGTGTACCTGCTTTCTAGTAGTGTCTTTTAGAATTCCATTGTCACCTCTTGAGTAATCTTTGGAAGGTGCTATTATATTCCCAACAGCTGGAGGTATTCTGCTCGACCTTCCCTCCTAGCCTCTCCACATGATCTATGTGTGGGGAAAGGGAGACACGGGTTGTCTTGCCTGGGGCAGCAAATAACCTTTAGCGTTTTCCTGACAGTGGTGAATTATTAATCTATTAGTATTTAGCCATTCAGAAAACACACTGTTGCGAACACATCTCTTTAATTACTGACTCGTATCAATGATGCAGGTCTCGTGGCAAGTTACATACAGGTTAGACACCCAGTATGCATAATCAGCCCCAGAACCTGCACAACCTAAGCTAGGTACACACTGAAAGATAGATGATTGGTCACTGTAAAATGACTGATGAGCGATTGTTTCACAATTCATCTTTCAAGATATTCACGTTCATTTCAGGCGATATTTGACCTCCGTGTGTACGAGGCTTATTAACCTCTTGACGACCAGCTAACGCCGATCGGCGTAAACTGGTCGTCTGCGGGTTACCATGGAAACGGCCGCTCGGTCGAGCGGCCTTTCCATGTCAGTTCACGGAGGGTGTCTCCGTGAACAGCCGGAGAGCCGCCGATCGCGGCTCTCCGGCAAAATGTAAACACGCGGGGAAGAAATCCCCGCTGTTTACATCATACGGCGCTGCTGCGCAGCAGCGCCGTAAGGCAGATCGGCAATCCCCGGCCTCTCATTGGCCGGGTATCGCCGGCATCTGATAGGCGGAAGCCTATCCTTCAATGCGCAGGACGGAACTCTGTCCTGCGCATTACGGAGAGAGGGAGGGAGGTAAGGAGGCAGAGGGCGGAAATGGCTGCGGAGGGGGGCTTTGAGGAGCCCCCCCCCCGCAAAACGCAGATGGCCGGCGGCGATCAGACCCCCCCGGCAGGACATCCCCCTAGTGGGGAAAAAAGGGGGGGAAGTCTGATCGCCCTGGCATAATACTGATCTGTGCTGCGGGCTGGAGAGCCCACGCAGCACAGATCAGCCAATACAGCCCTGGTCGGCAAGTGGTTAAAGAACAACTGTGACATTGCAAAAGAAAAAAAGGAGGGAAGGCTTTGAATCCCTTAGAGCAGAGTTCCCCAACCCTGTCTTCATGGCCCACCAACAGTACATGTCTTGCAAGAAACCACAAACATGAATAGGTGGGGTAATTAGTGTTAACTACATCTGTGGATTTATACAAAACATGCACTGTTGGTGGGTCTAGAGGACAGGGTTGGGGAACACTGAGCCTTCCTGTTCCTCTCTATGCCCCCTCGTTCCACCCTCAGGGCCCCATTTTATCCTTTGACTTTAATGACAAAGAGACTTTCTGGTCTCCTCAGAAGGCCAAGGAAGTACTTGGATCTCCGAGTACTTACAGAGTTGCATGGCTCTGTACTGCACACACGTGAATGTGGGCCCGAGTGTCGCAGTACGGACCCACTCATCTTTGGAAGTACTCAGAGACCTGAGAATCTCCGTGGAGACCTGAAGATGCAGTCAGTGGGAGATTTTTGAATGGGGGCCCGGTGGTGCAACAACGGGATGGAGAGAGGAATGGGAAACCAGAGTCTTCCCTCCTTTTAGGTGAGTAGTTTTTTTGTTTTACAAACAAGTTACAGCTGTCCTTTAAGGTATTTCAATATTTAAAGGAATGATTTGGCAACCCTCTTGGTTTCAACAGACATCTGTTAAAAAATAATAATAATACTGGGACTACTAGCTCTGTACAGCCCTATTTAATACAATACTTCCTAATCATCCTAATCAATCATCTAATCTACTAAAATGTTAAAAATGTTGTACTATGTATTACTATGCAGCTTAATGTTTATTTAAAATATGTATAATTTGTTAAGCAGCTTTGTTGACATTTATATTTCTTTTCCCTTCACAGACAAGACATTTGATTTCCAGGAACTTCTAGAACAGTTGGATATGAAGAACCACTGGCCTTCAAAAGTGACTTTGAGTGACATCCTGAGTATTGGGGCAGAAAAAATGACAGAACTTGAGCCGCGTACTGCTAAAGACCTTCCTTGGCACTTCTTGAAGAACCTGATGGCTCTAAACAGAATCTCCCGAGATACTCAACTCCAAAGAGACTCTGTTAGTCAAGAATTAAATGACGATGAAATGTTTGATTTGTTTAAAATTGATAACTACAGATCAGAGAGTTTTAACCCCCTGGATATCCTGTGTGTCCTCCTGCATTGCTCAGACAGTTTTCTACAACAAGAGATTGTGACCAAAATGGCCATGTGTCAATTTGCTGTCCCTCTGCTGCTTCCTGCTGGTGATGGGTCACATTGCACACTCATGTTGTGGGCAATCAGAGACATTGTGAAGAAGTGGAGGCCCCAGTCTTTAGCAGACAGTAAAGGTTTCAGAGAAGAAAATGTGTCTAACATTCCCATGCCAATCTTCTCCTTTGTTCGAATGGGAGAAAATAAATTATCTAAATCTAAATTTCTGAATCAAGTCCTTAATCCAGCTCAGCTACACAATGACTTCTTCATACATGACAATATGGATGGAGGTAATATCGAGAGAAGAATATCTGATGGACTTGTGGAAATGTCTTGGTATTTTCCTTGTGGGAGTTCTGATCTGTTCCCGGAACCCATCACAGTGACCAACTTACGTGGAGACCTGGAGTCCAACTGGGACCAGTTCATATTTCTAACCCGAGTCTCATGTGTTGTATTCATATTTGTTGAGAACATTTGTGAGAGGCAGTACAACCTCCTGTCAACTTGCAGTACCACCAGCACCCAATATTACTTCATTGTCACTCCTGGTCCCGGTAAGAACATCAACCCAGAAACTCAAGAATTTCTGAAGCATCTTATGGAAATGTTAAAGATTAACAAAAGTCAGATTCTTGTGAAAGGGAAACACTTAAATGATGCTGAATTTGTGAGAAAGATACAGAACATACTTGAAAGCTTATTGAGTACAGAGCCTAAACAAGTGGCATTGGGAGGTATAAAAGAACAAACATATGGGCTCCAGATTGATGTAGATGAGAACTTCCCAGAATGTCAGAAAGCAAGAGCATACGCTTGTAATATTACCGCCAACATAACAAATGTGGAAGAATATAAGAAAGGAGTGATGAAACTGCAGGGGGACCTCTGGAAGCAACTGGCTAAAGTAGAAAAAGAACTTTGTAGAATGACAAAACAAGAAGGTAAAGAGACTCAACTATATGAATCCGAGTTGAAACAGCAACGCATTTCACTTCACAAGGCACAGCATGAGCATGATTTGCCAGATGCCATAATGATGTTTATTATTGCCATTACTCATTTGTCTCAGGCAGAAAAACAATATTTTTTAAAGTGGATGAAACTGGAACTTGACGTCATTGCTAGGAAGAATTTGTCTACCTTGCAGGCCGAATACAAAGAAAGGTGCAGAAGCAAGTCAAACAATCCGGATGAGCTCAAGCAGGTAGACCAAAAAATCTCTGACAGCTCCTTAGGGATTGAACATTTCCTTCGAGAGCTGGGGCAGTTTTATGAGGCTGAATGTTCCATGGTTAAAGAAGACATTATTACAATGGAAAGAGTACAGTTTAAAGGACTGCCAGATATAGCTGCTGATCTTCTGTTAGATGGATTTCCATTGGAGTTGATAGATGGAGATGCCTCCAATATTCCCCTCAAGTGGATAACTGATGTTCTTACTGAGCTGGATGTCAAGATTGGAGGAAAAAGTAAGATAAAAGTAATAACGGTGCTGGGGGTGCAGAGTACAGGGAAATCCACTCTTCTGAACACCATGTTTGGTTTGCAGTTCCCGGTGGCCAGTGGAAGATGCACTCGAGGAGCCTTCATGACTCTACTTAAAGTGAACGAGAGCTTCCAAGAGAATGTGAACTGCCAGTTCATCATAGTGATTGATACAGAGGGGTTAAAAGCTCCTGAGTTGGCCTCTTTAGAAGACAGCTATGAACATGACAATGAGCTGGCCACACTAGTGGTGGGGTTAAGTGATATCACTATAGTCAACATGGCCATGGAGAACACTACAGAAATGAAGGATATCCTCCAGATTGTAGTCCATGCTTTTCTTCGGATGAAAGAAGTAGGGAAGAAGCCCAACTGTCAATTTGTACATCAGAATGTGAGTGACGTTTCTGCTCATGAAAAGAACATGAGAGACAGGAAGAAACTTCTGGAACAGCTGGATGAAATGACCAAAGTAGCAGCAAAAATGGAGAAGAAAGATGGAATCACATCTTTTAGTGACGTGATGGATTACGATTTGGAGAAACACAGCTGGTACATTCCTGGACTATGGCAAGGGGTCCCACCAATGGCTCCAGTAAACTCTGGTTACAGCGAACATGCCCTTAAACTAAAACAATATTTGTTTGAATTCATGACATCCCAGAATTCATCGTTTACAATCACTCAATTTATTACATGGATAGAAAGCTTGTGGAGAGCCGTGAAACATGAAAAGTTCATCTTCAGTTTCAGAAACAGTCTTGTAGCTGATGCTTATAATAAGTTAGCAATGCAGTTTTCTACGTGGGAATGGGAATTTTCCAAAAAAGTCTACAACTTTACCATTAGCATAGAAAATACCATCAAGAACCAGTCACTGGAGAACCTGGATGTCGAAACATGTGCACAGTACATGAGAGACCTCCAGCAGCTAATAGCTGAGGAAGAAAACAAAATGTTGACATTGCTGGAAAAATATTATGACAGCTCTGAAAATGTTCACTTTGTAGAACGATTTCGGGAAGACTTCCGAATGAGCGTGCACTTCCTCAGGAAAGAGCTAGAAAGGAATGCTATAAACAAATGTACAAAGACTGTTTCAATCCAGAAAGGTAAATACGAGGTCCAGAATGTCCAGAATATGTATCAGAAGTTAATAGAAGAAAAAATTGATTGTCTCTTGCAAAGTCATGCAAAGGACAACTCTCAGCTAACTGATGAGATGATGCATTGGGAATTTGAGTCCATGTGGGAGAAGACACTGGCAGATCTGCAGATAAAGAGGTTAGAGAGACACAATATTGATCAAGCAGCATTACAGCAATTAAGACATGATCTCAGTAACAGAGGGTCTGCTGTGCATCAAAAATTAAAGCGTGTGCAAATTCTAAACAGGCCTGGACATCATCCATTTAAAATGGATAAAAAGTATATTGATCAATCTTGGTGGCATCACTTAAAGGACACATTTGGCTTGAACAATGACACATTTGGACCAGTAGAAAATTTTGCTGTTACACTAATAAATAGATGTGATTTGCACATCAAAGAAAGGGTGGATACAGCAGAGGATTATGATGACACCTTCTGCCAAGAATTACTACAACTGGTCAATAAAGAACTAGAAGGTGCTACTGAGCTTCATCTTTCAAAAATTTTTGAGCTGGATATCAAACTTTTTATCCTTGGAAATGCGGTTAAAATGTTTCAAAATATGCATGATCGGTTTATCAAAAATAACGACCCACTGGCTTATCTAGATAACCTAAAACCTCAGTATTTGTCAACGTTTCTTGATTTATTTCATGAGAAAGATGAATGTCAGAACAGGGCCAGACAATTCTCTGAGCGATGTCTCACGCCAGCAATTACCGATTACGTCTTTAAACATCTCGGAGAGAAAATCGTAGATGACATTTTGAGCAGTTCTGAGAGTATCATATTCAGTAGTCGAAGCTTTTTTCAGTGTCACATGTTGGAAAAGTTACTGGAGGATATGTCATTTAATAAGTACGTAAAATATATCGATTCTTTTGAGAAGTTTTCAGAAACTTGGATATTAAATTATATTTCAAAGAAATACGAGCCATCAGCAACTTTAGAAAATTTATGCCATAATATTGTATCTTCCATAATGATGGAAATCCAAGCTGTGCTACAAGATTACATATGTTTGGAAAGTCCAAATATAGTCTCCTTTTTAGAAAAATTTTGTGAAATGCTACAAAGTAAGCTAGTAATATCACAACATGAGATAAATGTCATCACCTTCCATAACTCTGCTTCAGTTCAACAGTTCTCATCTGATATTCAAGACAATCTTAAAGAAACCGAACAAAAAATCCTATCAAAACTGGCATCCTTGAATACCGAAGAGATATTGTCCAAAGTGACACTGAAGCCTCAGCAGGAGTTGCTCAGGAAGGTGATTGGGTGTGGGAAGCAATGTCCATTCTGTAAAGTTCCTTGTGAAGCTGGTGGTGGAGATCACAAGCAGCACTTTTCATCTATCCATAGATCTACAGGACTAGGAAGATATAGATGGGCAACTGATAAGACTTTGGACACTGATATATGTTCCACTCTTGTGGTATCAAACCAATGTTTTAGCTGCTCAGACACAGGAGGGAAGTGGCATCCATACAAAGAGTATCGCACATATTATCCAGACTGGGCCATTCAGCCAGACCCCAGCATTGAGTCTTCTGACTACTGGAAATACATTTTTGTGCAGTTTAATCAACAATTTGCAAATCAGTATTTAGCAAGACCAGCCAAACTTCCAAAAGACTGGAAGAAAATCACCAAAAACCAAGCCCTTGACAGCTTGAAAAAAGTTTTCAATATAAGCTAGAATCATGCCAACATTCATTCAAGAAGAACTCAACCCTGTGCCATACAATGGAGTGTAGGAGAGTAATGGCATGTTTGCCATATATACTGACGCGGAGACGAGTTTTTGGATGAAGTTGTCTATATCAATTCACTGTCATCTGCTACTTTTGGGTGATCTCGTGCAGTTATGTTGAGTGTGGAAGCCTAGTAGGTGCACTCCCAACAGCTGCGGATGCAGACAACAATGCAGTGAAGATAACTTCAGATGTCCAGCAATGGTCTGGTCTCCACTTTGATGAGTATGGCATGCACACCAACAGTCACCTCTGTCCACTGGGTGGAGTACTTTAGGAAATATATTAAATGTTAGCATATGTTACAGTAAAAGAACACCTTGCGTTACAAAGCTACCGAGACTTCCATCTTGACCTTATAAAAAATGCTGCTGGACATAGCACTGATCTTTTGCATCTAATGCCTTCTAAGTATCACTCATTGAGCAATAATGTAGATTAGGAACCCCAGAAAAACATCAGACAGTCCGATCTATATAATTGCTCCTGGGGATACAATGAGAGAGGGATCTAGCTGGTAGAGATGCTCAAATTCGAACTCTGATGAAATCTGAATAGGTGTTATTCAGATTTCATCTGGTTAATTGAAATCAGCTGTGCGGGTGGGCGATGGGGGGGGGGGGTTAAACTTACCCATCATGCGTCTTCTTCTGTCCCTCGGCGCCTCCCATGATGCGTTCCAAGTGGCGGTCACGTGATTACAAACGCTTCCTCCTTCCGGGTTGAAAGAGGAAGGGTTTGTAGTAACGTGACGCACGTGGACCGCATCGTGGGAGGTGCAGAGGGATGGACCTAAGAAGACGTATGATGGGTAAGTTTAACCCCCCCCTCGCCCACCCGCACAGCTGATTTCAATTAACTGGATGAAATCCGAATAACACCTATTCGGATTTCATCCGAGTTCGAATTTGAGCGTCTCTACTAGCTGGTGGGTTAGCATTACAGTCAAAATGGCCGGCCCATAGTTATGTTATGCAAGGTGTACTGTCTGTGTGCCTAACCCTTTAGCAGCCAACTTATCTAGAGGCTTTCATGTGCTCCAGGCCAATTTATTTTAGCACATTTTTTTTATTTCTTATTTGTTACATTTGTTTGCTACTAAATATTACTGCTGTAATATGTATTTATGGCCACTTGTCACTAGGGGGCAGTGTGAGATAATAACAGATGACTTCTGCTTTCATTTTCTTTATTTTCTGCTAGCAGGGAGAGAGATCAAAGCATTCCAAGAATTTACAGCACAGCGAGTTCTGCTGACTGAGGTCAAATCAGATAACGCTATTGCAGCTGCTACTGGGTTAAAATGAGAATGAATAATGCAACATACCTTCAATACAGATGTTAGTCTCATTTTAACATATTGGCATGCAGCCTCCAATATGTAAAGTACCAGTATGCTGTTAGTCTGTCATTGTTCTGATAGTTATTTAGCTGCTGATAGTTATTTAGCTGATAGTTATTTAGCTCCATTTCGTACATTATAAGCTGCTGCTCTGTGCCTATACTAATAGTAATCTAGCTACAGTGTGTGCTGTTGTTTTCGTTCTTTTTTACTCCAGTACTGTATATACGCTAAAAGGTTCTGCTCTATACCTATCCTGATAGTGATCTAGCTGCAGTGTGTGCTAATGTCTTCTACCCCAGTACGTACAATAAATGCTGTTACCCTGTGCTTCTACAGGTTGTAAACTACCTGCAATCTATGCTGATCTCTGCTATCTCCAGTAATAAAAGCTGTTACTATACTGACAGTCAACTAACTGATCATTGCTTAAAAAAGTGTCTATATATCTATATATATATATAAAATCGGATGTATGTATGTATGTGTGTATGTATGTATGTATGTATGTGCCGCGATCACTCGAAAACGCTATGACCGATTTGAACGAAACCTGGTATACAGATCCCTTACTACCTGGGATGATATGTTCTGGGGGTCTCGTGTCCCCCCTGCACACCTGGGTGGAGCTACAAACAACAAATCAGATTCCACCCATTTATGTCAATGGAAAAAATGTAAAAGGCTGCGATTCTCACAGTAATCAAGCCAGAGTCCCCAATCTTGGCACAAATATAAACTTGGTGACCAAGTTTACAAACCCAGGAAAAGTGGGCAGAGCATAAAGCAGCCAATCAAATTTCAGCCATTCATTTTGAATGGGAAAATGTAAACTGCAGCCATTCTTAGACTGTTAATTGCAGGGTTCTCAAACTTGGCACACTTGGTCACTGGGTGAATGCGATTAAGATTCAGGAAAGTGGGTGGAGCCTACAACAGCCAATCAAAATTCACCTATTGATTTTCACGGGGAATATTAAGTCTGCTGCCATTTTTACCCTGTTTATGGCAGAGGCTTCAAACTTGCACCAGTCAGTCATTGGATGACTGGGGTTCAAATTCACCAAAAGGGGAGGAGCCACAAACAGCCAATCAGATTTCCTTGCTGGACGAACTGCTTCCACTTACACAATTTTGATGCCAGGAACCCGAAAGCTCACAAACTTGGTCATTGAGTTAGTGGCCCATATGCAATTCATTTTTTCTCCTGAGTTTTATCCTAGGAGATAATTTTTCATCTTCCAATTAAAATAACTTTTCAGCACTCTGCAATTGAAAAAGTAGCAAGAAGTAGGTGAAAAAGTACTTCCAACGTTATTGCCCATTGTAAAATATTCCCTCACCCCGATTTACATTCTGACATTTATGACGGGTGTTTATCTTTAGTGCTGGCAGGGTGCATCGCTGAGGAATGGTTGTGTGTTCTGAGCTGAATATAAAAAAAACACCTGAGCCCATGTGCAATTCACTTTTTCTCCTAAGATTTCTCCTAGGAGATAATTTTCATCTTCTCTTTAAAATAAATTTTCAGCATTTTACAATTGAAAAAGTACCAAAAACGTGGTGAAAAAGTCATATTAAAATTATTTTGAGTATTTTTTTGGTTGTTTAAAATGCATTTTATAACGAGGCCTGAAAATATCGCCTAGGAGAAAACTCAGGAGAAAAAGTGAATTGCATATGGATATGGGCCCTCATCTCCCAGAATGCACCAGGAAAAGAAGGGTTCATATCTAATCAGCCTAGACATCACTGAGAGGGCAGGGCTACACACTAATTTACAGCAATAGCTATAGGAATAGTTTCTGATGCTGAAACCAGGAAAATTACCGTGCACGAGCGCGATCGGCCGCGGGAGCGCGCGGACGCGCACATGGCCTCCTGGGCATAGCTAGTACATCCAGGAGGCCAAAGTAGTTAAATAACATGTATTATGCAAACAGCATAACAAATGTTATACAAGCAATTTGTGCATTGTGCTTAAAGAGATCCCGAGGTGGGGTTCTGACAATGCTATCCACATACAGAGGCTGGGTCTGCTTATATTGCCCAGCCTCTGTTGCTATCCAGATCCCCCCTAAGCCCCCCTGCGCTCTGCTATCCCCGATAAATCACAGCCGCGCTGCCGACACGCAGCATGTCGCAACGGGCTGTGTTTACCTCTGTACTGTCAGTCTGCCGCTCCCCTCGCCTCCTGCATAGCTCCGGTCCCCACCCACGTCCCTTCCCTCCCCGCTGATTGGAGGGAAGGGACGTGGGCGGGGACCGGAGCTATGCAGGAGGCGGGGGGGGGGGGGAGCGACAGTACATAGGTAAACACAGCCCGCTGTGACACGCTGCGTGTCGGCAGCGTGGCTGTGATTTATGGGGGATAGCAGAGCGCAGGGGAAACTTAGGGGGGATCTGGATAGCAACAGAGGCTGGGCAATATAAGCAGACCCAGCCTCTGTATGTGGATAGCATTGTCAGAACCCCACCTCGGGTTCTCTTTAAGGGCCGGTTCACACTAGAATGGATGCAGAGCGGAAACGGTTAACGCATCTGCAAGGCCGTTTTGCATTCACTTGCAACACTTTTACCAGTGTGCCCCGTGTCCCATCGTCCGCCATCTGCTGCTGCGTTGATCGCATCGCCACTCCTGCCACTCCTGTCACACCTGTCCCGCCATTGCTGTTCAGTCCATTTAAGCAGTTCAGAGGCCAGCTGAAACATGAGGCTCTCCATAGGCTGCAGCAGGCCAATTCTCCCCAGCAACAGGGAGAATTTCTATTGGTCCAACATGAACCTATGAGAATTCTCCCTGTTGTGAGGATTCCCATTGGTCTTTTACAGCCCAATGGAGATCCCCATGCTAATACCTGCCACCAGGCTGTGTAGGAAGGACATGTGAGTATGATGTCATGGCGTCGATCGAAGCGGGTAAAGCAGACATAGTGAAAAGCCCAGTGAGAAAAGACAGTTTCCATTCTTATAGGCTTTGATTGGATACATTTTCCCGTCTGGTCCAGGAAAATGTGCCAAGGTGGGACTCTGTGTTCCGCAGCAAGAGGATCCGTGTTTAACAAATAGAAGCAGATCCTATCTTTAACATAGCATCCTCCTTCCTGCGTTTAACCAAAGCTTAAAAAACATACCAGTGTGAACCGACCCTAAGTATATAACGCAAGTTATGTAAAATATTTAACATGCAATACATGGTTTTATCTGCACGTGTGAATTTGAACTGATATTTATTGAACACACCCCTATTGGAGGTACACCGCTTTTTGCGAACCAAGCCAATCTGCAAGAATGTCAAACATATCATGGAACGCAACATGTGTACTCTTTGCGATTTTTTTGTGCTGCACTGTACTGCCCTACAGAAGGACAAATATGGAACAGAGCGACTTTGACACACCCTGCTTGCCACCTCCTGGATTATACATAGTTTCAAGCATAACTCCTTCCTTACGACTATTGCTCTGAACACTCGAATCTAAAAATTTTGAATGATCATAGCTCTTTCATAAAACACTCTGTCAGCGCATAAGTATGGTTTTTCAGCAGTTCTGCATTACGACTCCCCAGAGGTTGAAAATGGTACAACCATCAATCCACTGCCCCCAATACATGCATCCACATCATAAGGATGTATTAAAAATGCAGTTGACTTGCACAGGTCGTTTGTCAACCACAGCAGTTATTATTACTTAGTATTTATATAGCGACAGCATCTCCCGCAGCGATGTGCAGAGTATATTGTCGTCACTTACTGTAACTGTCCCTCAGAGGGGCTCGCAATCTAATCCCTACCATAGTCATCTGTCTACGTAAGTATAGTGTAGTGTTTGTATTGTAGTCTAGGGCCAATTTAGGGGGAAGCCAAATAACTTATCTGTATGTTTTTGGGAAGTGGGAGAAAACCAGAGTTCCCAGAGGAAACCCACATAGACACGGGGAGGACATACTAACTATGTGCAGATAGTCTCCTGGCTGGGATTAGAACTAGGCTGCAAGTGCTGAACCACGCTAGAGCTGCTAGGACTTGAAAGTACCGTATTTTTCGAACTATAAGACACACTTTTTCTCTCCCAAAAGTGGGGGGAAAATATCAGTGCGTCTTATAGTCCAAATGCTACATTTTTGGTCCTGCACCTCCCTTGCCTTGTTCTCTATCCCGTGTCTACATGCCCCCCTGTGCCCCAGTGACTGTATGTCTCCCTGTGTTGCAGTGTCTGTGTGTCCCAGTATCTGAGTATCTGTGTCCCTGATGTTTGCGTGTCCCCGGGTGTCCAGATATATCAAACACATACTTGCAGCTGCCACTTGTTCCCTGTGTCTCAAATACACGGTGTTTGCATGTCCCCGGGCGTCCCGATATCTTAAACACATATTTGCAGCTGCCTCTTGCTCAACAGGCTTTCCCCGGTTTACCTTCATTGAAGCTTTGATTATCGCGGTGTCCCCCGGTATCGCCGCACTTTGTATCGATCAGGAAGTCCTGGGCGTCCGTGCAGACAAATGCACCAATCAGGCGGCGGCACTAGCCTTAACTGCCAATCACGCTGCGCACTGCTCAAGTGATGTCTCGAAGGCGGGGCCACCTCTCCGTCATTGGGGCCAATCACAGCGCTCCCCGACTGATTGGTGCATTTGTCTGCACGGACGCCCGGGACTTCCTGATTGATACAAACTTCGGCTGTACCGGGGGACACCGCGATGATCAAAGCTTCAAGGGAGGTAAACTAGACAGCCTGATGAGCAAGTGGCAGCTGCAAGTATGTGTAATCGGAACACCCGGGGACACGCAAACCCAGTGTATTTGGGAGACGTGGACAGCCTGATGATGAACAATTGGCAGCTGCAAGTATGTGTTTGATACATTCGGACACGCAAACACAGTGTATTTGGGAGACGTGGACAGCCTGATGATGAACAAGTGGCAGCTGCAAGTATGTGTTTAAGACACCAGGACAACAGACACCAGGGGCATGGAATACATGCAGACACACAGACACTGGGACATAGGGGACACAAAGACACTGGTACAGGCGGACATAGGGGACATGCAGACACTGGTACAAGGGGACCTGTAGACAGGGGGACACATGGATAGCAAAATCTGGGACAATGGGGATAGAAGACACTGGGCATGGAGGAAAAAGGGGACAGAGGAAGGAGGACAGAGCACAGGGCATCAGACACCAGGACAGAGGACATGAAGAGAAAAGGGTAAAGAGGCCACAGAGACACCAGTGGACACGGGGCAGAGGACACAAGGGGGACAGAAAAACATAGGAGAACACAGGGGGGCACAAGAAGTATAAGAAAGACATAATTGGGGAAAAGGTCCATAAGACGCTCCTGCACCATGTACGCACCAGGTTTATTATATTATTTTTTTCCCCTGGGTTTTGTCCTCTATACCTACGTGCGTCTTATAGTCCAAAAAATACAGTAATCAGCACAGAACTGAAAATGAACAATTCTCACCTTGCTAACTGCCATTATACTTAGATACGGTCCTTAACTTGTAATATATATACTGTTTGTCCTTGTATTGCTTTTGTTTGTGTTTGTAAAAGAGGAACTCCAGTGAAAATATTGTAATTAACAAAAGTGCTTAATTTTTACAATAATTATGTATAAATGATTTAGTCAGTGCTTACCCATTGTAAAATCTTTCCTCTCCCTAATTTACATTCTGACCTTCATCATATGGGGCCATTTTTACTGCTGGCAGGTGATGTCAGTGGAAGTAGCTGCTGCTTTCTTTTTTGGCTGTTGAAAACAGCTGTTATTTCTCTCAATGCAACAAGGCTCCCACAGTGTGATGTCAGCACCATGGTCCCGCCATCACACTGTGGGAGGGGTTTCAACACAATATCAGCCATACAGAGCCCCCTGATCATCCATTTGAGAAAAGGAAAGATTTCTCATGGGAAAGGGGGTATCAGCTACTGATTGGGATGAAGTTCAATTCTTGCTCACGGTTTCTCTTTAACTACTTTGGCCTCCTGGACGTACTAGCTACGCCCAGGAGGCCATGTGCGCGTCCGTGTTCTCCCACAGCCGATCGCGCGCGTGCACGCATGCTCCCGGCCCGCAGTTCGTAAGCCAGGGAATCAGTGAATCGGGCTATGGTGCCCGATCACTGATTCCTCTCCCCCGCAGAAAAAGCGACAGCTTCTCTCAGAAGCTTCGCTTTTTCTGGCTGTTGCCTCCCCCATGCGTCTCTCTAAGCGTATGTTACGCTTAGAGTGACGTCATGTAAACAAAATCATGGCCGCCATCTTGTGGCCAAAAAGTAAAACTACAACTAAAAGTAAAAAAAATAAAATTCAACACACATTTACATTATAAAAACTACTGTTTCCGTCCCACCCTCCCAAAAATACCCAAATAAAATGTTTAATATAAAAAAAAAAAACATTACAATGATAAAAAAACAACAACATGTAAATATTTACCTAAGGGTCTAAACTTTTTAAATATCAATGTAAAGATGAAATATTTCCATATTTTTTTTATTTTAAACTTGTAAATAGTGATAGATGCAAAACGGAAAAAATGCACCTATATTTCCAAATAAAATATTGTCGCCATACATTGTGATAGGGACATAATTTTAACGGTGTAATAACCGGGACATATGGGCAAATACAATGCATGAGTTTTAATTATGGAGGCATGTATTATTTTAAAACTATAATGGCCGAGAAATAATGCATTTTTTCCATTTTTTTCTTATTCTTCCTGTTAAAATGCATTTGCAGTAAAGTGGCTCTTAGCAAAATGTACCACCCAAAGAAAGCCTAATTGGTGGCGGAAAAAAACAGATATAGATCAGTTCATTGTGATAAGTAGTGATAAAGTTATAGGCTAATGAATGGGAGGTGAACATTGCTCGGATGCATAAAGTGAAAATGACTGAAGGCTGAAGTGGTTAAGCAACTGCCAAGACAAATTCCTTGTAAGTACAAACTTACTTGGTGAAATAAATTGATTCTGATAAATTGATTCTGATTCTACCCCATTTCATAGAGCATCTACTGTATCGTATAGTTCAGCGCAGCGGTTGACCCATAGGGATGAGTGAGAGAGAATTGAAAGTCTGATCTTTTGGGTCAATTTTGTTTGTGAACATTTAGTTGAGATTGTCCCTAAGATTCTCTATGTGGATGCTTTCTCGCTGAAATATGGTGAAAGCAGCACCGAGGTGGGCCGATATTCAATGGAAGCCTGGAATAGGCATAGGGATGGCAGCATGGAGTTAGACTGTACATCTTGGCTGAAGAGACGAGTGAGGATGATGTGTCGCTTGCTAGAAGCCAGTAATGTTTTACTAGATTTCCTCTAGATTGTAAGCTCCGAAGGGCAGGGACTTCCTGCTAGTGTTTCTTATTCTGCTGTAATTTATCATATGAACCTGTACCAGTATTGGGGATGTCTTAAGCCACACATCAACGGTGTATGCGTTTGTATTGCTGGATGTCCTGATTGTACAGAGTTTTGAACCTCTCCTGTTCATGTTCCGGAAATCAGATCGGACAAGTTGGAAATAATCGATCTGGCAGTAAATCTGCCAGAAAATCTCATCATGTGTACCAGGCATAAGGGTTCATTTATACTGAGCACGTTTCTCTGTGTTTTGTGATGGGATCCTGATTTCATGGAAATCACAAAATGCAATCATGTAATTTAAATAAGAGGCCATTTTTAATTAACGCTATTGCGGTGGATCACTATTGTGATCATAGGCATAACAAAAGCTCCCACAACCCCAAAGGGGCCCTAGAGCTTAGGGAGCCTGCTGTGTGGCAGCAGAGCATCAAAACATTAGTATCTATATATATAATAGAGTAAGTGCCTCAACCTTCAAACAAGAAGAAGAAGTAGCGCCCTGCCCCCAGGGCCGGTCCAAGCAAGAAGAAGGGGCTGGTCCAAGCAAGAAGAAGAAGTAGTGTCATATCAAACGAAGGGCAAAGAGGGATAATTTGCATATTCAGTAGCAGTGCATTGTGGGTAACCACAAATGTTCACTTAGCTGAATTATTGCAGATTTGCTTCTGTTTTATGAAGGAAAATTACACCAAACTTTGCTTTTTTTAGTAGGAGGGATTTTTTGTCTATTTTATCCCCCTATACACTCTAAATAGTTTGGGTCACCCTGAGCTGCTTGGTTACTCTGTTGTACTGGTCCAAGCCCAATCTCATACAGCCTTATCAATCCCTGCTATGTACTGATGAGAACCAAAGTTCTGAAATAGGCTGTCACATGTGGGTTTGATATGTTTGTGTAAAATTTAAAGCTATAGGCTTGCTTGGCTTACTAAGGGTGAAAAAGAATAATTTGCATATTTAGTAGTGGTTCATTGAGGGTAGTCACAAATGTTCACTTATAGCTGAATTATTGCAGTTTCTTCTGTTTTAAAGGACTTCCAAGACCAAAATCTGCCCCCACAATGTAAAAAAAGTTAACTACCTGCATGACTTTGTAAGGCACGCCGTCCGCACCCTCCGTGCCGTTCCGCCTGGTCCCCTCTGCTCAATAGCCCCCCGAAAGACTGCGACCCCACGGTCCGGGTCGGTATCTGCAGCCTGCATAAAGATGGCCGCCGGAGCTGGCCACGGCTGTGTAGCTCTAGGGCCAACCCTCCGATCCATGCTGCCTGTTACGTGGATGGGGGGGTTGGCCCTAGAGCTGCACAGCTGCAGTAGCGGCTATGCGGACTGCGCAGCCGTGGCCAGCTCCGGCGGCCATCTTTATGCAGGCTGCAGATACCGACCCGGACCGTGGGGTCGCAGCCTTTCAGGGGGCTATTGAGCAGAGGGGACCAGGTGGAACGGCACGGAGGGCGCGGACGGCGTCCTCCTTGCCTTACAAAGTCATGCAGGTAGTTAACTTTTTTTACATTTTGGGGGCAGATTTTGGCCTCGGAAGTCCTTTAAGAAGGCACATTACACCAAGCTTTGATTTTTTTAGTAGGAGGTATTTTTGGTCCCTTTTATCCACCTATACATTCCGAGTGGTTTGGGTCACCCTGAGCTGCTTGGTTACTCTGTTGTACTGGTCCAAGCCCTATCTCATAAAGCTGTATCAATCCCTGCCATGTACTGATGAGGAACAAAAGTCTGAAACAGGTTGTCACATGTGGGTTTGATATGACTGTGTAAAATTTAAAGCTATAGGCTTGCTATACACCAGTGGTTCTGGATGCTTGCTTGGCTTACTAAGGGGAAAAAGGAATTATTTGCATATTTAGTAGCAGTGCATTGTGGGTAACCACAAATGCTCACTTAAAGCTGAATAAATGCATATTTCTTTCTGTTTTAGGAAGGCAAATTACACCAAGCTTTGCTTTGTTTAGTAGGAGGTCTTTTTGGTCCCTTTTATCCTCCTATACATTAAGAGTGGTTTGGGTCACTCTGAGCTGCTTGGTTACTCTGTTGTACTGGTCCAAGCCCTATCTCATACAGCCGTATCAATCCCTGTCATGTACTGATGAGGACCAAAAGTCTGAAACAGACTGTCTGCATGTGGATTTGATATGACTGTAAAATTTAAAGCTATATGCTTGCTATACACCAGCAGCTCTGGATGCTTGCTTGGCTTACCAAGGGGGAAAAGGGGTAATTTTCTTATTTAGTAGCAGTGCATTATGGGTAAACACAAATGTTCACTTATAGCTGTATTATTGCAGATTTTCTTCTGTTTTAAAAAGTCAAATTACACCAATACAGTGGGCGGCATTGCAGGAAGTGACGACAGTGGAATGCACGATGGAATACGGTAGAGGTGAGTCATTCCCGCCCGCTGCCTCTTACTAATAGTGGCGGCTTCTACTGTGCTTAAGCAGGATGGGGGGTGCACATGGGGGACCAAGGTGAGGGGGGGGGGGTTCCTGCTGAGCATAAGCTGGAGGAGGAGGGCACATGGGGAACCCAGGTGAGGGGGGGGGGGGAGTGCACATGGGGGACCCAGGTGAGGGGGGGGGGGGGTTCCTGCTGAGCTTAAGCTGGAGGTAGAGCACACATGGGGGACTCAGTTGAGGGGGGGTTCCAACCCCCCTCCCCACCGCTGTGCCCAATACCCCCTTCTTGCCCTCTACCCTCTTATGCGGCGTATGCTACGCCGAGGGTCGGCTAGTTATTTTTTATTTATATAGCGCAAACATGTGTAGACATGTGTACCTAGCATTGGGGGTCAAGCCTCTAGTCCTGCAGAATGGGCTAGGTGCAAGTCGTCCTAAGACAATGCAAGCTTTAACCTGCCTGGCGGCCGCGGGAACGTTTTTTGCACATTTTTTTTTTATTTTTCATGTAGCTAGCCTAGCGCTAGCTACATGCTTCCCCCCTCCCTGCGGCGTCCCTCCCTGCCCTCCGATGGCCGCCGGCGCAATGGCACGTCCGGAAATCCCGCTCTGAACGGGATTTCATGGAGGGCTTCCCCCGTCGCCATGGCGACGCACGTCGTGACGTCATCGACGTCGGCGACGTCGTGACATCACAGGGGGACCCAATCCACCCCTCAGAGCTGCCTGGCACCGATTGGCCAGGCAGCGCATGGGGTCTCTGCTGGGGGGGCGCTGTATCGTAGCGGGTAGCGGCGGATCGGTGGCGGGGATCGGATAAGGCACGCAGCAAGCAAAGTGCTTGCTACGTGTTTAATAAAAATTATTCAAATCGGCCCAGCGGGGCCTGAGTGGTGACCTGACCTCCTGCGTCTCTGGACGAGCCTAGCTCGTCCAAAATGCTAGGGAGGTTAAAAATAGGACAATTAGTATCTCAGCGAGCTCCACCCCTATTGCACCTTCCTCCCAAAACAGTGGGTACTAGCCGACCCGCAGCGTAGCATACGCCGCATAAGAGGGTAGAGGGCAAGAAGGGGGTATTGGGCACAGCGGTGGGGAGGGGGGTTGGAACCCCCCCTCAACTGAGTCCCCCATGTGTGCTCTACCTCCAGCTTAAGCTCAGCAGGAACCCCCCCCCTCACCTGGATCCCCCATGTGCACTCCCCCTCCAGCTTATGCTCAGCAGGAACCCCCCCCCCCCTCACCTTGGTCCCCCATGTGCACCCCCCATCCTGCTTAAGCACAGTAGAAGCCGCCACTATTAGTAAGAGGCAGCGGGCGGGAATGACTCACCTCTACCGTATTCCATCGTGCATTCCACTGTCGTCACTTCCTGCAATGCCGCCCACTGTATTGGTGTAATTTGACTTTTTAAAACAGAAGAAAATCTGCAATAATACAGCTATAAGTGAACATTTGTGTTTACCCATAATGCACTGCTACTAAATATGAAAATTACCCCTTTTCCCCCTTGGTAAGCCAAGCAAGCATCCAGAGCTGCTGGTGTATAGCAAGCATATAGCTTTAAATTTTACAGTCATATCAAATCCACATGCAGACAGTCTGTTTCAGACTTTTGGTCCTCATCAGTACATGACAGGGATT
Organism: Hyperolius riggenbachi; assembly: GCF_040937935.1. Taxonomy (NCBI): domain Eukaryota; kingdom Metazoa; phylum Chordata; class Amphibia; order Anura; family Hyperoliidae; genus Hyperolius; species Hyperolius riggenbachi. Next base: position 40,973,686 of record NC_090652.1, read on the forward strand.
GATACGGCTGTATGAGATAGGGCTTGGACCAGTACAACAGAGTAACCAAGCAGCTCAGAGTGACCCAAACCACTCTTAATGTATAGGAGGATAAAAGGGACCAAAAAGACCTCCTACTAAACAAAGCAAAGCTTGGTGTAATTTGCCTTCCTAAAACAGAAAGAAATATGCATTTATTCAGCTTTAAGTGAGCATTTGTGGTTACCCACAATGCACTGCTACTAAATATGCAAATAATTCCTTTTTCCCCTTAGTAAGCCAAGCAAGCATCCAGAACCACTGGTGTATAGCAAGCCTATAGCTTTAAATTTTACACAGTCATATCAAACCCACATGTGACAACCTGTTTCAGACTTTTGTTCCTCATCAGTACATGGCAGGGATTGATACAGCTTTATGAGATAGGGCTTGGACCAGTACAACAGAGTAACCAAGCAGCTCAGGGTGACCCAAACCACTCGGAATGTATAGGTGGATAAAAGGGACCAAAAATACCTCCTACTAAAAAAATCAAAGCTTGGTGTAATGTGCCTTCTTAAAGGCCAAAATCTGCCCCCAAAATGTAAAAAAAGTTAACTACCTGCATGACTTTGTAAGGCAAGGAGGACGCCGTCCGCGCCCTCCGTGCCGTTCCACCTGGTCCCCTCTGCTCAATAGCCCCCTGAAAGGCTGCGACCCCACGGTCCGGGTCGGAATCTGCAGCCTGCATAAAGATGGCCGCCGGAGCTGGCCACGGCTGCGCAGTCCGCATAACCGCTACTGCAGCTGTGCAGCTCTAGGGCCAACCCCCCCATCCACGTAACATGCAGCGTGGATCGGAGGGTTGGCCCTAGAGCTGCGCAGCCGTGGCCAGCTCCGGCGGCCATCTTTATGCAGGCTGCAGATACCGACCCGGACCGTGGGGTCGCAGTCTTTCGGGGGGCTATTGAGCAGAGGGGACCAGGCGGAACGGCACGGAGGGTGCGGACGGCGTGCCTTACAAAGTCATGCAGGTAGTTAACTTTTTTACATTGTGGGGGCAGATTTTGGTCTTGGAAGTCCTTTAAAACAGAAGAAACTGCAATAATTCAGCTATAAGTGAACATTTGTGACTACCCTCAATGAGCCACTACTAAATATGCATTATTCTTTTTCACTGCAACTAAACAATCTCGATATGGTGTAAAACCGTAGCCCCTGATGAGTCGTAAGACGAAACGCGTTGGGCATGGCTAAACGGACAGGAGGTCGCAGTGCACGGAGGAGATGTCCTCATGACTTTTTATGATATGCCTGACTCTTTTTTACGCTTGTGAGTAGTACTCTTTTTATGCTGTTCTTAATAAACGGTTTTACACCATATCGAGATTGTTTAGTTGCAGTGAGCTGCATAGTTGGAGGGAATTTATCCGCAATTCTATGGAGGACCGCTCACCATAAAGTGCTGTGTGGCTGTCTATGACTGGGGCAGCATTTGTTAAAGGTGAGCACGGTCCTGTTAGGTGGTAGCACACGTGTGTGTTCTAGAGGTGGCCCCCATAGATACATAGGCACGGTGATATAGTGACTAGTGGGTCTGGTCCCTTTTGAGCAATTGCATTAGCAACCTACGCAATGATATGTCTTTTATTTGCTCTATGAACAACTGGAATTGTGAGTAATCCTACTGGTCTGAAGCGAGGAGAAGCCAGGACTTGGTGGTTACCTATATGCGCTGATTGCTGTCTGTGAGGTCTGGGCAGCTATAGCCAAAGGTGAGGGCAATCCCTGCGGGTGGTGGAGCACAGGAAGAAGGTGTTGCCCTCTAAATACCACACGGGCCCTAGCTGGTGGAGGATCAAGTGTTGAACTGACAGGCTATGCGATGAATTTTTTCTCTTGTTTTTCTTCTGTCTGAGGCTGACTGAGGACGATCAACCACGCCGGTGGTGGCTACGAGGCCAAGAACTGTCCTTTGGGCTACCCCTTACTACTAGTGGACTGTGAGGCAGCGCAAATTTCCTGGTTTTTATAGGTTAAA